>NC_080796.1:32287215-32587215 GCF_028018385.1 Neofelis nebulosa
AGTACAAGACATGCTTACACAACAGACACCAGAGGATTGAAAACATATGCATGTAAGTATACTATAAAAATAATAAAAGAAAATAAGATATTAAAAAACTAATATCAAAGAAAAGAAAACTAGAGATGAGAACCATAATAATTAAAAGGGAAAAATATGATTGTTTGTGTTTTTTTAGAGTTTTATCTTTTTTTTTTTTTTTTGGTAATTTTTATTTATCTTTTGGAGAGAGAGGGAGAGCAGGGGAGGGGCAGAGAGAGAGGGAGACAGAGGATCTGAAGCAGGCTTTGTGCTGACAGCAGACAGTCCAATGTGGGGCTTGAACTCACAAATTGTGAGATCATGACCTGAGCCAAAGTCAGATGTTTAACCGACCGAGCCACCCAGACACCCTTGTTTTCTTCTCTTATATTCACTTCACCAAAAAGATATGACAATTATGAATTTAACATATTAACATTAGGCAGCTATGTGCATAAAATAAAAACTGAAAAAAATAAAGAGAATTTTAAAAAGAAGTAAAAAGAGAATGAACAAATCCAGAGTCATAGTAAAAAAAAAACAAACAAAAACAAAAACATAATACACCCGTCTCAGTAGTCCTCATAAAAACCACATAAATAACACATAAAAATTAATAGGAATGTAGAATATTCAAATACTTCTCATGGAATATTTATGAAGAACAACATATTTGTAAAAAGCAAAATAACATCAACATAAAAAGGATAATTTAAAAAGGATGTGCAAATTAAAAGATGTTTTCCTAGATAACTTTTGGGGTAAGTAGAAAATAAGAAGACATGTAAAATTATTTAAAAGTAAGTGGTGATGAGACCACTCCATATATCAAAACCTGTGGGATGCAGCCAGAGTGAATTTAGATAAAAAATGAAGTGTCCTTGCCATTTCCCTGAGCCTTCAGACTCCCTATATTAGAACTGCATCATTCAATACAATGGCTACTATCCACATGTGGCTAAATTTAAATCACTAAAACTAAAAATTCAGTTCCCTAGTTACACTGGCCACATTTCAAGTTCTCAATAGCCATAGCTGGCTAGAAGTTATCATATCGGACAGCACAGATTATAGAAAATTCCCATCTTTGAAGAAAGTTCCATTTGGCAGTGTTTCTTTAGAGTCTGCCAGGGAAATTCCAGTATGTCAACTTCACTGACTGTAAGCCACCATGAAGTCCAGGTTTCAATTGGCCAACCTAGTTGACTTTTTACATCATTCCCAGATGCTTAAGCTGCATATTAAACCTAGAACCGCAGGAAAGTAAACTCATATTGATAACTGTGTCTCAATCAGCAATCCAATTTCACTTCATGTGGTCAAATATCCATGCTCCCCACACTCTTGCCAAAACTGATTTGTGGGGCCTTGTAATTCTTTTGGTGTATTGGTTTCCTCTCCCACTTCAGACTAGGTCCTGTACATACATGTCTGGGCTCTGTTGAGAGCTAGTCTTGTTACGGACATGGATCCATTAAGAGTGATGTGAGTGGGTCCTACAGAGACTAGCATCCCCTTGGACAGGACTCTCCCTGGTACAGTCATTGAAAGGTGGCCATGCAGAGGAAGCCTTTTTCTCTCAGGTAGGAAGAGAGGTTTCCTCCATCAGAAAGTCAGATCCTAAGGAACTGGGGAGGTCAAAGTTCTCAGCCTCACCTCTTTTCCCGTCCCATCCCAGTCCTACTCCTTCTCCCATAAGTGCCCTTGACTTAGCATTAGAGACTGATGGTGCAAGCACTTGATTGACCCTGCCATTCTAGAACACACATATCCTGGTTTCTTAGTCATATCTCCCCTGCAATGATAAGAAATGAAGGATTCTTTAAAAGTTGGTATAAAGGCTTTTGAAAGCATGGCACTAAAACCTTCCCTGAGTTACTAGCAGTTTTCTAGGACATATCTAAGGATAATTCTGATTAAACTTGAACCTCCCTCACAAACAACTCCTGTCATTGAAATTTGAAATGCCCTCTTCACACCACTCAGCATGACATTTACTAATTCTACACAATTCTGTAATGTATATTTGTATATTTTCTATGTACGTGTGTATCTATGTGTACTACACATTTAATTATATTGGAAGCTTTGTGAGAACAAGATTATCTCACAACATTTAGTAAATTCATGTTCACTCACTTCCTGAGGACATTCTTGCTCACTCTGGCATTTTGTACCAGACAAGTGGCAGTGGCTGTGCCTGAGGCCCCTTGAGAATGGGGGTGGTGGGGGGAGGTCAGGTCTGAGGGTAGTCTCAGTGTGGAACAGCCAGGACTTGTAGGACCTCCATGGGCTCCTGTGATCAAGCAAAGTTACCCCCATGAAACAGCTGTCCAGGTACTCACTGTCCACAGACTCTGGAGCTGTCTGCCAGTTCTGCTAATTATTCACCAACTTTGGCTTCCTTCTCAGCTACTCGTGGGCAGTGTACCACCTGGTTTGGGATAGGTGATTCCTATCTTCAGAGTCTGAAATCAGGATGTTCGTGTTTTAATGAACAACATGTAGTGCTGGTGCCTGGTCAACGTGGCGACCTGACGGAACCTGAAGTGGGACTGCTTTGTCCCCATACTTGCCACTTTCAACCTCGCATTGCTCTTGGGTCAGTACTGTTATTTTCTCATCTCCTCTGATCACTGCCTCACGGCTACCAGGAATGGCCAAAGCTGAAGATAAATGTGGTGGTCAGTTGATGGACATTTAGGCTCTTTCCATAATTTGGCTATTGTTGAAAGTGCTGCTATAAACATTGGCAATGAGAAAGAATGAAATATGGCCCTTTGTAGCAACGTGGATGGAACTGGAGAGTGTGATGCTAAGTGAAATAAGTCATACAGAGAAAGACAGATACCATAAGTTTTTACTCTTATGTGGATCCTGAGAAACTTAACAGAAGACCATGGGGGAGGGGAAGGAAAAAAAAAAAAAAGACGTTAGAGAGGGAGGGAGCCAAAACATAAGAGACTCTTAAAAACTGAGAACAAACTGAGGGTTGATGGGGGGTGGGAGGGAGGGGAGGGTGGGTAATGGGTATTGAGGAGGGCACCTGTTGGAATGAGCACTGGGTGTTGTATGGAAACCAATTTGACAATAAATTTCATATTTAAAAAATAAAAAAATAAAAATAGCCCAATTTACTTTTCCACATCAAATAAAAAAAAAGATGTGGTGGTCAGGAGATAAGTGGTATCTGCTTGTCCCTCAACATCTACTATGTCTATTAGACCCACAGAACTGAGGTGCTGGAGATAACACTACTAGTGACCCCAGTCTTTTCTGACACCTGCAGTCCATTCTAGGTAGAATTGAGCTACTCAGAAAAACACACCAGCTCTTTGATGATGGTAGATACTCAGTGGAGAAATGGGCTTTGCTGTACTGAGAGCCAATTCCCCTCAGAGCAGCTCAACAATTCCCCAGGTCAAGACAAGAACCACAGAGAGTACCAGAGATTTCTCCTCCCTAGTCCGCTGTATCACAATGTCATACTCTTGCTTCCCTTTATACCTCCTCTCCTTGACCGTTCCAGCTCTTTGAAGTTTTCTGGGTGTTTTGACCACTAGCTAAAAAGGAAAAATTGTGGGGTGACAAAATCATTCCCTATACAAACCCCCCAAGTGTTTCCCTCCCACCTCCTCCCCATCCATACTCTCTATCTCTCTCTCTCTCTCTCTCTCCCTCTCTCAACTTAAAGAATACAGATGCCACAGTTCTTTCCTTTCATTAATAGAGAAGCCAAAGTTCTACTCATTAGGTGGACATTGGGACTGGAATCCTGGTTTCTCAATTTCGTCATTTTTTTTTCCATTTCACAGCCCTGCTTTCATAAAGCTGGGGTTTTGCAGTGGTTATCATCAAGTTTGGAACTACAGGCACTTATTTTTCTCTCATTTTGCTTATGAATTTTTCTAAATTTTTTCTATGAGGTCTATGTGTTAGTTTTGCATTAGCTTGGGTATTCTAGCCACAATAGCAAACACATGTGAAAATTTCCATAGCTCAAGAAAAATAGCTTATTCCTTGTTTATTTATAGTCCAAAATGAGTGTTCCTGAACAAAAGTATAGGTTTCCTAGAAGGAGTGGTCCAGGAAACCTGTTCCTTCCAACCTAGAGTTCCTCTATTCTCAACAACATATAGTAAGCTGTGATGTTTTGTCTAAAGCCAGAGAAAGGAAAATAACATGGAAGAGTATGTAAGGGAGAATTTAATGAGTGAGACCAGGAAGTAATCTGTATCATTTCCATTTATACCGATTGGCTAGAACTCAATTGCAAAGCAGGGTAGGAATAGTTTATCAGTACGCAAAGGAAGAAAAGGATATGAATATAGTGAATTGCTGGCCAATGTATGCCACACTTGTGTAAGAAAGGAAAGTTGAAATTAAAATGGAAAAAGGAAGGTAAATCCCTCTGTAATCTTCAGCTCTCTCTCGTACAGCACTTTTATACTCAAATCCTCACTCTCCCACTGTCAAGAAATGGCCTTCATCCTCAAGGGCATGGACAGACTGGGTTCGGTTTTTTTGTTTTTGTTTTTTTTGTTTGTTTGTTTGTTTTTTTTTTTTTTTGTTTTGTTTTCTGATATAAAGTGGGTGTAGGAAAGAGAGATACTGGTCAGGGCTCAGAGTCAGTGCTGTGACTTGGGTGTAAGTCCTCCTCCCCACTGGGGGTGCTATCAGCATATAGGTGCTGCCTTTCTGCCCCACAGTATTGCTTGTACTCTGATTATGCAGAAGATTGTGATGTCTGCATTCTTTATCTCGAGTGATGAACTTCCTCCTCTTCCACACACCTATATCACTGTCAGAGTAACTCTATTCCCCGTACCTCTTGCAATAAATCCAGAACCACTGTGTGCCCAAGGGCCTGACTCATGTTCCCTGTACCTTGCTCTTTACCATCCCTCTATATGAAGCCACTTGCCCAGGATGTATTACCTCAGATGCAGCTGGCTATCAACCACTGCCTAAGACTTTTTCTACTTACAAGTATTAGGCACATAGCAAAAGTAATTAGAAAATAAAGTTGATGAACTTATTCACATTAAATATAAACAGCTTACTGAATCTATGTCTGAAAATATTTGCATTTTAACAACAAAGTACACCTTAACATTCCCAAATTCATCTCAAAAAGTGGTTTTTCAAGTTTATCTACTATCCAGTGGAGAGAGATTTGGGGGCAAATGAGGGGCTTTCTTGGTGGGTCCCCAAATCTGTTACAGAGAAATGAAGTGGCCAGGTAGGTACTTAGTATGCGTGTATGTGAGCATATCCCCAAATGTTTACAAATTTTTATTTTCAGGGAGAATATATTTTCTTTCAATATATGGTCAAAGATGTGAGTTAGCGTTCTTAAAAAGTACACAAATATTTGTGAGTAACCAAGGCCGTTTCTGGGTAATCTACAGTTCATGCACCACTCTACTGCTTCTCTAAGCACTGGACAGGAGCAGAAGAAAGCAGGTCATGGGAGAGAGGGACAGTGTGACCAGAATCATCTCAAAAGGCCCAAACACAGAGCTCATGAGAGTGCACATTCTCACAGGTACATACTAGGAAATATTCACCTTCCTTTTTTTGGCAGAAGTCAGTTTGTTCCCAGTGTACTAGAATGGAATGGAACAATGAGACTCATTACCAAAAGTGTAGGCTCTTGTCCAGAACTTTGAATTCTCTCTGGGAGCAGTGGGCAGAGAGAGATGATAAAAAGAGGTAGAAGTTAGCTTTGTATATGTAGCCTACAACTTGAAGGGCCCTCAATAGAGAGGAGAGCAGTGAGGTCCTGAGTTTTGTCCTCACTCCTTAGGAAGACAGAACTATAATTTCATGGGAAAATTCATAGGGCATATATACCCAGGGCTGTATCTTTTCTCCTATGGACTGTATCAGGCCACAGTGGTCTTTAAGGCCATGATAGTCAATGACTCTCTCCTCTGTCCTTCATGCCCTCCCAGGCATAAGGGAATATGGGTCAGGCTGTGGATAATATCCTACGGAGGTTTGCTGAAGATAGTGACTGGTTCCATCTTAACAATTTATGTAGTCTTCTGTCTTGATGATGGGATGGTGTTGATGAACAAGAAGTACCCACCAAGATTTCTGTACCCCAAAGAGTGGCAGCACCTCACTATGTTCATCCTCTTCACCCTCAATGGCTGTGTAGATGTCATGAGCAAGAACTTGCTACCTCAGAGGTGTGTGGTCCTAGAGAAAGGTACCCTGGTCCTGACCTTCTATGTGCTCCTGCTGCTGTTGATGTCACACGGCCAGGACTCAACCGGGATAGAGCTTCAGATTCATTATCTGCTCATCGTGGTGGTGTTCCTGTTGATGCTGGTGTTGACCATAGAGCTGTGGACTCCTGACACATTTCACCTCTTGCTGATTGAGACTTTTCTGTTTCTGACGATGGGCTCCTGGCTGATACAGGGGGGCTTTATTCTGTACAGACCAGTCACTGGCTACCCATGGCAGGATGATGACATCAGTGACATCATGTTTATCACCACCTTCTTCTGTTGGCATGTGATGATCAATGCTTTGTGTCTGCTGGGAATCTATGGAATCTCTTCCTTTTGGCATCATTGTTACTGTCCCAGCTTGAAGCTGATGGAATCCAAAGAAGCTCCACATCACAAGGGCACTACAGGACCCCTCTACAAATTGCTGCGGGAAGTGGAACAGTCAGAGAAAGATGACCAGGCTCCTCTCCTTTCAAAGAGCTCTCCCTGAGACAGGGCCTAGAATGCCTGGCCCATTGTCCACTCATCTTTTCCCTTGTGTGTTCTCTCAGACACGTGCAATGTACCCTTTTCGGTCCCCAGTGAAGGTAATGGCCATGAAGGAGAGCAGTTGGTCTCCATCTGCTGGTACATCTCCTGCCCTTGATCTTCTAGTTGCTGAGGAGACGAGGAGAGAGGAACCTGAGAAAGAGATGCTGATGGGATTGGTGGGGTGGTAGAGAGGCACCAGGGGAGTAGGAAAGTGTAAAAGCCATGAGGGGCAGAGGATGCGATAGAAGGGAGGCCTTCAAAGGGAGGAGAGCAGAGTCTAGCAGTCATGCCACCACCAGCTACTTCTCTAGGATTTTACTCAAGGAATAAAAACTTCTCATAAATCAAAACTGCAATATTGGGTGTTTCTCTTTTCCAGCTTAAGTGACAACACCATGTGGAAACAGATGTGGTACAATTCACTTATCCCATTGAAGTGGTAAGAATCTCATATATATTTTTGAATTTGGGTAGATTCATATCATTTCGAATTTTGCACATAAAGTGAAAATCAGTAATTTCATATCACAATTTTTCAAATTTCCATAAGCCAAATTTTCATTAAATGCCACCACATGTCTTATTCCTGACTTCTAATCCAGGCAAAGCAAGCTTATAAGCTACTTGTTTACCACCAGTCCCACCAGCAATCTACTAGATCCTAATTTATTATGTACTACTCTTGTGCCTTTGCCAAATAATAAGGTGTACAATTTAGAAAATGCCAGTGCCAGTATTTAGTACACACATATTTAGTACACAGTTATTTTTTTACCCAGCATTAAATCTCCTTGCACTGCTACCACCAAGAATTCCTTCTCCAGAAACATTTGTTATGTTCCTTTGACCTGTAACTCCTCAGCAACTCATCTAATTGTGCTTTGTGATTTTGCCCACACTGCTGATACATTCAGCTCTGTCCTATTTCTCATGAGGAAGTTTTGCCTCACTGAAAGTTAGGCTCCTTAAGAATGGAGAATTTGTCATATCCTAGTTACCTAATTTGCTTTGCATATTCCAGGATATAACATTGTCCTCTATGTGGTTGATACTTAAGGAAGTTTCATTTTCTTCCAGAGCCTCCTTTTCCTGTGTCTCCTAAATATAATGTTTGACTGCTCTGTGAACTCTCAGGGAGGCATCTACAGTCTAAAGTCTAAATCATCTAAGCAGTGTGTCCACTCACTTCCTGCTCTGTGTGTAAAATAAAACCTCCACTGACCTATTTGAAAAAGTTTCTCTGTATGTTATTGCTTAGTTTATCTGCATAAGGTACCCCCTGTTGGCTTTCCAGAAGTTTCTACAACTAAGACTCTGATAGGCTAATGTGCCCAAAGACTCATGGCTGGCCAGAGTCAGGACAGAAACCTAAGCTGGCAGGTCTGAAAGTCAAGTGCCTGCTTCTGTAGCCTGGGCTCCACTGACTTCTCTGTAGAGGAGGGGTTGACTGATCCAGACAAGGAATGGGCAGAAAGTAGGCAGTGAGGATACCCACTGTGCATGAATAGAACAGTGCAATTACCCATGCCCCTCCTCCTAAAGAGTATGTTTGTCTCTACCCCCTTGGCTCCTTGGGGTATGAAGAGGCTGATAGGCCCTTGCACTTCTGGCTGGGGCTTATATTTCTAGATACAGGCCAGAGCAGAGCCAGGAACAACATGTTTCTTTGAGTATTTCTAATCCTTCTTGTTTCTCCTGTTACACTTAGTTCCTGAGTGCTTTCCCATTAGTTTTCTTTGGGGCTCCCAATTTTTTTATTGCCATTTTAATATAATCATGGTAAATGATGAAGAAATACAGAAAACAACTCATTGGTCTTAACAAGTTATTTGTGCCCCATTTCTAAACTGCTAAGGAAATCTCTAATAATAAATTAATTTCTCCTAACATAATACACCATAAAACATACCTTCCAGGCAACATACTTGAATTTACAGAAATGTTTTTATGTATGTATGTATGTATGTATGTATGTATGTATGTATTTATGTATTGATTTTTATTTAAGTTTATTTATTTATTTATTTATTTATTTATTTATTTATTGAGAGAGAGAGAGAGCAAGTGGGGGAGGGGCAGAGAGAGGGAGAGAGAATCCCAAGTAGGCTCCTTGCTATCAGTGTGGAGCCTGACATGGTTCAATCCCGCAAACTGTGAGATCACGACCTGAGCCAAAACCAAGAGTCAGACATTTAACTGGCTGAGCCACCGAGGCACCCCAGAAACCTACTTAAATTAAATATACTTCTAATCAAAAAATTCTCCATGTTATTTTAATTGAATTCAGTAAACTTATTCTAAAATATATCTGGGAAAGAAAGATAGAGAAGACCCTAGGTCTTTTTTTTCCTAGAAGAAAAAAGTGAGGAATAAATTGCTTTACCAGCTTTCATAATACACTATAAGAATTCAGTCATTAAAACTGTGGTGTAGGAGAAAGCAAGTATCATCATAGAGCCTTAAATCAACATTGTGTAATGTGACAAAGTCTCCAGAAACAGAAATACATAGTGGAAAAATTAAATACATGTTAAGAATGGGCTCTTCAAAAAATGTGAGGAATAACTGGCTCTGCCCTTGGAAAAACAAAACAAACAAATAATAATATCCTAGTTTCTATCTCATACAACACACACACACACACACACAATAATAGATAGACTGAAGGAAATAAACATGAGCAAGTAAACCTAGAAAAATGTTTTGAAGGGATTAAAGGAGGATATTTTATATTAAAAGACATGAACATTTTTCTGGGAAAAAAAACTGAAAAGATTACCCATTTTATTTAAATTTACCATAACTAAAAGACATAAGCAAAAGAGATAAAAGAGATACTGTGAAGGATATTTTCAACAAATGGAACAGAGAAAAATAATCTGATGCTCAGGATATACAGAGATGTTCAAACATTAGCAAACAAAAAAGCAACATAATATTAAAAAAAACGGGCAGAAGATATAAATGACTATGTCTCAGAAGAACAAATGGGTAATAAATTTTTAAAAAATGTTTTAAAAATTGGTTAACCAATTTTGAGAAAAAGCAGATTTTTAAAAAGTAGGATCTTTATTTAATATCAGGTTGTCAAAAATTGTCAAAAGTATTAAAGAAATAATACTATCTGTTGCTGGAGACCATGTAGGAAAAAAGATGTAGGGAATTATCATACACTGCAGGTGGCAATGTGAATTGGTCTACGTTTCTTTGAAGTCAGTTTGGCAGAGGGTGCCAGAATTTAAAGTGTACATATCCTTCAACAGACAGCTCCACTTTATGCTGTCTGCAGTAGACATGTGTCATATGAGTCTAACACCATCTTTAGACTCATGAAAAGAGCTTCCCAACATTTGAACAATTTCCACTTTATCAGGCTTGCCTTCCTGGTAGATCTTTATTTTTAATTCCTGGTCTCCCTTGTAGCTAGCTAGGGTACAGTCATGTGACCAATTAGACGCACCCACTTAAGACTTCACCTCACAAGTGAGCAATGTAAGGAAACTGGCTGTGCACAGGGTTGCTATTCTGTAGGAGACTAGTGTCAATGTGTGTTTGTCAACACACTGGTCTGCCCTGTAGTTCTGGGGTCAGTGTCAAAAGCAGCAACCTAAGCCCATTTCGACAGTGCAATTCTGAGCATTGGTCCTTCACACTTAAACCTGAAGTCTTATTCTCCAGCCATCCTAATGATTCTGTGAACTAACTTATCTATTTAAACAAATTCCTTCTCTTAAACTAGCCAGAGTAGATTCTTATTGTCTATAGCTCTGACACAGTATCTATTCTAGAAATACTCACACATCTATACAAAGAGCATATACAAGAATGGTTACTGAAGTATTTTTTCCATGAGGAACTTTAAATAATAAACTATCACCAGTAGGGAAATGGTTCAATAAATTAGGGAGTACTGTACAGGACTTTAAAAGAACAGGGGAGATCTGTATGTCCTGACAAAAAAGATCTCCAAGATGAAAAAAGCTAACTTCAGAAAATATGGAGCATCTGATCCAGGTTTTGGAGACAGTTATGTTCTTGTTAACTTCAGAAGGTCTTAATTCTTCTTCTTACACCTACCAAGAGCAGTCAGGACCACAGGGCAATTGGAAGAGATGACATCCTGATGGTGTGGACACTTGCTTCATTTAACATACTGTGCAGAAAACTCTCTATCCATCTGAATACTAATCCAATTGGATTTTAGCCTATAACTAATGTGACCATGTAATTTATCATTCAAACTTGAACCCTTGAGAAAGAAAAGGCAAAATTAATACTTGTACTGGGACAACAGGTAAAAACCAAACTCCAACAGACACATTGGGATTCTTGGTTACTTTACCTATAACCTAAAAAAGACATACTGTTTATCTTAAGTTTGCCCCTCCAAATCCACCTTTCACTTCCATCCTGCTCTTTCCCACGTGACTGCCCTGGTCTGTAGCACATCATTATTCCTTACCCTTGGCTTCAGGCAACCTTTGGCCAACGACAAGCCCCAGCAGGAGGATTGTTAAGAGAATGAGATTAGGGTTTTGATTTTTTGCTTTTTGCTCCTGCCTCTGGGGTCACATCAGGCTGGCAGTATCTTGCCACCATGACACCATCAGTATCCATTTCCTAGACTACCATAACAAGTTACCACAAACTAAGCAGCCTACAACAGAAATCTACTGTCCCACAGTTTGGGATGCCAGAAGTCCAAAGTCAAGGTGAAGGCAGTGTTGAGTCCTTCTGGAGGATCTGAGGGAGAATCTGTCACATGTCTCTCCCTCAGCTTCTGATGACTGCTGGCAGCCCTTGGCATTCCTTAGCTTGTAGATACATCATTCCAAGCTCTGCTTCCATCTTTACATTGTCTTCTCCTCTGTGTGTTTCTGTGTCTCAAATATTCCTCAGACTTTCTCTTATAAGGTTACCTGTCATTGGATTTATACCCTACCCTAAAACCAAGAGGATTTCATCTCAAGGTCGTTACCTTAATTATATCCACAAAGACCCTTTTATCAAATAAGGTCACATTCACAGGGTCCTGAGGGTTAGGACTTGGAAATATCTTTTTAGGAGTGACCATTCAACCCACTACACAGTCCTAGCATATGCCAGAACTTCTCCTACTTAGGTACTTTGGTGCCTAGAGGTAATAACAGCTCCTACTGTTACTCAGCTCTCTCTTGTGATCTCCTTGCACCCTGCACACATATATATAAGAAGCACCTTTTATTAAACCTTTCTTGAACTATCCCAGTGTGTGTGGCCATCTATTTCCTAGTGGGACCCTATCTGAAACATCAGTGAAGTAAGTGTACAGGAGGCCAGAATCCTTAAATACAATTCTCCCTCCAGATATCTGGAACAGTGACAAGAGAAAAACTACAACCGAATTTCACAAAAGTGAACATATAATGAAGGAGACTAATTTCCAAATATGTGGGTAATAAATTAAGGGGGTCTTCCAACTTCAGTCAAGACAACCAAAGGATTTAATTAATGTATTCAAAAATCCTAAATAGCCGCAGGAAACAAAATCAATGTACAGAAATCAGTTGCATTTATATACACCAATAATGAAGCAGCAGAAAGAGAAATCAAGAAATAGACCCCATTTACAATTGTGCCAAGAACCATAAAATACCTAGCAATAAACCTAACCAAATATGTGAAAGAACTGTATGCTAAAAACTATAGAAAACTTATGAAGGAAATTGAAGAAGACACAGAAAAATGGTAAAACATTCCATGCTTATAGACTGGAAGAACAAATATTGTTAAAATGTTGATACTACCCAAAGCAATCTACACATTCAATACAATCCCAATCAAAATTGTACCAGCATCCTTCTCAAAGTTAGAACAAACAATCCTAAAATTTGTATGGAACCACAAAAGATCTCGAATAGCCAAAGTTATGTTGAAAAAGAAAACCGAAGCAGAAGGCATCACAATCCTGGACTTTAGCCTCTACTACAAAGCTGTAATCATCAAGACAGTATGGTACTGGTACAAGAACAGACACGCAGACCAATGGAATAGCATAGAGAACCCAGAATTGGACCCATAAATTCATGGCCAACTAATCTTTAACAAAGCAGGAAAGAGTATCCAATGGAAAAAAGACAATCTATTTAGCAAATTGTGCTGGGAGAACTGGACAGCAACATGTAGAAGAATGAAACTAGACTACTTTCTTACACCATACACAAAAATAAACTCAAAATGGATGAAAGACCTAAATGTGAGACAGGAAACCATCAAAACCCTAGAAGAGAAAGCAGGCAATAACCTCTTTGACCTCAGACACAGCAATTTCTTGCTTGACGTATCTCCGAAAGCAAAGGAAATAAAAGCAAAAATGAACTATTGGGACCTCATAAAGATAAAAAGCTTCTGCACTGCAAAGGAAACAATCAACAAAACTAAAAGGTAACCAATAGAATGGGCTAAGATATGTGCAAATGACATATCAGATAAAGGGTTAGTATCCAAAATCTATAAAGAACTTATCAAATTCAACACATGAAAAATAAATAATCCAGTGAAGAAATGGGCAGAGGACATGAATAGACATTTTTCCATAGAAGACATCCAGGTGGCCAACAGACACTTGAAAAGATACTCAACATCACTCCTCATCAGGGAAATACAAATCAAAACCACAATGAGATATCACCTCACACCAGTCAGAGTGGCTAAAATTAACAACTCAGAAAAAAACGGATGTTGGCAAGGATGTGGAGAAAGGGGACCCTCTTGCACTGCTGGTGGGAATGCAAACTGGTGCAGCTGCTCTGGAAAACAGTGTGGAGGTTCCTCAAAAAATTAAAAATAAAACTACCCTACAACCCAGCAATAGTGCTACTAGGAATTTATCCAAAGGATACAGGAGTGCTGATTCATAGGGGCACATGTATCCCAATGTTTATAGCAGCACTTTCAACAATAGCCAAATTATGGAAAGAGCCAAAATTCCATCAACTGATGAATGGATAAAGAAAATGTGGTTTATATACACAATGGAATACTACTTGGCAATGAGAAAGAATGAAATCTTGCCATTTGCAACAATGTAGATGGAACTGGATGGTATTATGCTGTTATATAAGTCAGAGAAAGACAGATACCATATGTTTTTCCTCATATGTGGAACTTGAGAAACTTAATGGAGGACCATGAGGGAAGGGAAGGGGTAAAAATAGTTTCAAACAGAGAGGGAGGTAAACCATAAGAGACTCTTGAATGCAGAGAACAGACTGAGAGTTGATGGGGAAGGGGGGCGAAAGAGGGAGTAAATGGGTGATGGGATTTGAGGAGGGCATTTGTTAGGGTGAGCACTGGGTGTTGTATGTAAGTGATGAATCACTAAATTCTATTCCTGAAATCATTATTACACCATATGTTAACTAACTTGGATTTAAATTAAAAAAATAAATTAAAACAAACAAGCAAACAAACAAAAAACATGTGTGGCCCCATTAGCGGAAGACTGTAACCAAAATGAAGCAGGGATCCTAATGAGAATGAGAAGCTTCAGGACCATGAAGTTCCTTTGCTCTCTGTCTATAATTAATTACAAGGCAGCCTTTGTGAATTTAGTTTCCTGAGCCCTAGAAACACTGGCTTGAACAGGGCACATGAGAATAATTCTAGACTTTAAGATACTGAAAGCAGAGAAGGGAGTTGGTTGGGAGAAATCAACTTAACCCCTCAGGTAATTTGTCGCATTAATGTTGATGGACAAGTGTTGAATTTACATGAGCTTCCAGGGTCCTCTTGGAGGCCTGGCAGACAATGTACACTAACTGATTTAGAACAGATAAATCTAAATCTTGTAGGCTTAACACAAAAGAAGGTTATTTCTCCCATACTTATAAGTCTTCTACCTGGTCTTTCAGATGTGACTCCTTTCATCTTGTGACTTTGTCCTTGTCTAGTGCCTCACAGTCCTCTGTATTCAGCCAGCAGATACGGAAAAATAAAAGGTGAGGAATAGGAGGAAGTTTCTATAGGTCCTGTCTTGAAATGGTGTACATCACTTCCCTACACATTTCACTGGCCCAAACTCAGTCACTGAGTGGCTGGGAAGTGTGGTCCCAGCAATACTCTACATTGTGGGAAGGGAGCAAGAGTCAGTGGTCAGATAGCTGTATCTCTCACAGGGAAATCTGAGATTTACCATGAGGTTCCCAAATTGCAGAATTAAGATTTCTGAACAAGAGGGAGCAAAAGTTAACTCCTAATTGGGGTATGCATATTCTGGTTTAGAAGAGAAATAATCTATGGAACAAAACAGACTCGTGGTCCTTGAGTTCTGTCCTTGGCCATAGGTATGCATTAATAGCATAGTCATAAAGGAATAAACAGGTATAACAGAGGTAAGTTGAGTACATACTTCTACCTTGCCAAAAGTTTCCAGAAGAAAAATAAATTTGCAGCTGTTGAAATGTGATCGTCAAAAAATACCTGAAATCAATTACATAAACTGTGAAACCTAAGTCATAATTATGCAATGAGGTATAAAGCTCACGTTTTAGAAAATTTCAAAGAGGAAAATTATAGGCTGGTGTGCCAAGAGAAATAAAGTATATATATCCTTTCAAACAAAGAAATTAGAATGTTGTTTTCCATCTTCTGTGAGCCTTGTTTTGAAAAGTCAATGACAAACCCCAAGGTTTGGTAACCCTTACTAGAAATAAGATGAAAGTTAGGCCCATGAACAATGGGCTATCTCTGACCTTATGCCTATTTTCATGGACCCACTTCCTGTGTTGTTCTGCTTGAGTTCGCAGCCTCCGTTTTTCTTTCTTCCTGTGGTGTATTCTGCCTTGCAGCAAGGTGAGTTGCAATCATTTTTTGTTGTTGTTGATGATGATGTTCCTCGTAAACAAAAGGAGGTAAATTAAAAGATGCTTTTGGAAAGCACCATAGTAAAACCCCATGGCTATCAAGAAGTTTATACTATAGTTCTCTAGATGCCATTTTTGACCAGACTTCTATCTCCTCCATAATCTGTTCTTTTCACTAAAACTTTAAAATTCACTCAACATGTCACTCCATACTGTCTAAATCTGCACAATCCAATATGGCAGCCACTAACCACATATAGGTATTGAGTGCTTGTAATATGGCTTGTCTGAACTGAGATGCACTATGAGTATAAAATATAGACTGGAGTTTGAAGACTTAGCATGAAATGAGGAATCTAACATACTTCATTTTTAATTTTTATATTAATTACATGCTGAAATAACATTTTAGATACATTGGGTAAAAATAATACTTCATTAAATTTCACCATTTTGTTTTTAATGTGCAAAATTCAAAATTTAAAATTACATGTCATATTTGATTTCTATGGAAGAGAGGTACTCTAAATAGTTCTCTAATGTCTGTATTGTGTGTGTGTAGAGATGTGTGCCTTCAACTAAATCATAAGCTCTTTGAGGGTAAGAACTATGTTATATATTTTTTTATATGCCCTATTATATTCAGTAGAATCCAGAGTAGTAGAAAATTCCTCAGGAATTTGAAGACTTTCTTGCTCATTCTAGCATTTTATGCCAAACAATCAGCAATGGCTGTGCCTGGGGACCCACTAGAATGTGGGGAGGGGGGTAAGGTAGGTCTGAGGGGAGTCTCAATGTAAAGCAACCAGGACATGAAGGAACTCTGTGGGCTCCTGTGGTCAAGCAAAGTTTCCCTAATGAGACAGCTGTCCAGGTACTCATTGTCCACAGACTCTGGAGCTGTCTGCCAGTTCTGCTAATCATTCACCACCTTTGGCTTCCTTCTCGGCTAGTCGTGGGCAGGGTCTTGTTTGGGACAGGTGATTCCTATCTTCAAAGTCTGAGATCAGGATGTCCATGTTTTAATGAACAAAATGTAGTGCTGGTGCCTGGCCAAGGTCGGGGGGGGGGGGGGGGTGCTGAGCATTCCAGACGGGACCTTAATGGGGGCTACTTGTCCTCATATGTGCCACTTTCAACCTCGCATTGCTGATGGGTCAGTGCTGTTAATCTCCCTTCTCCTCTGACCACTGGCACCTGGCTCACGGCTGCCAGAAACAACTGGGAAGATGAGTGTGGGACCTGGCCTGAACTCTGCTGCCCCTACTTCATTTGGAACACAGCCTTGAAGTATGAGAAGCAAAATTAAAAGTGACTGAATGCAGTTCCCTGGGGCCTGTGGACCATGCACACCCCAGCCAGTCCTCCTATTACTTAGGGGAGTGATGAACCCTGTGTTTCTGCCCAGAGCAAATCCAAAAACCAAAGAGAATCCCTGGGGTCCTCTCCTCCCTTACTCACCTCAGATGTGTCATGCAGCTTTTCCCTTTGACTCTCCTCCCTCTGAGCACTGAGCTCTACCATTCTCTCCAAGCGTTTTGTTAATTCACCAAAAGAAAGAAAGAAACAGGAGATAAACAGGCTCACTCTGTGTGACAACAGGCATGCTCTTTTATTTCCACATCAGTAGAAAGCTCAGTTCAAAATTCAATTTTTTTTTCACATAAGAGGTATGACATACAGCAAATGAAGAGAGAACTGGAATTAGAACCCAGATTTATGACTTCCAGTCGATGCATTTTCCACTTCCTTAGGCTTCCTTCTTAAAACTGTATTTCTAAACCTCATTGGTGGCAATGGTCACTTCCAGATTATAGGATTAAAGATGATTTTTAAGGTTGTTCCTTTGCTTATATATTTACCTGATTTTTCTGACATGACTATACATGAATTGAAAAATATGCCTAAAAATAAATTTTAAAATAAGCAAATCCCTTAATAAAACAGAATTAAGCTTCATTTTTCCAACTTGCCTTTACACTCAAATCTTAGTCCTGCCAAATCTCTCAATAGTAAGAAGCAATCTGAATTATTGCCATCTTCAAGGGCAGAGAGAGAGATTTAATTTTTCTGGAATTAAGTGCACTTGAGAAAGAGTAGGTATTTGGATGGGGGTGAGGGCTCAGAGGCAGTGCTATGACCCGGGTGTAAATTCACCTCCTCTCTTCTAGAGGTGCTGTCGGCATACAGGTGCTGCCTCTCTTCCCCACGACTATGCTTGTACTCTGAGGATTGATGGCAGAAGACTGTGATGTCAGCATGGTTCATGCTGAGTGATGGACTTCCTCCCCCCACTTAGCACAATTGCCACACTCCAAAAAATTCCTATTTCAATACCTCCTGCAATAAACCCAACTCCATGTGTGGACCTAGGGCATGCCTCACATTCCCTGTACCTTTCTCTGCACCATCCTCTCTGCCTTATACTCAGCTCCCTATTACCCAGTTCCTATACTCTGTCTTGTGAGGTGCATTAGACACTAGTGGAGTAACAGATAAATGAAGCTGATGGGCTAATTTGCACTGAAATACAAACGACCAACACCAATTCACTGGAGTCACGCACTCATCAGTATCTGCATCTGAAGAATTACACCTTAATCCCTTGTATCAGTTAAGAATGAATCAAGGGAGCAAAGGGTATGAAATATGGTTTTCTTATGGATATTAGACCTTATACATTTGTAAAAGAAGTCTACAGAAGGCTGTGGCCTTTCTGCTATGTGATGAGGCCTAAGGTCATTTCAGGTCAATATGGCAGCAGTCAGGAAAAGTATATTGCATGAAGTTAGGGAATATCAAGGACAAACCAAAACAGATGAGAACAAAATTGAGCCCATGTGTGCCTCTCACCACCCCATACTTCAACGGCAAGTGACCTGCAGAAGAAGCTGGTGCCCTTGACATGAAGACAAGCTGAGGGAGCTATAGGCCTGGCTGCTGCCCATGCCAAGGAGACGGGCATCAGTAACAGAACACATGAGTAACATGGCAGTGGCGCCTGGCACTCTATGCCTTCAGAGCATGTTTAGGTTGAAGTTTCACTTCCACCTTCTCATGTAAACCTCTCCTGTAGCCAACCCATCCTGGAAATGTCTATAAACAAGGAAATTCCGGAAAATATGGCTTAAGCATAGTTAGGATGACACACTACAAAACCACCACAATCCCTGAAAATCAATACCAAAAGACAGCTTTTCAGATCCATTTATCGGCCAGTTGAGATGTTGAAGTAGGGGTGTGGGCATGAATGGAGATCTGAAGAGGAGGTGGTGGTGAAGGAAGCTTTCTTGGTGATCTTTAGAATGTGTCTATAAGAGAACAGAAAACCCAAGCAGAAACTAGGTGTATATTATATGGTCACATATCCAAATGTCTATTATAAATACATGTGTCTAGAAAGGAAACCTTACAGTTGGACCGAAGTTACGTCTGAGAACAACTGAAGAATACTGTAGGGTTTGTGAGTGTCCAGGCTTCCTCAGGATACCAGAGCAACAACCCCCACCCCCATCCCATGCTCCTCTCCTTGTCTGAGTGCTGGGCAACACAAGGGGAGGGAAGCCATGGGAGAAAGGGACAGGTGTGAACAGAAGCACATCAAGGGCCATAGAGAGGAGTCTCTAAAATTACATTCACAAGTATTCTTCTTTGGCATAAGTCAGTTCTCAATGTTCCAGAATGGAATGGAACAATGAGGCTTTACTCCACCAAATATGTAGGCTTGTTTCAAGAAACATTTCCTCTGTGTGGGAGCAGTGGGTGGGGTGGGATGATAAAAGTTGGTGGAAGGCAATTCTTTCCAAAGCCCAGACCTTGAAGTAGTCCCAGAAGTTGTGGACTTGCCCAAAATTTGCTCTTCTCTCCTTCATTAGACAGATCTGTAGCTCAATGGGAACCTTTATTGGTCATGTGTACCCAGGGCTGTTTCTAATCTCATATGGACTGTGTCAGGCAATAGTAGTCTCCAAAGCTATGATATTCAAAGACTCGCTACTGGATCCTTCATGCCATCCTAGGAATAAGACAAGATGGGCCCGGCTATGGAAAATATCTTATGGAGGTTTGCTGAAGATGTTGGCTGGCTCCATTTTGATAGCTTATGAGATCAGCTGCATTAAAGGAGGGTTGATACTAATGAACAGAGAACTTCCACCAAGATTTCTGTACCCCAAAGAGTGGCAGCACCTCACTATGTTCATCCTCTTCACCCTCAATGGCTGTGTAGATGTCATGAGCAAGAACTTGCTACCTCAGAGGTGTGTGGTCCTAGAGAAAGGTACCCTGGTCCTGACCTTCTATGTGCTCCTGCTGCTGTTGATGTCACACGGCCAGGACTCAACCGGGATAGAGCTTCAGATTCATTATCTGCTCATCGTGGTGGTGTTCCTGTTGATGCTGGTGTTGACCATAGAGCTGTGGACTCCTGACACATTTCACCTCTTGCTGATTGAGACTTTTCTGTTTCTGACGATGGGCTCCTGGCTGATACAGGGGGGCTTTATTCTGTACAGACCAGTCACTGGCTACCCATGGCAGGATGATGACATCAGTGACATCATGTTTATCACCACCTTCTTCTGTTGGCATGTGATGATCAATGCTTTGTGTCTGCTGGGAATCTATGGAATCTCTTCCTTTTGGCATCATTGTTACTGTCCCAGCTTGAAGCTGATGGAATCCAAAGAAGCTCCACATCACAAGGGCACTACAGGACCCCTCTACAAATTGCTGCGGGAAGTGGAACAGTCAGAGAAAGATGACCAGGCTCCTCTCCTTTCAAAGAGCTCTCCCTGAGACAGGGCCTAGAATGCCTGGCCCATTGTCCACTCATCTTTTCCCTTGTGTGTTCTCTCAGACACGTGCAATGTACCCTTTTCGGTCCCCAGTGAAGGTAATGGCCATGAAGGAGAGCAGTTGGTCTCCATCTGCTGGTACATCTCCTGCCCTTGATCTTCTAGTTGCTGAGGAGACGAGGAGAGAGGAACCTGAGAAAGAGATGCTGATGGGATTGGTGGGGTGGTAGAGAGGCACCAGGGGAGTAGGAAAGTGTAAAAGCCATGAGGGGCAGAGGATACGATAGAAGGGAGGCCTTCAAAGGGAGGAGAGCAGAGTCTAGCAGTCATGCCGTCACCAGCTACTTCTCTAGGCACAAGTGATTGCCTTTTACCTGAAAGTATAATGATTTGTCGCAATTCAAAACTGGAATCATTCAAGTCTTATCCTGATAAAAGTGAGTACTTCAGTTTGCTCACTAAAGTTGCACTGCCATGTGGAAGTAATATAAACAATTTATAATTAATTTATACGTGTTGAAATTATTATTTTATACCCCCCTCCCGTTTTTAAGCATTGCTTTCATTTCAAATCCAAATTCATAAAGCGAGACTTTATTAATGCTTTAACATAGCAATATTTCAAATGTGCAGACTTCAAACATAGAATTCAAATGCTCAGTGCTTTTCCAACTTCATATTTTACTACTCCTATTCCAACCAAAGCTTACCTATTTCACTATCACCACCTTCACGCATATAGTTTCCTAGATCGTGTCCTTGGGTCATATACTTGGGTTTTTGGGGAGGTTTTTCCTCAACACCTAAAGCATAGACTCCCAAAGGGTAAGGACTTTGCTGTATCCAAGTTACATAATTTCCTATGTATGTGGCAAAAATGTAGTGTAGGTAATGCTTAATAAAGGTTTGTTTGCTTCCAGAATCTCTGCCTACCCCTGTTGCTTCTAAATGTGTTTCAGGTCAGGCTCAAGGTTCTGTGAACCTTGGGGAAACACCAACAGTACTAACACCTGAATCATCTCCTTAGTCATGACCCCACTCTCTTCCTCATTCTTGGGGAAATAAAATCCACTAACCTATTTCTGAATTGTTTACTCTGTTAGTGCTTTTTAATCCGTAAGGAACTTCCAGAAAACTGAGACTCAGCAGGTTGATTTACCCATCTTATAGCTGGTACAAGGCAAGACAGGAATTTGAGTGCAGGTATGTTTGAC
This sequence comes from Neofelis nebulosa, assembly GCF_028018385.1. Taxonomy (NCBI): domain Eukaryota; kingdom Metazoa; phylum Chordata; class Mammalia; order Carnivora; family Felidae; genus Neofelis; species Neofelis nebulosa. The sequence continues at coordinate 32,308,866 of NC_080796.1, forward strand.
TCTAGCCAGTGACTGTGTCCTCTGGGCCACAGTGACTCTGCTAATGGCAATGGTGAAGGAAATGATCCTCAAATTGAAATTGTTTTATTTTTTGGTTTTTTTTTAATGTTTATTTATTTTTGAAAGAGAGAGAGACAGAGTGTGAGCAGGGGAGGGGCAGGGAGAGAGGGAGACACAGAATCTGAAGCAGGCTCCAGGCTCTGAGCTGTCAGCACAGAGCCCGACGTGGGGCTCGAACTCATGAGCAGTGAGATCATGACCCAAGCTGAAGCCGGGCATTTAATCAACTGAGCCACCCAGGCGCCCCATATTGACATTGTTTTCAAAAATAAGAAAGAAAAAAAGGGAGGGAGGGAGGGAGGGAGGAAGGAAAAATGGCCACCCAGAAGGCCCAGCTAGAACAAAGTGGCGCATGTACATACCCTAGACGCCCCCTACAGTGCGTGTCTCTGTCAGACTTTCTGTCCACCACCCAATACCCCCACCCCAGCCTCCCCTTTGAGTGAGAGTCTGGCCAACTCTCAACTTCTGGCTGGGTCTTAAATTTCTGGGCTCAGATCTGAGTGAGGGCTGAGGATAAGATTTGTTTGTAACCACGTTTTCTGATCCTCGCCATTTTCCCCTTAACTCTTGGGCGCTACACCCTTTTCCATTACCCTTCTTGGGGGACTTTGTCTTTACCTCTTCCACACACTGGTGGGAGATGATGAAAAAGCACAAAACACTGTTAAGCTGCTCTTTTCTAGTCATTTGAAGCCTAATTTTATAATAAACAAATGTCTGGTAATCAGTTGATACTCCCAACATAGTATCTCTTAAATATCCACTGTAGGTAATAAACGTGCATGTTATTAATTTACTGTATTTGAGATATAACACAGAGGCTCTCCCCTTGAAGGCCAGTCAGGAAAAAAATTCCCACCCACTCTTAAGCTTGGGGAAGATATTTGTAATTCTCAAAAATTACACCAGAGGGCGCTACGATCACACCGCCCCAGCCAAGCCTCTGGCTCTCCAACCTGGTAAACAAGTCTTCTCAGAACTGATTTAAAAGAAGGGGGGGTGGGGGGGAGGAGGTCAGGAAAAACAGAACTAAGTCTAAGTATTGCCCAAGCATCCAGAGAACATATCTCAGGGTTGTTTGTTTCCCATTAAAATTTGGCATATGAATGTGAAGTAAACAGGGATTCCAATCAACTAATGGGTTAGAGGTGAGGGAGACAGGACTGTGGATCCAGTTGAGGATATCTCTGGGAAGGGTACCAACTAAAGGACACACTCTGGTCCGAGCAAATTTTTTTTTTTTTTTTTACCACAATGCTAAATTTCCTAGGCTTTTAAAATTAAGCTTCACAACTGTTTAAATCAATCCAGAGAACAGAGAGAGATCCATACATATACTGGGAATAAGGAACAAGATTTATCTATGAAAATTTCAGATTCACAAAATAATGCAACTGCGACAGATTACTAAATATGAAAAATTATCTCCAAAGATTCCTTTAAAGAGAACCTGACATAAAGCATTTTTTTTTCCTGGTCATCTAGTTACTCACAAAGAATATATTGAATGTCCACCATATACACGGAAGGCACTGGGTGAGCCACAATGTAGGATTCAGAGGTAAACTGGTCGGTCCCCTCACTGAGTCCTTTCCTTAATGGGGACAAGAGGGATGGCAGCATTGTGATGGTGGTGGCGGCCCCAGAATGCACCAGCCGAGACCTGAGGACACTGGAGGAGAAACATAAAAGGCTCTCAAGGGAGTCACACCTGTGAAATGCATTAGGCTGCCCTAAGGTGACCTCAGCAAGTGACTACATGTGATAGCGGCCTCCCTCAGCCTCCTCATCTTGTAGCATGATGTGTAGACTAGTTCTAGAATTGCACAGCTTCAGTTTTCTCAGCAAGGCTTATTTTCCATGTTGTTAGCTATGATGAACTTCATTCTTCCCAGCTCCCCAGTTTCCTATTTGACTCAAGATTTAGGATAAGGCTCAAACACACCCAAACTTCAGCCAGAACACGCAATTTGGGAAATGGGGGTGTTCCCTATATTCAAATGATTTTGAGGGGCCTTCAACAAAACGCCTATTAGGCTAAAAAACAAAGAGCTGAGACCTGAACTTCTAGTTTCCTATCCGGAGCTTAAGAATATCAAACAATCAGAAAGGACATAAAGAACAATTCCTCTATGTTCAGTGTTTGGTACTGAATTGAGGTAAAACCTAGTCCTTCCTTCTTTCATTATGTAGGTGAAACTGGAAAGCTTGGCCAACTGTAGCTTCTCCCCAAAATTTGGTTTAAGAGTAATGACATCAACTTCCAAGGCTGTTTCTTTTGTTCTTGTTTTATTTTGGTTTTAAGATTATATTATAGTCTATTCTTTTGGAAAGAACTGGTGTTTATTTAAAAAATAATGATAATAAAGGAATTTATAATTCTGGGTTAGGTTTCCAGGGTGTTCCTCAAGCCTGGGTCTCGGCTATTTTTCTTTAGCCTGAGCTAAGAGTTTTGTTGAATGTCTATTAGGGAAAACTAATGTCTATATAGGGAAAACTCCATTTCCCAAACTGCCTGTTACGGCTGAAGGTTTGATTATGTTTGAGCCCTACACCAAATCTTGTCTGTAATGAGTGCAAAACAACCACACAGGCCCTGGGAAAGCACTTCCAGATCACTAGATGGAGAATTTTACAACTTGCAGAGTGAAAACGGGTCCTTTGGAAGAGAGAGAAAGAAATTGAGAGAAGAACTCACAGGTAAAGCCCACCCAAGACAAAGCCTTTACTGAAGGTTAGAGAACAACACTGAAGAAATGCTTTCAGTCCCCTGCCTGCTCTGCAGATTTGGAAGGAACAATTTTTACCTGTAATACTGCTCTCCCACTCCACTTACCTGGTGGATGCAACTACCCTACACTAAGAGAGAAAAACCAGACTTCAAAGCACAGGTAATAGAACCCGCAGTTGGCTTTGATACTGGGTGTACCAAGAGATGCAGTAGTTCACGGGTTCAAGCATTCTAATGCCCTTTTTATGGAGAGGGTGGGAAATGGGGGCGAGTGGCAATTTAGAAAAGAAGGGGGGAGAACAAAGGGCAGCAGACAGAACAAAGTCAAACTTCAGTTTGGAACAGACAGTCCTACTTTTAACTTCTTTAAAAGTACAGTCTGGGTTTCTGGGGGTGAACCAGTTAACTTCATCTGCTTTTTCTTCCCTCGTACTCTTTTAAGCTTCCCTGATCAGTCCTTGGACTCCTTTGAGCCCTAATTGGGTTGGTTTAAGTAAGTATGGGGCTGACCAAGGACAAGGCCTCTTGTTCCCTCCTGAAAGACTCAGTGGTCATGTATTACGTTTCTAACCTTCACAAAGTATGCCTCTGGTCACATGAATGGATCAAAGCAAATCCATTTCCATTCTTGGAAAAGCAGCTCAAAGCACATGTTCCCTTGATGGTGCCGCTGTCATTTCTGTGTGATCAACAAACATCATTTATTGAACACTCACTCGGGACACCATTGGGGGATAGAAAGATGAATGCATTGCTCAAGGAGGTGAAGATACCTAGCAAATGAAGCAGGTACTCACATAGCAAAACATAATACCATAAGTTTTAAAAACTGCATTCTCTTCCTACTATATGCATCTCAGATGCTGGTGGTGATGAGCCTAGAGGCTCTGGTTTATGCTTAGGCAGTTTGGCATCTGAAAATTAACATCTTTTAAAATAAAAACATCACCTTTCCTCTCTCCCTCCTCAACCATTTAACCTTGAGACTGAGTTAGAAAGTTGTACTTAATGGGGGAAAAAAATAATCCAATCTCTTTGAATTACCTTGATCTATAATAATTACAATTACTGTTTTTTAAGTTTACTCTATGCATATAGTGTATATGCTATCAGAATTAATCCTTACAAGGTGGCTGATCTCCCTATTTTGTAGGCAAGAAAACTGTGATTTCATGTGGCTAAGAAAGCTAACACAAAGTGGGTAAGAAGTAAAGCCCAGATTTGAACCTGTTTGTATGACCTGAAGCCCAGCCTTGAACCACCATACCTAATGCTTCAACACGCACTGAAACTTAAGATGGAATCCATCACATTTGCAAGACACCTTACCCAGTGCAGAATGTCACCTGTCTGAAATATAACAAAATCCCATTGGAGATGAAAGCTGCATCTGTCATTTAAATGCATTACAGTGTCAGACACACTCTGGGATGGAAGGATGTTGACCAAAGAAGCCAAGTTATGTGTGTGTGTGTGTGTGGTCACAGGCAACATTTCTTTTCCAAATTTGTGGTACAAAATATAACCACAAGAACAAACTTCTTCCCTTCCTCTTCCAAAGGCACTGAAGCCTAACTTCTCAGTCTTTACACAGAAAAATCTCAAAGTCTCAAATATTGGGACTCCTGAAAAGATGCTATAAAAGTGAGACACCATCAGGTGGTGAATTTCAGGCAATAAAAATAAAGAAGTCAAGTAAGGAGCACTGGTAGCAATGAAAATATCATATGTGTGTTGTGTTGAAACAAGCATCCGTTTCAATATTGTATTCACATACCTATTTTCTCAACCATCACAGAAAAACTGAGAGAAGGAAGGGGTCCCCACTCATTTTCCAGATGAAAAAGAAGGCACAAGGGGCAACTGCATAGTTTAGTCTGTTAAGCCATCAACACTTGACTTCAGCTCAGGTCATGACCTCAGGGTTTGTGAGTTCCAGCCCCCACATGGGGCTCTGTGCTGACAGTGCAGAGCCTGCTTGGGATTCTCTCTCTCACTGTTCCTCCCCCGCTTGTGCTCTCTCTAAATAAATAAATAAAGTAAAAAAAAAAAAAAGGCACAAGAACTTACTTGAAAAACAAAAACAAAGCATTATATAAAAAATTCTAAAATGTTGACATACCCTGGGCTTCAAAGGAGGCTCCAGAAGACCTCCCTTTTCTTTCAGCCGCCCTCCCTTGGGGGAACAGCTTGCGCACAGAATTTCAAATCAGGTGGGCAGCTCTAAAGGTGCTCTCTTGAATCGCTTTATTTGCAGATGAGGAAACCTGGGCCCAGAGAGTCGCTGAGAGACTGGTCTCAGGAGTGGCAGGCGGAATCTGACAGGTCTCCTGACCATTGCTAGGCCCGCCAGGATCCTCTCTAGGGAATGGCAGGCTCAGCACGTTGATTACAGACGTGAGACCGCCGACTGCCATTGGCGTCCCAGTCCCACCGCGAGGGCGGGCCGCCCCCTCGGACGCGCGCGGCGCGGAGAAGGGAGGGCTGGGGGTTCTGTAACAACAAAAGGCAAAATTACGTTCCTGGGGGCGGGGGGGGGGGGGGGGTCGGAATGTCCCCAGGGAGCCGTGGGGTCTGCGGCACGACCTCGAAAAACACAGGCCTCCCGCACAAAACTATCCAACCTGAAGGCTGCAGGGGCGGAGGCCGGGAGATCCACTGGGCGCCTCGCTCGGGCCCGGGGGTGGGGGCTGCGGGGACCGCCCGCGGAGGAGAGCGGCAGCCGGGCCAGGCGGGGTCCTTCCTGGCAGGAACTCGCCCGTCCGCGCGCCGCGGGCCAACCCTTCCTCTGCTCCCCTCCCCCCGCGCACCCCCTCCCCCCACGGCGCTTTCCCTTTCTTTCTTTCCTGGTCCTCGCGCCCCCACCCCGGCGGCGCCCGCTCGGCCGCTCGCCCAATGGCAGCGGGGCCCGGGCGTGCATCAGCCGATCCGCCCCGGCTCCCGGCCGCTGGGAGCCAATCAGGGCGCCGGGGGCGGTCCGGGCCGCCGATAAAGGGAGCGGGGCTGCAGGCAGCCTGGCAGAGCCGAGAATGGGAGAAGAGCGCGCCGTCTAGGCTGCACACCGGGCCTCCTCTTCTCGCCGCACCTCGCTCTCGCGGCCCGCCCGCCCTGACGCCTGCTCGCAGCCCAGGTAAGCGCGCCGCCGGCCCGGGGACTCGAAGTGGTGCGCGCCGTCCTCCGAGCCCCCGGAGTCGCCCGACACCCCCCCCCCCTCCCTCCCCGCCTTCTTCCTCCGGCCCTGGGGCTCGGAGCGGCCCCTTCCTCCTCCAGCCCTTACGGTGCGCCTCTACCCCTGCGCCCTCCGCGTGCTTTCGCCGCCCGCGGCTCCCGGCGGCTCTGGGCTGGCGTTTGTGGGGCGCGCAGGTCGCCTGGCTGGGAGGAGGGCGGGGAGTTGTTTTGATCTTTCTTTCGCTGCTTGCGGCCCAAAGCGCCGCCCCTGGAGGTCGCTAGGCGAGGCGTACGGTGGAGCCACTGCCCGGGCCCGGCGCTCCGTGTTGTGTGCGCCGTGGATGGAGTGGCCGGGTAGCCTCGCGGGAACCTCGCTCTCTGCTCCGCGGTGGCGGGTCTCGGGGGACCGTCGTGGTCTTGAGGATCTTTAGACGCCTACCTTGAGGCGAGTGGCGGTGAGCGTCGCTAGTCCTGAGGGCCCTGCACTGTGACTGAACAATGGGGAGTCCGGGCCGCGGCGTGGCCGGTGGAGAGGCCCGGCCGGGCAGAGGTAGGGGCGGTGCGCTGTCCTCCCCCGACTCCCCCACACCCCGCCAGCCTCGGCCCTCGGAGGGATATGGCCCCCGGGACTAGGTCCTGAGATCCGGTCGGGGGCCCGAGGGGCGGGGCGCCGACTTCTGGGACATTAAAGTGGGAAAGGGCTGCTCTCAAAGTGGATTATCCCAACTGCCCCGGGGGCGGGAAGCGGGGATCCCCCCCCACCCGCAAATCCGCGAAGACCTCAAACAACGAAGATGAAGACGACCTGGAGTTGCGGTCCTTGGAGTCCCCCTCCAACTGCTTTGGCTTCGTCAGCTACTCCATGAACTCGGGAGAGAAATCACGAGTCAAGATTAGGACCGTGACCCAACATCCTTCGTATTCCTGCTCGTCCCGGTGCGATACCGATCGCTCCCCGACCGCTTCTCCGTCTCCCTCACCCAGAAAGCTCCAGTGCATGGACCAGCGAGAGCTGGTGAACCAGGAGAGGCGAGACCGCCATTCCAAAAGGAGAAGGGCCAAAGAGGGCAACCCCAACGATCCGATTGCCCTTCTGTGGCTGGGGTGAGTGAAGAGACAGGGAGGAGGACCCCGGAACCGGCGACAGCTGCAGAAACCACTAGAAAGTGCAGAATCCCATCTTTACCCCCCAAGCATGTAAACTCAGCACCACAGCAGCACCAGTCTATGACAGTAGACTAAAATGTTGGCATCTAATTCGTCTCATCGAAAAGAGCGGGAAATCTGGAACTGAGGCTTAAAGGGAGAAAGTGTGACTTGATGTTGGGGGTGTAGCAGGTTGGGGAGGAAGGCCAGAGCCTGGGTTGTAGCTTTTAGTGGGAGCTGAAGGGATCAAGTATTGTTTCTTCTGGCCTTCAAAGGCTGGAGTGGGGGTGGGGAAGGGGTGGGGGAGGTGTGTGACCGACCTGGACCTCTGGAGGAGGTATGCAAAGGTTCTCCAATACAGGAGACCAGACAAGAGGAGGTTCTGCTCTTCCCCAAGGGAAGGGGTGAGGCTCTTGGAGAGGCAGTTCTGTTTTCAGCTGGGCAAACATGGACGGTTGCCCATAGAAACTTAGCCACTGTACTTCAGAAAGTTGCCCAAGTCGTTGGAGAACAATATGTTCCCTTTCCAGCCACTGTGGGCCACTGAGCTGGGAGGGAGGGGTACAACATTTCCTCCTGTGTTGGCTTTCTCTTCTTTCAGAGGTTTTGTGGCAGTGGCTTGCAGATTTAGCAGGCCTCAGCTTTTAAGAACCCGGTTCTTTTTGTTACCCAAGTGGGAATTTCCTCATTACTTGAAAAGTTCCTGGTGGAATCTGAGAAGGTCATTGGCAAACTTAAACCTACCTTCCTAAATGAGAAGACCTATGGAAATGATGGCAGTGTGCATCTTAGAATCCAACAGATCAGCTCTTTTGATGTTTTGGGGATTGGGGGATTGCAATAACTGTGCTGCTTTTCGGAAGTCCCCCAGCCTTTTAAATCTTCCAGCTAGCCCTCCGCCCCTTGTTTCTTCCTACCATATCAATGTGTGGGGTGCCTTGTGGAAAAGTGGAGGAATTTCCAAAAAGGGTTTTTTTGAGATGCTGGCTAGGATGCAAAGAAAAGGCAAGACTGCCCAAGAAACCTTGCGTGGTTTTGTTTTTTGGGTTACCTCCCACCCAGTGTCTTAGTATAAAAAAATAAAGGACTTCCCTCTACCTTAGCTACCCTGAGGAAATTAAGCTTAGTCCTCACAAATGTAGATTCTAGCTTGAGGAAGCCTGTAAGGAGATTTTTGTCTACTATCAAAACTTAAATCCCGCTGAAAGCGGAATGAATAAAATGTACCTTTAAGAGTGTTCCTTCCAAAGGGAGGAGGCAACCTTCCTACCTTCTAATCACTTTGTGATTTGATTGTCCCTATTGAGTCCTTCCTGCCAAGGATCTTAATTTTGGTTTTGCTGGTTTTTCTCTGCAGAACAGCTTCCACCATGGCCACCTCTGCGAGTTCCCACTTGAACAAAGGCATCAAGCAGGTGTACATGTCCCTGCCTCAGGGCGAGAAAGTCCAAGCTATGTACATTTGGATTGATGGTACTGGAGAAGGCCTGCGCTGCAAGACCCGGACCTTGGACAGTGAACCCAAGTGTATAGAAGGTGAGAGACTGAGCAGACTGGGAACCAGGTTGGGCGGGGGTGGGAACAGACTGAAACCAAGCCTCCAGATTTGGCTACTTTATTATTCTGTTTGTGAAGCTTTTCTAAGGCAGGGTTTTTCAGACTTCATTCTGTCGACTTTAAGCTCCTACTCTGCCTCAAAGCATAGCAACAATGGACTTCTTTATTGAAATAGAAGCTCACGTGTAAGCCAGTATATTGAAGAAAAAAGATTAAAAGTCTCGTTGGGGCACCAGGGGGGCTGGAGACTTTGCTGTCTTGGGCATCCCTACTTAGTTGGCTCTAAGGCGTCCCCAAGAACCTGATTTGAAAACCACCGCTCTAACCTGACTATGCCATCTGCTTTACGAACTCTTTGAATACTGTTGTGTATTCCTTATCAGTGAGGTTCTAGATGCAAAGCAAACTCTGTAAAGTGGTTTCTAAATAGGACTAGCCATTCATTTGTTTTTAGTTGATGCCACTTTTGGAAATTCCTAAATCACCTGATTGCCTAAATCACCTGATTGTTTATCACACTCTGAGCTATTTATTAAATAAGAGTTGTGTCCTTCATTTTTCAGTATAGAGCAAGCCATAGCCCTCTTTCTAGAAAAGGACCGGAGAAAAAATACCACCTCTTGCCTACTTTTAGAATGGTTTACTCTTTTGATAATATTCACACAGGAATGAATGCATGACCATAAAATAAAGTATATATTGTGCGTCTGCTATGTGGCAGGTATTAGACAAGCACTGGGGGTACAAGGTGAGAGAGTCTGCTCTCTGTGCCTTCAGAGAACTTGTAGTCAACCTGAGAGATGAAGAAACCAGCCTTTAAAACGTAGTGGGGAGGGGCGCCTGGGTGGCTCAGTTGGTTTAGCGTCTGACTTTGGACTCAGGTCATGACCTCGCGGTACCTGAGTTCAGGCCCCATGTCAGGCTCTGTGCTGACTGCACAGAGCCTGGAGCCTGCTTCAGATTGTGTCTCCCCCTTTCTTTCTGCCCCCCCCCCCCCACTTGCACTCTATCTCTCTCGTAAAAATAAAACACAAGAATTTTTTTTAAAAAACCTAGTGGAGAGGGGCGCCTGGATGGCTCAGTCGGTTGAGCGGCCAACTTCAGCTCAGGTCATGATCTTGGAATGTGAGTTCGAGCCCTGCGTCGGGCTCTGTGCTGGCAGCTCAGAGCCTGGAGCCTGCTTCGGATTCTGTGTCTCCCTCTCTCTCTACCCCTCTCCCACTCATGCGCGCGCGCGCTCTCTCTCTCTCTCTCTCTCTGTCAAAAATAAAAATAAACATTAAAAAAAAAACCTAGTGGGGAAATGATAATGGGAGTATTCTTGAGTAAGTTATCCTGTTGTCCATTTCCTCATCTATAAAATAAGGACATACGGAGCTAGAACAGTCCATAGACTCAGTGGGGAGAAGATTTAAAGAAGCAATACAGTGGCCTGGTGGGTGAATCAGAACCTTGTTTCTCCTATTCCAGTTTTTTAAATAATAACTAAAATGTCACAATAGTTCAATGTTTATTTTTGAGAGGTGGGCAGAGAGGAAGACAGAATCTCACGCAAGCTCTGCGCTGTCAGTGCAGAGCCCCACTCAGGGCTCCAACCCATGAACCATGAGGTCATGACCTGAGCTAAAACCAAGAGTCGGACGCTTAACCAACTGCACCACCCAGACGCCCCCAAAATATTTCAATTCGTCTCCTTATTGTCCAGTAGACTACTTAGTCAAGATAAGTCATTCTTAGGTTGTTTTTGTAACTGTTGTTTTTCTTGAGGAAGTGATGCGGTGGTGTTAACTTAGAACTCACACGGGAAGGACATTAAAGTACTGTGCAGTTATCTATCAATAGAGTTTGCATATTAATGCATCACTGAGTTCCTGGGGAAAAGAGTAGCTTTAGAGATAGAAAGGTCAATGAGGGGCTGTACTCTTATCCAAAAAGCCATGCATTTGTAACTTAATTGTCCCTTCTCTTTTTACCCCAGAGTTGCCTGAGTGGAATTTTGATGGCTCTAGTACATTTCAGTCTGAAGGCTCCAACAGTGACATGTATCTTGTCCCTGCTGCCATGTTTCGGGACCCTTTCCGCAAGGACCCCAACAAGCTGGTGTTCTGTGAAGTCTTCAAGTACAACCGAAAGCCTGCAGGTATGTATAGTATAGGTATGGATGTTCATCCCCAGTCCATGAGTGTTGTAAAGGGGAAGGACAGGGTATTCCAGAATTGGTACTGGGAACACTAGATAATCTCAGAACTGTTCCAGGAGTCTGGCCAATTGGACATACATCTCCACCCCGAACTTCCTCATTCAAAGAGGGTATGTGGCCCATCCTCCCACGGTCTCCCCTATTTGTTTTATAGAACAACAGTGAATTCCTTTAAATCTGTTTTCCGGTAGAATTCCCCCATGACACAGCCCTCCTGCCTACCTGTAGATTTGAAAAACCTGGATTCTGAAGTCACAATGTTGGGTTTGAATTCTGGATCTGTCACTTACTGGCTGTAAGCCTTATCAAGATATTTATCCTCCTACTTTCCCTGATTTTAAAGTGGGGGAAAAATCCATCTCCTGCCTAGGTTCACTGGTAACATACATGTGCCTCAAGGGTCACTGTAACTGGTTTTTGGTTTTTGCCTGATGTGGCCATTGATCTCGATTCTCAGCCATTCATCTTTTTAAACTCAGCTGAAGTCCCACCACTGTTAGGTCTCCCGCTGTGCTTGCAGCAAGTTCTAGTAGTGCCTGGACCTTAACTGCCTTTGTTGTGAGAGGCAGTGTACCATGTTGTGGTAAAGGGCATGAGCTCTGAAGCCCAGGTAACCATAGCTTTCCCAGCTCTGCTACTTGCCCTGATGTCTCAGAGCTGAGCTGCATTTTCTCCTTCATAAAAGTTGGAGGCTTCTCATACCCACCCCAGGGTGGCTAGGAAGATGTGGTTGTGGGTTTTCCATAAGGTAGAGGTCTTGAAATGGTTCTTGGGATGTAGTAAAGCTGATAAGTCTATATTTACTTACCTTCTTTAATGTTTATTTATTTTGGGAGAGAGTGAATGCATGAGAGAGTGGGGGATAAGGGGGGAGAGAATCTCAAGCAGGCTTCACGCCCATTGTGGAGCCCAATGCAGAGCTCTATCTTGCAAACCATGAGATCATGACCTGAGCCAAAAATCGAGAATTGGACACTTAACCTACTAAGCCACCCAGGCGCCCATATGTTTACTTGTTTTAAAGTTCTTTTCTAGCTTAGAAATTGTTTCCAGGTGAGCTCATCTCATTTTAATATTTTATTTTTGTGCTAGCCAACTTCTCCCTTAACTTTCTCACCTAGAATGTGAGGCCCCTAACAGACAAATGATTCTCTCAATGAAAATTGTAAGTTTGGCTCTAAATGCTTGAGAAACTAGGAATAAGTCTGACAACTAAAAGCAGCTGTCTTGTGAATAGAGAGTTTGAAGTGCCTGACATGTGGTACTTGGGAGGCGGCCAGCATGCAGATAAGGTGCATATTTGCTCTGTTCTGCATCTACTGTCATGTGATTGTTTGTGACCCAGCAGTATCCCTACATACAGATGTATGATTACTGCTTCTCCCATTTTCCCCACTTGGGTTGATGGGACACAAAAAAAGGTTTACTCTTCATCAGTTCAGCTTATAGTTTACACTTGAACTTTATGGAATCTGAAGACCTTTTTCCATTACGACCAGGATTCAGCGTGTTTGTCCATATGTCTCTAATGGCACATTGACTCTTTTTTTCTAGAGACCAATTTAAGGCATACCTGTAAACGGATAATGGACATGGTGAGCAATCAGCACCCCTGGTTTGGAATGGAGCAGGAATATACTCTGATGGGCACAGATGGGCACCCTTTTGGTTGGCCTTCCAATGGCTTCCCTGGGCCCCAAGGTAAGTCCCCTTGGTGAGAGATGAACCTCCTGTTCCCTACTTGCTTAATTGCCAGGGAAATTCCCTCTCCCCAGAACTGGGAGTGACTCTTATGGATCAGAAAAGCTGTGGGAGTATCCATCCCTGAGGCTGGCTGAATTAATACTGTAAAGAGACCTCCTATTACCCAAATCCAGACATGGATATTTCAACATTAACATGGAGGGAAACCCTTTGGCTCCACTGAGGTTATGGCCAAGAGGATGCCACAACCCACCCCCAGGTGAAGGCAGGCATAGTGATGCAAAGAGCAAGTGTTGAGAGCTTTCTGATTTCTGACTTGTGGAAAGCGATTTCTTGGTTTTCTTGTCTCTTGACATTTCATCTTAATGCCTCTCCAGGTCCATACTACTGTGGTGTGGGAGCAGACAAAGCCTATGGCAGGGACATCGTGGAAGCTCACTACCGGGCCTGCTTATACGCTGGCATCAAGATTGCTGGGACAAATGCTGAGGTCATGCCTGCCCAGGTAAGTGGCTCATTCATCTAGAGGACCTGTGGACAAGTGGGGAGTTTGCTGGTGCCCCTTGTTAACCAGAATCTTACGTGGGTTGGAATAGAGGTGAGAAAAGAGGCTTTGGAGCTTCTGAATTGGGGGAAGCAGTTGGCTTTCTTTTAAAAGCCAGCCTTGTTCTTTCTAGTGGGAATTCCAGATAGGACCCTGTGAAGGAATCGACATGGGAGATCATCTCTGGGTGGCCCGTTTCATCTTGCATCGTGTATGTGAAGACTTTGGAGTGATAGCAACCTTTGATCCTAAGCCCATTCCTGGGAATTGGAATGGTGCCGGCTGCCACACCAACTTCAGCACCAAGGCCATGCGAGAGGAGAATGGTCTGAAGTGAGTGCCTTCTGAGAGAGCCATCTTGTTTTCTTTGCCACAGGGTTTGAGGTATTGGGTCCAAGTAAGCCAGAATTGTTGGCTTATGCCTTAGCTTTTAGCACTTGGCTTCAAAAATTGTCTCCCAGTCCTATTGTTTTGTTCCTATTTGAAGAGTACCCCAAAATATCCTAGGAATAGAATTCAAAGATTGTGATTGGGAAAAGAGGACTTAGTGTGTTTGAAAATCTTCAATATAAAGTAGAAACAAAACAAGCATGTGAATGAATATAGTGCTTATGGGTGGGGTAAAGTCTTTGATTAGGGTATTTTCGTTCAATAAGTACCATCAACTGAGTGTCCACCACCATTCTGAAGCACTGGGTGGGACACACAGGTAACACGTCAAGAGTTGCTAGCCTCATGGAACATTTGATTTGTGGAGATCACAGATTTTGAATTGGAAACAGTCTTTGATAGAGGAGTCCCTCTGTTCTTAGATCCATACTTCTTCCCTTGCCCTTGAAGGGCAGATTTCCTGGTGCCAGGTTGGACTCCCATCTTGTCTGTTTCCTTCAGGTACATTGAGGAGTCCATCGAGAAACTGAGCAAGCGGCACCAGTACCACATCCGAGCCTACGACCCCAAAGGGGGCCTGGATAATGCCCGGCGCCTAACCGGATTCCACGAAACCTCCAACATCAACGACTTTTCTGCTGGTGTGGCCAACCGAAGTGCTAGCATCCGCATTCCCCGGACTGTCGGCCAGGAGAAGAAGGGTTACTTTGAAGACCGTCGCCCCTCTGCCAACTGTGACCCCTTTTCGGTGACAGAAGCCCTCATCCGCACATGTCTTCTCAACGAAACTGGCGATGAACCCTTCCAGTACAAAAACTAAGTGGACTAGACTTGCAGCCATCAAACCCCTCCTAGTTCTCCATCCTGCCTCCGTGTTTGCCCCTCTCTTGACTGTCCTAATAGCTATAACTCAAAGGGCAGAATATCAAGGTCTTTTTTTTATTCCTCATGCCCAGTTAACATCTCTTGCTTTCTTTGACCAGGATAAGAGGGGTCAAGTTCTTAATCTTTTTACATCCCCCCCCCCTTTTTTCCCTGTCACTGAAACTGTCTAGTACATTAGTGGGGAGGGGGTGGGGAGACATAACCACTGTTTCCATTTAATCAGGTGTGTTTGTCCAATAGGCGTAGCTATCCGGACAGAGCATAGTATTTGTGAAGGGAGGGGGAGGGCTTTTTCTTCGAGGTAGCTGAGTGCTGGGGTGGGGGGAGGGTTACTTACTCTGGGGTTAGGTTAGGATTTCTTCTCTTGGTGGGAAGTTCCACTTTGTTATAAAGTTATAAGCAGCTTTCTATTAAAAGTGAGATTTAGGAGAGAACCAGGCAGGAAAATGCCCCTCTCCTCCTGGTACAGCATTTCCCTTACCTGGGGCTATATGCCCTCACCTGAAGACAAGCTCAGCAGAAGGATGGATTGACCTACCTTAGAAGAAAAAGTTCTTACTGCTTGGTGTCCTCCATTTATAACACAAAGCAGAATAGTATTTTTATATTTAAATGTAAAAACAAAAAAAATTATATATATGGGTGTGCAGATATGTGTGTTTTTTTTGTTTTGTTTTGTTTTCCTAAAGTAGGAAAAACATTCTGGTCACTGGGGTCCAAAATTTGAGGTGAATAGTCTGGTTAGAAATAAGGATCTCCTTTTGAGTGGGGGTGAGGGAGGCATGCTTGAATAAGTTGGCTATCTAGGGCTGTCTGTTGTTCCCTCACCGTCACTGCAGGGCTTCTGTGCCCTGGCCACTCTTGGGAGCGGGTGGACACCACTTAGGTAACCGAAGGAAGCACCTTGTGGAAGGAGCAATCACCTGAGCCCCGTGGCTTCAATTTAAAAGACACACACATACACACAGAAGTTTAGAAATAAGAGTTGGCTGGTCAACTTGAGCATGTTCCTGACGGGTTATTGGGATTACTTTCTGGTGGGACTAGCATGTCACTAAAGCAGGCCTTTTGATAATATTAAACATTTTTTAAAAGCAAAACAGAAGTTTAGACTTTAATCCTATTTGTAAGGTTTCTGAGTCTTTTACAAAGGTCGCTTGTTTGCTTCACCTGTCACCTTCCCATCTCTGCTCTTTGAGGAGATGGGGGGGGGACCTCCCTGGCATCAAAACACTTATAACTTTGTATCCTGCTGTCTGTTCTGAGCATGAGATGCTCCTTTCCTTTGTGAAGATTCCTGAGGAGTTATTTCTTCCTTTTACGTAATAAAAAGCAAGCCCCGCCTTCCTCCCTACATTTTCCTTACTGTTTCTGGCTGTTTTCATGTTGGCTGCTGCAGGCCTGCTGTGGTTTTCTCTTGCCATGACGACTTCTAATTGCCATGTACAGTATGTTCAGAGTTAGATAACTCCTCATTGTAAACAAACTGTTAACTGCCCAGAGCAGCTTTCATAAATCAACCTAACATTTATAAGATCTATTCCGACTTGATTCTTTGTGTTTCTTTTAAATCTCCCTATGCCATTTCATTCTTTTCTTTCCTACCAAGAAAGGGGAATTTTGGTTTTGGGGTTTTAAAAGATGCAAAGTAAGCTCAGGTTTACCTATTCAAGGGATTAAAAAATCTATCTCGAGTCTTGTTGCCAACCAGCTCTTCCCTGTACTTTGGGTATTTGGAACCTCAGGATTAAGGCATATCCCAGCCCTAGAGTTTGGCAGTGGAATATAAAACCCAACCCTCCCCTCCCTGTGCTCCAGAGCTTGGCTTTGACTTACAATGGTACAACATTGTTTTAAGCGCCCCTCTGGCTTAATTTTATAGCAACCTGAAGTCATTAAGGTGTTATCAAGGGTTCTCACTATCCCTTCCTCTGAAGAGCAGGTACTGACCCTGTGGCTACCTTGGTTGAAGCCTCCCAAGACTGGCTGTGCTCCCCGCCAACCCAGATATGCCTTGGACCTGCCTTACCTTGCACTAGCCCAGTGAGCTGTTTAGGTTTCCCCTAAAAACCCCAAGTGCCCACGTGACACCTCCATGCCCTTGTCCTTGATCCCTTTACCTGGAAGTTAGTTCTCCCACCTAGTCCTGGTTCATTCTTCCCTTAGTTCATTTCCACACCATAGTAGGTAGGAGCACCCTTTTCCATAGTGCTGTGTATGTACCTCTAGCAAAAAAAAAATACTCATCTAACACTTTAACCTGATGTGCCAGGTATTATGGGCAATAATTACTGTCTTTTAAAGGTAATGTCCTCAGGGCACCTGGGTGGCTCAGTTGGTTAAGCATCTGACTTCAGCTCAGGTCATGATCTTGCGGTCAGTGAGTTTGAGCCCCGTGTCAGGCTGTGTGCTGACATCTCAGAGCCTGGAGCCTGCTTCAGATTCTGTCTCCCTCTCTCTGCCCCTCCCCTTCTCACTCTCACTCTCTCTTCACTCTCGCTCTCAAAAATAAAACATTAAAAAGAAAAAAGGGTAATGTCCTCTGAGTTTGGAGGTACTTGGGGCCAATCCCAGCAAACTTAGAGATGACCGTTTTCTTTGGGCAAGTGTATATTTTGCTCTAGTTTTAGGCAATCCTAGATACTTTTTTTTTTTTTTTTCTAGGAAGGTTGGCTCCTGACATAGTTTTCAAAGTAGGATGGTCTTACCGGTTTGCTGAGTATGGTCTTAGTTTGTACTGGTTATTTCAGCATGATTATTAAGAGTGTCCTCTGTCAGCATTTTCCTGGTTTTGCTGATAAACTGTGGGGTGTTCTTTCCATTGGAGCTCTACTTCCCTCTTCCCAGCTGAAATTGGCTTCCTTTCACTGCAGCACCCCTTGCAGTTCAGGAGGGTTTCGGGGGAGGGGGTGTTATATTTAACACAAGCACTAGATTGAGGCAATGGCTTGAGTGCAATTCCCCAGCAAAGATTACATGAAAAGGAATTTGAAGTTAATATGATCAAGAACTTAGGTGGAAACAAGTTTATTTCCTTCTCTACCCTCTCACCTAGAATTAGCTTTGACCTACAGGTCACAGTGCAATCCCCTTGTATTTCTAAGGTGTTTTTTTATAGCTCATTTAACAGACACTGGGTTACATGATAAGTTATCAGTGATAGATTAAACAGAATGGCAGCCAAGCCTTCAGTCTTAAAGGGACAGAGGCCAGTGTTCACAAAAGGCGTTCTCCATTTTAAACACGTTTCCTTAATTCCATCCTGCCAGTCACTGGGTAGGTGGTAAATGACTGCATAAGCTAACAGAAGAATGTCTGGGAGCAAATGGAGTATCACAAGGAGTTCCTTGGATGGTCACGTTGGCACCATTTAACAAGCCAGATCTGTGCTCCTGGGTGGAATCACACACAAGGAGAGAAAAGAAGTTCCAGAATACACCTGTGGCACCAAGGCTTCAAATATCTCACCAAAGAGTTCACTCATAATTCCAACTACTGCTTGGCCCTTAACACCAATAAAATCAAGTCTGGAAAGAAACTTGCTATCCTAAAGAAAGCCCATTGTTCAATAGGACTTTATGATTATAAGCTTCAGGAAGGCAGGGATCCTGGTTTTCTCTCTCAGCACTATGTCTCAGACCTGCCACGGTGCCTGCAATACTTGCTTAATGAATTATTTTTAAGTATCAGTTTTATGAGTTCTAAGCCTTTTAACTCTATTGGTGATGTCAAACCCATGAGGTCTTTGGTGGTTCGGCTGTATTTTAACCCTGGCCATGGCACTAAAGTTAAATTCTGTTTTCCTGAGCTTAATGACTGGTGACTTGGTTAATCCGGCTGGAGTCAGGCTGCCAAGAGCCTTGTGTTGCTTTATGAGTTATAACTAATATAAAGTGGCAATTCATTATGTAATTCCAAAGGCTTCAGGTAAATTGCAACTGTAAACAAATTTGAGCTGATTAGAGCCCTGCCATTTTATAGCCTTTAGCTCAACCACCAACCACTCATTTTAAAAAATGTCATACATGCAGATGTACTCACATTCACATAGGCACAGTATAGGCATACACCATATTTGGACGTGCATATATGTACACATCAGATATACAATACAGGTGTCTTACATGAACTTTTTCCCAAGACACAACCTTTCATAAAGGAGACAGGAACTTATGAATATCTCTTCGAGAAGCAGTACACACTCAATAGAATTCATGGGGCTGATACGCCATCACTAGCAGTGGGAAGGCAGGACATAGAAACTGTAAGTCTCAGAGCATGGTTCTGCAGCCAAGTCTTTCTAATAACACCCTCCCCTCAGCTTTATGGAAAGGAGGTTTTCAGGTACTGTCAGCTTAGAAGTATTTGTCTATGCTTCACTGCCCGGAGCCCTCCGATATCAGGAGCTGGTGCCTAGTCCCATTTTACCAGAGAAGTGTTTGCACGGTTCCTGTGGTCATTTAATGACTTGTTGTCTGGAGGCCTAGGACCTCAGCAAATTGTCCACCTTCTCATGGATTTCAGATTGAGTTACTTGCATTGTCTTGAGATTGCAACGGGTCTCAGTTTGCTCAATTCCTCCACTACAGGGCCCTGTAGTGTCCCTCAGGACACTCAACTAATCTGAACTCTGCCTGGAAGCTTTTCTGCATTTGCCTTTCAATACAAGTGCAGAAAAACTTCTCCCTTGTAACTATTATACTGCTATTATATTGACATTGAAAGGAAGAGGCATTCACATACCTCCAAAATTTAATAAAATGGGCACCAAATAGGCACTATTTTTGGTATTTCGGTGCAAGCACATGGCTAGGGGGTCAAATGAATGGACATTCTCTTCATCTTCTTATGCCCTCCTCCTCTTAAGCTAAAAGAATGTCATGGGACATGACAAGCCATATGGGACTTCTGGTCCTGTCACTGTGTGTACTAGCTTATCTTCAAACAATTTTACAGGCTGTTTTGATAACTCTCCTCAAATAATGTTATACATAAAGAAGTACAGTATTATATTTGTAGGAGGGAAAGAGGATTGGTTTTTGGTTTTTGGTTTTTGTTGGGAAGAAGTAAACATTTGTGTCTGGGAAGCAATCTGTGATTCATTAGGATCGAAGTTCAGAGAGACAGGAGAGTGGGAGAATCCACTTCCCCGAGCCTTCCTTTAGAAGAGATCATAAAATGAAGGTACTGGAATTCTCCTCCCCAAAGAACCTACCACCAGACTCTTTCCTAGGTGGGCTTAAGGATCCAGAACCGCCAACCTACGAACATTTTTATATACATTTTTATACATTATGACCTAGCCCACTTAAGGCACTTAGCCAAGTAAGCCTTCAGTAAATGTTTGTTGAATTAGGTTGTTAGAGAAAAGTCACTACCAGTAACACTGGCTAAAGGAAATGGATAAAAGCCCGGGGGGGGGGGGGGGGAGCAGTTTATTCACATGCATTAATCTTAGGTGTTAACGGTTTGTATGTGAGCTGCCCCACTCCTGCAGTTAATCCCAAATTACCTGCTCCAGATATATCTTCTCTCTGACTCCAAATGCAGGGCCATTTGGAGTGATCATCCCAACTGCTATATCCTGGTAGCAGCTGAGTCTTCAGGCTCTTTTCTTCCCTTGGTAGGGGATGAAATTCCTTCCAGATTTAGAATTCTATGCTGCGAACTATCATGTCCAGAACAGAAACGAAGCAGTTCAGTCTTAAATTTGCATTCTTGGAGGAGAAGAGTGGTCTTCCAATTTATGATTACTTATTTCTCATCAGGATTCTCAGCTGAATTCAGAAAGTCAGATATGTTAGAGAAGTGTGAAAGAAATGAGCAAGCCATATTTTAATACAGCATTTCTTTGGGGGGAAAATTATGAGATGACATTTTAGTATGAGCAGTAATAGGGATATTTAACCATAAGTGATTTAAAACTTATTTCTTCCAGGTTAGAGAGCATCATGTCCCTGTTTGAAGATCCAGGTTCATGTACAGGCATCCTGAAGCTGGGTAACAATCATCCTTAGGTGGCTCAGCCCACTGCTCTCCATCCCTCAGGGATATATATCATTTGAAAGCAACGTAAGTGTATTGATTATTGTTGCATAACAAATTACCCCAAAAGGCAGCTTTGAAACAGCAAATATCTGTGATTTCATTCAGTTTCCTAGGGCCAGGAATCTGGGAGTGACTTAGATGGGTGGTTCTGCCTCAGAGTTTCTTTGGAGGTTGCAAACTGTCAGGACTGCAGCCCATGAAGATTTTATTAGAACTGAAGGGTCTGTTTCCAAGCTTATCCACATGACTGTTGGCAGGAGGCTTCAGTTCTTTGCCACATGGACCTCTCCATAGTGCTGCTCATGACATGTCTTCCCCCAGAGTGAGTGAACCAAGGAAGGAAATCAGAGAGAGGTAGAGAGAGAGAGACACACACATACACACACACACACACACACACACACACACACACACACACAGAGAGAGAGAGAGAGAGAGAGAATATAGAAGCCACAGTCTTTTTATAACCTATTCTTAGAAGTGATAGCCCATCACTTTTGCCATACTCTGGATGCTAGAAGTGAGTTACTAAATTCAGTCCACACCTAAAGGAAAGAAAAGCCACACCTCTTTTGGAGAAGAGTATAAAAGAATTTGTGGGTAAACTTTAAAATTCACCACAATGGGCAGCTTTCACCCTGAGACAATAGTAAAGATTAAAATAATATCCTAGGGAGAAGGTCTTTTATTTAAGGTTTTGGGTTTCCTTCCTTTGACTCTAGTTCTAATTATACCCTCTTGTTTGTCAGAGGGTAGAATTAAGGATTTCCAGTACAATTTCTGTACTTCATTGGAAGTGAGGGATAATGGTGGATTACTTCTCTCCCTTTCTCCCTCCCAAACAGTAGGAGGGTCCTCTGGGAGCCATTCAGGGAGCCTGGAGCAGGAAGAAAGACACCATGTCTGCAGGGACCAAAAATGGCCCTAAGTGTGTGTTTATGCATGTAAAGTAATGGCTAGACTGGACTCCTATAGACCTTCCAAAACCACTTGCAACCTCTGCATTGACATTGACGTTGGAGCCCATGCCTGCGGGCTTCTCTGGTAAGAAGTCTTCTTCCCATCAAAGATGACCTTGAGAGTCTTTGTAACCACATTTGACCTGGATTAAAGTGTTAGGAGAAGATATATACATACAATGTGATCGATTCCCTCTTGACTCCAGGCTAATCTTTCTCAAATCTTAAAAGACAAACAAACAAACAAACAAACAAATTCACAGGCTTCCCTTCTTCTGATACTTAAGGAAGAAATGTAAATCCTCAGCAGAAAGAATATAAATTCAGATACCCCAAAAGACTTCTATATTCTTGCCTTAGCATTCTGGCAGGGAGCCTAAGGGGCCCGATTACATTTTCTGCCTCAATAATCAGGATGTGGGAGCCCGGGACATCTCCTAGGGGGCAAAGCTAACGTAAGTCACTTCGGGAAGCTTCAAAATATCAGTATGGCCCTGCCCCTTTGTCTACAGAGCTGTTGAAAAGCCAAGAACCACTTCCAGGGGCCACTACACTGATGTGAACTGGGCAGTGTTCGGGAGAGATGCTGACTAAGAATTCCAGAGGCGTCACAGAGGTGGAAGGCTCTTGTCTTAGTCGTCACGTAATTTAACAGTCAGGTCTCTCTCTACCAACACCCATTCTGCCCCCACCCTCCCTCGTCTCTGGCATGTTCTTTCTCTGCCTTTTAACAGATTGGGATACTCCAAGACCTGACTGAGTTCATCCTGGGAGAGACTCAGTTGTCCGCTGGACTCGGGGCCCATGAGCCCTCTGCTGCCCATCCTCCTGGCAAACGGTCCAAGAAAGTCCAGGAGCACCAGGTGTTTTCCTTTCACTCTGGGCTTCACCCAGCCTGGCACGGCAGACGGCAGGGTTATTTGCTTTCATAAGCCATATTATGTAAGATCTGGAACAGTGACACCGAGCCAACTTAGAGGTCACAACAGAAGGGGAGGAGAAGAAGAAAGAAATGGAGACAGAATGAGGAAAGAGCAAGAAGAGAGAAAGAGAAGAGAGAGAGAACAAATGGGGGGCAGGGGAGACAGACCGAGGCCATTTAATGTTTACTGCTTATTCATGTTCTTGGTCTCCAGTGACAGAATATACTACCTGAAAAGTTCTCCCCTCCCCCACCCCAATTTTAGCTGTGCAAGAGGCCTCCTTGTGTTCACTATCTGCGGAGGATCTTGCTGAGTGCCAGCTGCCTGCAAGCGTCACCCTGGGGCCCATTGGTGTCTCTGTTGGAGGCTGTATATGCAGCCTGGCATGGTGCAACACTGAGTGTTCTTGCGGGAAAACGAACAGGCATGACACTGTCACCATTCACTCAGCTTCCATTGTTATGCCCAGAATTCGTGATCCCCAAAGACCACTAGGGAGCCGAGTCCGATGCAAAAGCAAAGAGCCTTTATTCGAGCTCGAGCTCAATCCCCTACCTGCACCAACGCAGCGGTGAGATACCAGGGAGAAAGAGCAAGTTTCAAAAGGACAAAGGTTTTATTGAGGCCTAGGGGCAGTTGGTGAGGTAATGGCTATGGCCTCAGCCGATTGGCTGGGGAAGGTTCCTGGGGAAGGGTCCGAGTCCTGTTAGGCAGGTGGGGGGAGGGGGGGGGAGGTTACTCAAGGGGAGGAGGTGTGGTCAAGGTGAAGGACACAGAACAAGATGGGGTCGGCAGCGTAGGCCCACCCTTTCACCATCACCATACCATGCTTAGCACATGAGTCAGAGGTTTGGTGAGAGAAGTTCCAAAGAGGCCCGGAGACCTAGGCGTTTTTCCTTTGCTCTGTTTCAGAAAGTAATAGCCCGCTTCCAGGAACTTGGATAGACAGTAGGAGCAGGTGCCAAAGATAGGGTAGATGGTTCTGAATTCACACCCACAAAATGTCACTTCAAATAAATTCAGAGCCCTCTACCCTGTCTTTGGCACCTGCTCCTAAAGTCTATCCAATTTCCGGGAAAACACTCAATAAATCTTTCTCAATTAATAGATGAGTTTTATGGACGCAACCTACTCATCTGTATTCCTCTTCTACCTTTTTTGAACATCTGCTTTAAAAAATTATAAATGCTAAAAGATTCTATATCGTAAAAGACTTTATCTATAAAGATTTTCTGCACTCTGCCTTGGTAATTACTGCACGTCAGGTGCTGTTGACTCATTTCAGTGTTCAACAACACTTTGGAGTGGCATTACTATTATTAGTCCCATTTTACAGAGAAAAGGGCTGAGGTCCTTAAAGATGAAGTGATTTACCAAGGGCCACTAGTAAGAAGCCAGGTCAGGACCTGATTCCAGGTCGTCTAATTCCATGGTTTCCTGGGTCTCAGTATGTTTGCTCATCTTTCTTTCTTTCTTTCTTTCTTTCTTTCTTTCTTTCTTTTTATGGTTTTTTGTTTGTTTGTTTGTTTGTTTGTTTTTGAGAGAGAGTGCAAGCTGGGAGGGCCAGAGAGAGAGGGAGACACAGAATCTAAAGCAGACTCCAGAAAAAAAATAAAATAAAATAAAATAAAATAAAATAAAAAAAAATAAAGCAGGCTCCAGGCTCTGAGCTGTCAGCACAGAGCGCGACATGGGGCTCGAACCCATGAATTGTGAGATCGTGACATGAGCAGAGCGGACACTAAACCGAGTGAGCCACCCAGGAGCCCCCTGTTTGCTCATCTTTAACACGGCAATGACCACCAGCCTGTGTACACCATTCCATTGCTGTGAGCACAGAGTCAGCCAGAAAGTGCTTTGTAACTTGTACGAGGTGGCATCAAGGTACATTTCTCATACAAGAGATAAAGAGTAACAGACCCCTTACTCTGTGTTTTACCTTTTTTGTGTGACATGGCCACAGTTTTATTTTGGAACCTGTGTTCTTGGTGGCTGCTCATCTGCCGTCTTGTCTCACAGGAGAACATCTCTGATGCGGTAAGTTGTTTGACTTCTTGATGCCTTCGGTCTCCTCCCTTACAAACTGCAATCTCCCCAAACACACAAACAACAAAGTGCAATCTCCCAATTTATATTTAAAAAAAAAAATTTTTTTTTAACCTTTATTTTTGAGACAGAGAGAGACAGAGCATGAACGGGGGAGGGTCAGAGAGAGGGAGACACAGAATCTGAAACAGGCTCCAGGCTCTGAGCTGTCAGCACAGAGCCTGACGCGGGGCTCAAACTCACGGACCGCGAGATCATGACCTGAGCTGACGTCGGCCGCTTAACCAACTGAGCCACCCAGGCGCCCCTCCCAATTTAGATTTTTAATTAACACTGATTGGGAAGCAATTTGATGCTGGGATGGAGAGAGGAGATGACAGAGGAAGATCCTGAAGGGAATAGGTCTGACAAGAAGAAAGCCTGACAATGGCGACTCTGTTGTCTTCTTAAAGAACTGCGCATAGGAGCTAAACTTGACCAGGTGAATGAAGGAATTTTCCACTGTGATTCTCATCATCAACTTGGTTCCTCACATCTAAGTATTAGCAGGCAGTTGCCCTAGCAGGCAGCGTCTTGCATCTTTAGGCTATCCCTAAAAGGCAGGTGGAGAGGAGGTTCTAGTGAAGAAAGGAACGTGGGAGGGAACTAAGTGTGATGTGCCTGAGGTCCCTCAGAGAAATGCTTTTCTGGAAGTAGCGACTGCTAAACAGCGAGTGTGTTCTTTGACCATACCAATGTTGCTTTTCCAAAGGCAAAGGACTTATTTGTATGTTGTTTCTTTTTAATCCTCAGGGAGACATTAGTCTAAGTTATAACTCACTTTTCGCTTCCATGCCACCTTTTCCTCAAACTTTGTACCCGTATAAAAGATGGTCTTCCAAAATTCCAAACCAACCAAGAGTTCTAGGCGGCTAGCATCATCTTCTTTTCACAACGGTGGTCATAGGGGCGTATTGTAAACTTTCAGAATCTGGGACCTTGCCCTAGAGCTAACTACATTAGAATCTCCAGAGGAGATTAGTTTTTGGTCCCGTTATTTACCTGTTTTGTGATATTGTGGTTTACTTTCTCTCTCTGTGCCTTACTTTTCTCATCAGTAAAATGGGATTAACATAGCCTTGCAAGGTTGTTATTAGGATTAATGAGATGGCATCCATAAAGTGCTAAGCAGAGTTCTTCCTGCTACTACGTACTGGGCATGGTACTTCTAAAGATGCTCACTTTCATATAATTGCATCCCAAGTAAACTCATTTAAGGATTATTTAAGATGTCTTCATAAAAATGCCCTGTTTTTATGGTCTGAATCAAGGACATGCTGTGGGCAACTTCATCATGCAAACTAGTAGAATGAACACGGGGAGAATGGACATCGCCCTCGGAGAACAGACTTTAGGGAAGGAAGGAAAAGCTTCCTGGATCCATATAGTGAAACACTGCCAGCTATCTATACAAGCCCAGGAGATCCAGAAGAGACAAGGTCACATTTTGCAGTAGCTCCATGCCAGCTCTGGACTATGCGGCTCAGAAATGGGGCTGGTCATTGGAGCCTAAGTTGTTCAGTGATTTGTTCAGAAGGTTGGTTTGCTTTCTTTACTTGTAGGAGCTAAGCTAGGTAGAGACAGTAATGCTTCTATTGCATCTAAATTCTGCCTTTCTCCTGTGTCTTTTATACCTTGTCCATGCGGAAGATGATTTTTACATAAAAGAAAAAATAAATGCTAGACTTAAAACCAGAAGTCCTGGATCTGGGCACTGTTTCTGTTAGATGCAGATTCTGGACCTTTCTGGAAGGTTGGAATCACTGGCAGTCTCTCAGACATTGCTAGTGGAAGTGTGAATTGGGACATCCTTTTGGGAGGATGGTTTGGCAATTTAAATCATTATTTCCAGTGTACGTATCCTTTAAAAAAATTTTTTTAATGTGTATTTATTTTTGAGAGAGACACACACACAGCTTGAGCAGGGGAGGGGCAGAGAGAGAAGGAGACACAGAATCAGAAACAGGCTCCAGGCTCTGAGCTGTCAGCACAGAGCCCAACGCGGAGCTGGAACTCATGAAGCTGAGATCATGACCTGAGCCAAAGTCGCTTAACCACCTGAGCTACCCAGGCACCTCACCAATGCACATATCCTTTTGACACCCAACATTGTCTTCCTAGAAATGTATATGCTTGCATATGTGCATAAAGATGTGTGCAGGAAAGATCATTACCACATTGTTTATATTAGCAAACTATTGAAACTAATTGGTTAGATAAATATGGCTCATCCGTGTATATATTATGCAGTTGTTTACAAGAATGAAGAAAGTCTATTTGTACTGATAGGGAAATTGGAGCTATATTAAGTGAAAAAGCAAGGTGCAAAAGAGTATACTGTATTCTACGATTTGTGTGTGTGTGTCTGTGCATGTAACATACACATGCATGGACACACAAACTTATACACTTATATTCATAGACTATTCCTGGAAAACTTTACAAATACTGATGGTAGTGACTTAACTAGAGACAGGGCTAGGTAAGAATTGTTTGTGGTTGTTTTTCCCCACAGTTTTGAGTTAAAAAAAATTATGCATTTATGATCTTTTGAGAAAAGGTCTACACTTTTTAGCACCATGGTATTAAGTCTACAACACTTGGTTAGCAAAGGAGAGATGTCTAATCCTGTTATCTTTGGGCAAGTCACTTAATCGTTCTGAGAATTTTCGTCACCCATAACATGATTATAATGATGTACAGCCCTCGGGATTAAGCAAGGCCACTATGTGGACGTGCCAGAGCACGATAGTAGGGATCACAATAAATGTCTAACAAATTCTTGTCAGGCCCGCCTTCTGTCCCCCTGTCATAGGTAGAGCCATCGGCAAATCATCTCGCGTGGCTTGGGTCCTTTCTTAGGCCAGGAAAGTTGCTGTAGATGCCATAGCTATTTAAGTCAACTGACCTTTACTGTTAGGGCTCCAGGACATCTCTATCTTAGGCTGGAGATGACTAAGGTTGCTGATGACGGAGGTTGCTGGGGATGTGTTGGGAGGTGGGGCAGGGGTGGGGCTGTACCTTCCTCAAACCCATATGACCTACTGGCACTCATGCTCTCCAAATTTCTCTTGATAGAGATGCCTGCCAGCCAGACTGGTAATCTCTGAGAAGATAGAAATAGCAGAGCTCATGGCTCCAGCTCCCATCCCCTCCTAGGCCTGAAGTCTTTCTCCACTGTTGCCAGAGTTTTAATTTCCTTTCTCCACTGTTGCCTTGGCTGCCTTAAGCCCTTTCCTGAGGATGATGGAGATTTGTCAAAGCCGCAGGGTTGGGCTGGCAGACTTTCTGGAGGACAGAGGCCATGATCTAGAGAAACAGACAAGAACAATTCATTATTTCCTTAAGAGGCATGTCAGGATGTCATTGTCCCTCCCGGTTCCTTCAAGCCAGGTGACCCTACCAAGGGAATTCATGTAATTTAACCACCCCCACCACACTTGCTCCCGTGCCCATCATACAACCTAAACAAAAGCAGTGTGCTTGTTCACTCCAAGAGCGTAAACCCATTCCACTCACACCACCACCACTAGCATCACCTACTAGAAAACTCCTGGAATTAAGCTGAAATTGCTCAGGGCTGAACACCTGACATGGTTTCCGTAAAGCTTGGCACAAAGACCATTATGGTATGAGAAGCAACTTATAGAGAGGTTCATTTGATCCTTCTCACTTTTATTTATAAAAAGCCTTTATTTTACAAAATGTTAATTTTATGTATCAATGAGGCTGAGCCATGTGCCCAGATATTTGGTCAAACATTATTTTGGATGTTTTCTGTGAAGGTATTTTTGAATGAGCTTAACATTTAAATTGGTTGACTTTGAGTGAAGCTTAAAAATAAGGGTTGGCCTTTAGAGGCTCATGGGGCACCGGGGAGATCATGAGATAGAGCCACATTAGGCTCTGGGCTGACAGTGTGGAACCTGCTTGGGATGCTCTTTCTCTGTCTCTACCCCTCCCCCCTCTGCCCCCTCCCCCCGCATGCATGTGCACTCTTTCTCTGTCTCAAAATAAATAAATCAACATTTAAAAAAATGTGGGTCGGCCTCATCCAATCTGTTAATGGCCTTTAATGGAACAAAGGCTGACTTTTTCTGAGCAAGATGGAATTCTGCTTTGACTGGAACTGACTCTGGATCTCCAGCCTGCAAGCTCACCCTACCAGATTTTGAACTCCCCAAGCCTCCACAACAGTGTGAACCAATTCCTTAAAATAAATACCCCTCTCTCTTCTCTGTCTTCCTCCTCCCTCTCTCTCCTTGTCTTGGTCTCTGCTCACTCCTCTCTCTCTCTCTATTCGTATTTATAGTTTTGGCCCAAGAGCAAACAAAATCCAATTAGATTGTTTTTATCAACATCTTACCAAAGTCAAAATGAAGAAAAACATGCTTTGGTAAACCTGGAAAAAATATATTCAATGTTAAAATTAAATGGTGGAACAAAAGGTAGATTTTCCTCTAGACTTCGTAAGTGTGGAATCATGAAAATGCATTACTTTATAATGAAAACATTTACCATTCATGTCCTAATAGGGAGGTTTATGTTAGGACAAAACAGAATTTTGAATTAAAATTCACGTCAAAAAGCAACCCTCTGCTTGCTATGCAAATCCAGCTTTAAATCAAATAGCCCAAGGCTCGGGGCGCCTGGGTGGCGCAGTCGGTTGAGCGTCCGACTTCAGCCAGGTCACGATCTCGCGGTCCATGAGTTCGAGCCCCGCGTCGGGCTCTGGGCTGATGGCTCGGAGCCTGGAGCCTGTTTCCGATTCTGTGTCTCCCTCTCTCTCTGCCCCCCCCCCCCCGTTCATGCTCTGTCTCTCTCTGTCCCAAAAATAAATAAAAAATGTTGAAAAAAAAATTAAAAAAAAAAAAAAAACAAATAGCCCAAGGCTCTATTTCTACCAGATTCTGCCGCTGAGACCCTCCATCCTTGAGTCCTGCCGCGCTGGGGTCTTCCCTGAGACTAGGGCTGCAAGTCCCCCCACATTCAGCAGTCTGCAAAGGCTACCTGCCAAGCTTGAGCTAGGTGAGCCCTCACTTGCAGCCAGACTTCATCTGATTCTCACAGCTATGGGAGAGGAAGGATATTCTTACACGAGACAGAAAGAAGCTGAGGCTCCAGGAAGCAATGTGATTTGCTTCAGGCCACACAGCTAGTTAAGAGGCAGTCAGGGTTTGAACTCTAGTTTCCTAACTCCATCCCCACTGCTCTTGTCTCTGTATCACGGCCGAGTTTCCTGGGGTCCCAGGAGACTTGGGAGAGAGGAACCCCAACAGTCTGGTTCATTCTAGATCAGCTTTTCTATCAGAAGGGGAGGGATGTTTAAAAATGCATATGATCAGGATTTTGCATACCACTTCCTGGGGGGGGCATCTTCCCCACCTGACCAAGTCTCTAGGCTCTACACTACAGCTGCCTGCTCCATACTAAGGCCAGTTCACCCCTTATACTCAGGAGGGGCAGTAGGGCCTGATCCTCTTTGGCTTGGGCCTCAGCCCCTTCCTGGCCACCATGGTCCCTTTTATTCTTCTTTCATCCTTCTTGCCTGCCTCCATCAGAGGCTGGGAACAAGGTGAGGACTTCTGTTGACATTGAAAGGAGGTGGGGGTAGGGGACTGGGAGAGCAGGACTGAGGCACAGTGGGGGTAGCTTGGGAGAGTGGAGAAAATGCTGCTGAGAAACCCAAGGGAATAGAAAGAAGTGGTTAAGAGCACAGACTCCCTGGAGCCAGATTATGTGGCTTCAAATCCCAGCTCTGTCCCTTACTGTGTGTGACCTCAGGTGAATGACTTTGCCTGTCAGACTATCTATGTCTAGGGTTGACGTGAAACTTCAACGAATGAATGGATGTACAAGTGAGGAGTTACTGGTATATGTGCTCTGTATTTGCTTTTATAATTCCCAAACTAGCTGGGGTGACATTAATAACATAAGAGGGTTGGGGCGCCTAGGTGGCGCAGTCGGTTAAGCGTCCGACTTCAGCCAGGTCACGATCTCGCGGTCCGTGAGTTTGAGCCCCGCGTCAGGCTCTGGGCTGATGGCTCGGAGCCTGGAGCCTGTTTCCGATTCTGTGTCTCCCTCTCTCTGCCCCTCCCCCGTTCATGCTCTGTCTCTCTCTGTCCCAAAAATAAAATAAAAAAAAAGAACGTTGAAAAAAAAAAAATTTAAAAAAATAACGTAAGAGGGTTGAATTCGACGATCCAGATTCCTTTCCAACTTTCAAGTTCCAGGCTTCTGACCTCTTTTTAGTCACTGGAAAATACTCTCAAGTTTCTATCAAGGGCAGGTTCCATGGAGAGTCATTTAAATGATTTAAATGATCATTTACATAAAATGTCATTTAAATAAAAAGTCATTTCAATGATCACAGTGCCCTTATCACTCAGCATCTAGTGATAACTTTATGTCTTTGGACGTTAGAAAAGTTTTAAGATCTGCTAGCTGAAGTTCAAATTCTCTGGGAGGTCCCGAAAGCAAAAAAGATTGAAGGACCCTAACAACCAACAAGGGAGAGCAGGCACCATGGGAGGCGAGTGGCAGAGGGGGCATGGCTGCAGTTTACCCCAATCTAAAATTCCCTCTCACTTGGTCCCTTCAAATCCTACCAGCTACTTATTTTGCCTAGACAGGGCTTCCTTCCTCCTTTCCACCAT
This sequence comes from Neofelis nebulosa, assembly GCF_028018385.1. Taxonomy (NCBI): domain Eukaryota; kingdom Metazoa; phylum Chordata; class Mammalia; order Carnivora; family Felidae; genus Neofelis; species Neofelis nebulosa. Next base: position 32,339,925 of record NC_080796.1, read on the forward strand.
GTTGGTAAGCTACTGCTATGTTTGTACCTTCGCCGGCAGACCTCAAGGAAGGATGGTCAACCCCAGCCACTGACTTTGCAGGCCAGCTTGGCCACATCCCCATCCTCCCTGGCCTCTCTAAGGAGCACCACCCAGCTGACTCTTTCTCAAAATGCTCCTCCCCTTTAGTGTTGGTGACTGACACTCCTGTCTCTTCTTCTGCTCTTTTCCCATCTTTTGACTTTCAAACAGCCTCTAAGTCTGCTGGAGCCGAGCCTTGGACCAGCCCAGCCCTTGGGGTGGGCAGGCTCAGGGAACTGACTAGGGGAACAGAACCTATGGAGACTTAGATCTCCCTACTTCACTCAGAGAACGGAGAGCGCCTGCCTTTCTTCTTTTCCCTGCTCCTCAGCTCCTTTTTCCACCCCCAGAAATGTCCCCCTCCCTTGCCTGCTTTTGAAACAAATGTTCAGGGAGCTGCCCGGGCAGGTTCAAAACAAACAGCTGCCAAAGCCCCGCCCTTCCCCCTGCGGCGCTTGCTGCTGCTATAAGCGGACTGGGATCTATAGCTCTGAACGCGGAGTCAAGTTGCAGATACGCAACACGAGCAGACTGACCTTCCGCCCTGGGTTTTTGCTGAGGAGGAGCTGAAGCGCCATGGAGCCTCTGGCTCCGTTCCACATTTCCCTGTGTGTTTGTGGGTTGTGGCTCTGTTTGCTGGCCCGCTGTGGCTGCCACATGCCCGGTGCCTGGTGGTCCCAAGGGAACTGGGACGCCGGCAGCAGGAGCAAATCTTTTCCATTTTCAAAACCAGGTGAGGCTAAGGCCTTTTAGGCATCCTGCTTTTTCCCCACAAGGAGCCTGTGTAGACCCCCATGTGTTCGTTAGACTACATGTGTCAGCATGGAACCTGACTGTGGACTTAACCAAAAAGAGGTTTCTTTTTCCCACACTAGTCAGAGGTAGCTCGCTGGGCTACTCAGCAGCTCCAGGATATAATTAACGTAGCAAACTCCTTTTAGATGGCTTTTGCATCTCCAGAAGTATTTCTGGAGAGAAAATATCAGGAAGGCAGAAACGGGTGATGGACAAAAGGCCAAAGTGGCACGTATCACCTGCACTGGCCTCTTGACTAGGTCTTCCTGCAAACATACTCTGCCTACATCTCACCCGCGGGCACCAAGCCTGCCCCTCTGTGCAAAGGTGGCTGTGAGAATTTTCAATGAGTGTTGACCCCTAGCACCCAGTCAAGGTTCTCTTCGTGAAAAAGAAAGGGGAAGTGGTTATCTGTGATGGGAGCCCTGTCCGCCATGACTGTACTCTCCCTCTGAGGACCCCCGTTCAAGTTCACAAACATCTCCAGCTCTACTGCCCTAGATCATCTATGGTCTCTCTACACTTGGGCAAGACAGCATGGAGGTTAGGAGTCTAGACTCTGTGGAGTCAGAAACACATGTGTTGAAACCCCTGTTCTGTAGTTGCTAGCATTATGGCCTTGGTCAGGTCACTCAGAGCTTCAGTTATCATACCTCCAAAGCAGGGGTAACAATTGGTCCTCATTCTGAGGTTGAGATCAGGATTGATGACTTAATCAGCAGACAGCCCATGGTACATAATAAGAGCTCAACAAATGTTAGCTATTATTATTTGATTGCTGCACAGATCATATTGAATTACATTTTAATGCATCATTTAAAAGATTGTGAGCCTGTGGAGCTGCCTTCTTCTCTTCTCTGCTTTTAAGTATGAAAGCAACTGTTTTAACTAAACAAGGGACCTATAAATTCACTTGCTTTGTAAAAATTAAAAATACTCCGGAGAAGGCTAAAGGCCCCTTTGACAATCCCATCTCTTCACCATCCCTTTTCCTAATCCCTGGAAATGAATACTGATATCACTTTTTGTTTTTCCTTCAGACCTTTTCTTATACATTTCATGTATGCATGTGTAACCATGGAAAACATGGGGCTTTTTCAAACATGTCATTTATATCATATGATATGGATGGTCCTTCAACTGCCTTTTGTTTGTTTGTTTTTAACTCAACCATATATCTTGGCAACCTATTCTTTTATTAGATGTAGCTTCCCCAAGTTGTCTTTTATTTTCCAAACTAGTTCATGGTATTTCCTAATATGGATATATAATACTATAGTTTATCTAGCCAATCCCTTATTAATTGACACATAGGTCATTTTCAACTCAGGCTATTCCAAAACAATGATGCAAGATTATCCTTATACATATGACTGTTTTGCACATGTGGATACTATAAAGTGAAATTTCTGAGTTTTAGGATGTGGGCATTTTAAATCTTTAAAGATACTGCCAGGTGACTCTCATTCCCTGGCAGAGATACCCATATCCAAGAACGTGGGTTTTTTTTCCATCTTCAACTCAGGTCTACCTGTAAGCCTAGCACAGTCTAAGCTCAATAATCTCTTGTTAAATTGCATGCTCCACCAAGATTTTGTATGGAGATTACAGGAAATTTGATGTATCCTGAGGCCTCTTTAGACTATTTTTTTTTCTTTCTTTCTTTCTTTCTTTCTTTCTTTCTTTCTTTCTTTCATTAATTTATTTATAGCACAAGCAAGCAAGGGAGGATCAGGGAGAGGGGGAGAGACAGAATCCCAAGCAGGGTCCACGTTGTCAGCACAAGGCCCAATGGAGGGCTTGAACCCACGAACGGTGAGATCATGACCTGAGCTGAAACCAAGAGTCAGACACTTAACGAACTGAGCCACCCAGGCGCCCCTAGACTATTTTCTGTGTTAGAAAATTCTTTCTGTTGAGTCTAACGTGCTCTCTCTCTTTAATGTTACACTTTGGTTCTTTTCTACTTCCAAGAACCAGGGAGAACAAACCTAATTCCTTTTCACATGATGTGCCCAGCCTGTATCAGGCTGTAATTCCTGCTTCCTAACTCCACTGTGCTCGTTTTTAATTTCTCAGGGTTTTTGTGAAGATAAATGAAATAAAGTTTGTGAAAGTAGCATGAGTTCTTTTCAAGGCTAGAATGTAAGTGTGGCAACAATATGTCCTCCATTTCAAGTAGCAGACATAGAAACACCTCATGGTCTACCAGCTAATGTCTAACCAAGAAGAACAATTAGACTGAATTATGATTTGTTTTCATTTGCTATGCCAGAGCCAACTGCTTGTTTATTTAACCAAGAAGTTCTAACTTACTAGTTTAAACAAGGTTTGGGAATCGAAATTAAAGCAGAAGGCTAATGAATGAATTTAATTCCTCTTTCCAGATGGTGACCTTGATTGATAATATTTCTTAGCAGTGACATATCACATGTACTGTTTATCTTTTTACCTCTGATAAGTCATATTCTGTGTATTTAGTTTGTGATTCAATGCCTTGTTTTCCACTAAATGTCTGGAAGTTAACTCTGTGAAATTGAAACATTTTTTACATGTGATATGAATTTGTATCCAAGTCTTGATTAATCTCTGCATCAAAAATTTTGTTTCAGTCTCAGGTCTTGGGGGCTCTCAGAATGTGTATTCAATTTTAGACTTGGCCACTGATTTCATATGAGAAAGAGGAGTATGAAGGAGTCTCCTTCATCCTCCTTTTTGAGAAACAATTTGTCTTCTTTGCAGAGGGAAGAATGGAACTGAATTTTCCCAACCTAGACTGTAAACATGCTGTCAGATGCCTAGAAATCCTGCCTAGCTTTGAAGGATCAGCTCCCTTGCCCACCCTTTTGTGAGGTTCCTGCACCCTGCTAAGCAAAATGGCCTGTTTGATCCTTTCTGCTCTGACAGTGTTTTAAAACTCTGCCTGAGGGGCATCTGGGTGGCTCAGCCAGTTAAGCACCCAACTTCGGCTCAGGTCACAATCTCATGGTTTGTGACTTCAGGGCAGCATGGGGCTCTGTGCTGACAACTCAGAGCCTAGAGCCTGCTTCTGATTCTGTGTCTCCGTCTGTCTGCCCCTTCTCGGCTTAAACTTCTCTCTCTCTCTTAAAAACAAATAGACATTTAAAAAACAAAAAACAAACAAACAAAAAAAACTCTGCCTGAAATCATGGTGAAGTGGGAATACATGTCCCTCTTTAACTTGGACCCTCTATTTGTCCGTATGCCCCTGGAGAGCGTAAACTCATTTACGGGAATTCCTGTAATCCCCAGTATTCATTATCTTACTTGGTACATATTAGTTTCCAAATAAATCTCAGTTTAGTTTGACTTGGTTAAATAATTGAACCCTCTCTTCTCAAAATTTCTGACTGCTTGACAAATATTTATTGGTTATTCCTTTTGGAGTTTATGCTTTTGGAATATTTCCTGTCTGCCCAGAGAGTGGCATTGCTGTGTTGCATTCAGTGACAGATGACTTTCATATTCCTCGTCCTCCTCATCCCCAACATCATCATCACTATGAATAAATGCCTCTTCTATGCTGGACATTTTACACATAATTGCATCTGAAATTTTGCAATTGCATTGCATGGTGGGTCTTCTTATATCCATTTTTCAGATGAATTAGAAAGCTGAAGCTCAGAGAGGTTGACAAACTTACCCAAGGTCACCCAGCTCATAAGTGGGTAAGCTAGAATACAAATTTGGATCTTTGATTGCTGAACATCTATCTGTTGCCTCCACTGGGTCATTCCATTCTGGGATAGAGGAGGGAGTCTGGGGAAGCTCCAATGTGGACTAAAAGCTTTGGTCAAAGACATTCTTATTTTCCTTTCTCACAGGACATTCAAAACCTTGGTGGTCTCTCAGATTTCTCCTCCACAGGAGAGTCCTTTATCTGTTAGGATTGGAAAGACATGGGTTGCCTGCACAGAGGTTTAGTTTGTTTTCAGTAATGCAGGGATCCACTGGAAGGGACATCTGGGGTGCTGAGAACCGTCTGGCATATTCCGATCTCATTTCCTCCTGTCCTATAGGTCATAGCTCCAGCATTGTGCAAGGAGAAGTATGGGCAGTTTGGAAGGGAACATCTGAGGCAAAGCCAGCAAGAGAAGTTGGGGTGGGGCAGACCCTGAGAATATTAAAGCCCTAATGAGGCCTTTCTATGCCGACTGCTCAGTGACCTCTTGAACAAGGTTTTTTGTTTTGGTTTGGTTTGGTTTGGTTTGGTTTTCTTACGTCTTTGCTTCTGGTCTATCTTAGATAGGAAGACTATGTAACTTACTGTCCAAAGTAAGACAGTTTTGAAAAGAGAGCCCTGTTAATAATACACAGAGATATCAGAACTCTCTTGGGGGAAACCAAGATGCACGGTCTCCCTATTTGGAAGTCCTATTTCCGTAACATTCCAGAACCCCAGAGGTGATTGTCTCTGACACCTTTAAACACAGAGAACACATCTCTGTACAGGCTAGCTGGAAAACCTCATAAGGCAGTAAACATTGATGAGGCCTTTTCCAAGTTGCAAGACCTTGCATAAGCCATTGAACTCAGTGTTCTCATGCATATAATGGGCACGATAGTATTTATCTTAAGGGGCTTACATAGAATAAATGAGGTATCATGTGTACTAGGCTGGGGCACAGTAGTGTTTTTCTCAGCTGGGTTGGGGACCCTGGTGGGGGTGGAGGGACCACTGAGTATTTGGTCCAACTTCAAGGGGAACTCTTGGAAAACTCGAGAGATGATGTGAATTTCAGGTTCTTGTGATTTGAGGATTCATGCCTCACTCTTAGCTGATGGCAGTGGAGCCCACTGAGTTTTACTGGTTAAGAACCATGCATCCACTAACTGGGAATGAGAGAACGAAAGAAGAGAAGAGAGAGCTTCAAGAGCTGCCGTACTGCCCTGGAAACAAGGCAGCGAAGGCACAGGGGAGGGACTGACACAATCCGCCCTGTGATACTGTGAGTATGTGAGTATGGGAGCTCATCTTGGCTGCTGTGCTGGCAGTTTCCAGCAGAATAAAAAAGGAACCGAAGGAAACAGCTAGGATCCTAAGCTTGGGCTGGAAAAGGCCTCACTTTTGACCTTTTACCTATTTTCTTGGCCCTGGCAATAGGCTGGCATTCTCCTGATTGGGCAATGATCCTTCAGTCATCCAAGCCCATGGAACATTTTCCAAGACGAATTTGAGTTTCAGAGAGACTGTTCAGGGCAGGATTTCCCTGTTAAAATGGCCTCCACCTTAGGCTTCCTTCTTCTAAGGGAAGGAGAGAGGGAGCACTGCATGCCTGAGACCTACTTAGGTTTGCTTAGAAAGTAAGACCCTTGAGCCTGACGCTTGCTTGGGTCAGTCCTAAGTTAACGTTACTTATGCTGGAAGAGCTAGAAAATGGGCGATGTGATGTCTGTTCCCTGAGACTAAGTTGACAACACCAAATAAATAATAGTCCCTAGTTCCATCCAAAGGGGCAAGGACGCAACCGACTCAGGTTACAGGCTTTCAGCACAGCCCAGCACAGCTGGGTCTGGTTGGCGCCTGGGGACAGGGACACTGTCACACATTGTCATCTTCTTCCCTACTTGTGAGCCCCTTTGCCAGGGACTGGAGTTGTCTCTCTCTCTCTCTCTCTCTCTCTCTCCCCCCCCCCCCTTTTTTTTTTGCCCTCCAGGCTTCTCTGCTCTTCCAGTGGGATGGGGAGCAGATGTGCTGAAATGCTAGAAGGCACATGGCTGGGGTGCTATTTGTGGCTTGGGCTGAACTCAGAAGTCCTAGAAAGAATGTTTCTGACATCGCTGGCCTTCTGATAATCCATGAGGCTCAAGGGCAAACTCTGCTTGGCTGTGCTCGGTACTCATTCACACAGGCTTGCAGACCCTGGTCCCTCTGGATGCAGGAGGATGGTGGAGGTGGTGACCTGGCACCCAAGTTGCTCCCCAGTGGCTGGCTCTGAGCGAACTGCACCCCTGGCTGCCTCATTTATTTATTCATTCATGCATTTATTAAGTGGCTACATCTGCCAGACATTGTTCTGGGCACTTGATATACTGAAAAGAACAAACCAGACTTCAACATTTCTGCTTTCATGGATTTTATATTCTAGCAGGGGGAAGACAGGTAATACACAGTAAGCATAATAAATTAGTGAACCGTTTGATGTTAGATGTTGAATACTATGGAGAGAAGAAACTACAGAGCAAAGGAAAGGGGACCGTGCTAGTGGGAAGGTTGCCGTATCAGACAAGGTAGTTAGACCAGATGTCGACGAGAAAGAGATTTTATTTTTTATTTTTTTTAAATTTTTTTTTTCAACGTTTTTTATTTATTTTTGGGACAGAGAGAGACAGAGCATGAACGGGGGAGGGGCAGAGAGAGAGGGAGACACAGAATCGGAAACAGGCTCCAGGCTCTGAGCCATCAGCCCAGAGCCCGACGCGGGGCTCGAACTCACGGACCGCGAGATCGTGACCTGGCTGAAGTCGGACGCTTAACCGACTGCGCCACCCAGGCGCCCGAGAAAGAGATTTTAAACACTTGAAGGAAGTGGCTAATGTATTTCCCATCTGAGGGAAGGGTGATCGAGGTAGAGGAAACCGCTAGAGCAAAGGCAAATGATGGCAAGAGGTGTGGCATGTTCAAGGTACAGCATGAAGCCAGTGGAGGTATAGCCGGAGCAGAGAGAGCAGACAGGAGAGGAGCACCAGAAAGGGTCTGAGGAGAGGGGCCGTGATCCTCCAGGGCCTCCTACACCATTGCAAAGACTTCGGCTTTTCCTGGGCGTGAAATGGAAGTTGTGTCAGCACTTTTGACAAGTAGCATGATCTGACGTGTTTCAGAAGGAGTGCTCTGGAAAGGTGGTGGCAGCATTGTTCTGGGACCTTTCTGAATCCCCACGTCACAACTGATGGAGAGACTGGAATGAAAACTAGAAACCTTTGGCCAATATTTTGCTCAAAACTAGGTGATGGGGTATCCTCACAAACACCAAAATAGAAGTGGACAGAAACTGGGGCGCCTGGGTGGCTCAGTGGGCTAAGCATCAGGTTCTCTGATGTCAGCATAGAGCTCGCCTTGGATCCTGGGTCTCCCTCGTGCTCTCTGCACCTCCCCTGCTCGCTCTCTCTCTCTCTCTCTCTCTCTCAAAAATAAATAAACTTAAAAAAAGAAAAAGAAGAAGTGGACAGAAACCAATCGCTCAAAGCCTCAAGACCTGCCTGGTATCGGCATCTCAGCAGAGGAAAGGAACGGGACCTGAGGACAGGACGGCCCCAGAATAGTCAACAGTTAGTCATTCACTGGAAGGCTCAGGAGGCCAGTACGGGAAGGGCATTACACTGGGGGAGAAACGTAGGGGCCTGAAGCACGCCAGCCCCCTGAGCATTTGAAATGGCTCACTCCAGGCTCCCTTCCTGGGCACTGTCCTCCCCGAGGAAAAGCTGCTGGGGTGGACTCAAAATAGAACAAAAGAGGACAAAAGAGATGTGGGAAGAGGAGCCCCAGAACAAAAGCGGTGGAGGGGAACATAACCAGGAGATCTGAGAGAGCGAGCTGTAACGGTTCGTTTCCTCGATTCATTTCATTTCGTTTGTTTTTCACAAAAGGAACGGGGGAGGAAGCTCTGTGAAATTAGAGAAGTTCCCTTAAATCCAGGCTCCTTCTAGCAGTTCTAGAAAGTTTAATTCACATAACAGTAAGCAACAAAAAGTTCCATATTTAAATCTATGTAAAAATGTTATAAGAAAAATGGGAAAAAATGAATAATATCCCTACAGATCATGAAGTCATGCCAAAAAGGTCTGCTCCAAAAAAAAAAAAAGATCAAAAATAGAGTATTTTTTTTCAAAATGAAATAAGACACTAGAAATATGTCTTGGGGCACCTGGGCAGCTCAGTCGGTTAAGTGTCCGACTTCGGCTCAGGTCATGATCTCACGGTTCGTGGGTTCTAGCCCCGTGTAGGGCTCTGTGCCGACAGCTCGGAGCCTGGAGCCTGCTTCGGATACTGTGTCTCCCTCTTGCTCTCTGCCCCTCCCCTGCTTGTGCTCTGTCTCTGTCTCTGTCTCTCTCTCTCTCTCTCTCAAAAGTAAACATTAAAAAAATTTTTTTAATGTCTTATATCAAAATTAGATAAGCTCCGAAATGAGGTGACTAAACTCAAGAAAGAATTGGAATCAGAAGGAAAAAAATCAAAATAATATCAAATGAGGACTACAGAAGCAAGCAGACATACAAACTAATACCTTAACCAAAATAGAAAGTAAAAAGGCATAACATTTTTTTCTTATTTTACATTTTATTTTATTTCTTTCATCATGATAAGTGTAGTCTTTAATATCCATCCCCTATTTCTCCCACCCCCTCACCCCTCCCCTCTGGTAACCATCAGTTTGTTCTCTATAGTTAAGAGTCTACTTCTTGGTTTCTCCCTCTCTCTTTTTTTTCTTTGCTCATTTGTTTTGTTTCTTAAATGCCACATATGAGTGAAATCATATGGTATTTGTCTTTCTCTGACTAACTTATTTCACTTAGCACTATACCCTGTAGCTCCATCCATGTTGTTGCAAATGACAAGATTTCATTCTTTTTTACGGCTCAATAATACTCCATTGTGTAAGTATACCACATCTTCTTCCATTCATCTATCAATGGACACTTGGACTGCCTCCATAGTTTGGCTATTGTAAATAATGCTGCAACAAACACAGGGGTGCATGCATCCCTTTGCATTGGGGTTTTTGTATTTTTTGAATAAATACCCAGGAGTGCAACTCCTGGATCATAGGGTAGTTGTATTTTTAACTTTTTGAGGAACCTCCATACTGTTTTCCAGAGGGGCTGTACCAGTTTTCATTTCTACCAACAGTGCAAAAGGGCTCCTCTTTCTCCCCATCCTCGCCAACATCTGTTGTTTCTTGTTTTTGATTTTAGCTATTCTGAAAAAAGTCACAGCCTCTTAAATACTAAAAAGGAATGAAGATGACAAGGATTTGAGAAAACATGACCAGTATTTCATATTGGCAAAGAAGATATAATGTAAAGATAATGGGAATCTTGAAGAAGAACACCAAAACAAGGAAACAGAATGAAACTAAATAGTAAGACTTAAGAAAACTGGCCTGAATTGTAAAAAGGAAAGAAAAATATTTGAAGCAACATGTTGAAAGAGCATAAAATGTGCTGGAATGAACACATGCTAGATTTTTAGATTTTAAAGAAAATGAAACATGTTTTGGGCACTTCTGTAAAAAGAGCATGTTGCTTAATAAGGGAAAGAAAATTACTTTATCATCAGATTTTTGACAGCCATGGTTGATGCCAGAGGCAAATTGAGTGCCATGTTTAAGGTCTTCAACGAAGGAAAATGTGAACTAAAGATTTTATTTCCAGCAAAACTTACCTTAAAGTAGAAAGGACCCTGACAAATGTATCAACATGCAAGGACTCAAGGAACATTGTTCCCATGAGGGCTTCTCTATGAATTTTCTGAAAAAAAGTGTGCTTCAGACAACAAAATGACTTCAGAAGAAGCAGCATTAAGAACTGTCACTGAGTATTAAATATATAGTTACCTGTAGAATTAGATTAAATGAGAGTTAAAAGGCACGGGGCCTACTATGTGTAATAGCTATATGTTCTGACAATGTAAATGTAGTATAACCATTAAAAAATAAAAAGAGAATAGGAATAACACAAGCAACAGTTTTTAAATTGTTTTAATAATCATAACTGGTGGTGACAGTATTGGTATTCTGAGACTGTTGTATTTATAACAAAGGATAAAGCAAGTTATTTTAATATATTCTGTTTTCTCTAGGTCCTTGAGAATTAGGACGCTCAGAATTTGAATTGGAAATACCATTGTGCATTCATGAGAATTTTATCTTCATTTTATCTTCAAATATTTTCATTCCCCCTACCCCTAGTTCTATCTACTAAAATGGCCAAGAAAATACTCCAGATCTGGGTCATAATATGGTCAAGAGGAGCCTGAAATATTTTTTCATACCAGAGTAAAAAATTATCAAAGGCTATGTATTAGCTTCCCCGGGTTACCCTAACAAAGTACCAGAAACTGGAATGTTTAAAACAACAGATATTTATTCTCTCACAGTTCTGGAGTCTGGAAATTTGAAATCAATGCATCAGAAAGAGTGGTTCTTTATGGAAGCTCTGTGAAGAATCTGTTTCATGAATTTCTCCTACCTTCTGGTAGTTGCTGGCAATCCTTGGCTGGTAGATGCATTACTCCAATCTCTGCCTCTATTTTGTGACATTTTTCTTGTGTGTCTGTGTGTCCAAATGTCCTTCTTCTTATAAGGGCACTAGTCATATTGAATTGAGGGCCTACCCTAGTCCAACACAACCTCTTAATTTGATTACATCTCCCAAGACCCTATCTCCAAATAAGGTCATGATCATAGGTTCTGGATGGACACAAATTTTGGGATGATGCTATTCAACTCAGTATGGACTGCTATGATCACGTCAAAATAACTCACTTGAAGAGTCTTTCATTGGCCAAAATCTGGATGAAATAAAGTATTTTATTCCAGAGGAGACTCTTCAACTTGGATAATTATTGGCAGACAAATAAATGGAAAAAAGAAAGCCACAGTCTAAGATGAAAACTAAAGGGTCATGAACATCTGTTCATTTCAGTGACCTTGGTTGGAGTTTCTGATAAATATATGCTTTTTGGAGCTTTGGTAAGGATAAGAAATGCAAAGAACTGAAACTCATCATATATGTTTAAATCTATGAGTTCAAAAAAAAAATCTATGAGCTCAAAATTAAACACACACACACACATATGACACAAAAATTAGTCAGTTTTTGATAATCACAGGAAATCAATTTATTATCTTGAAAACTGAGGAAATAAATGGGAAGAACCAAGCACATTTCCTGCCTTTCCTCTGTAATACTAACAGAAGGAAACATCTCCTCATACAATTATTCCAGCTAATAAGTGGAAACAAAATCATGCAATTAGAGTATGCGCATTTTGCAAACTCTAATGAATTAATGGGTCTAGGCAATGAGCGTCATGGGCCACTAACATCAAAAAGAATGAAAGCTAACAAATGAAGTTTTTTAAAAACAATAAAACAAAAAGAATGAATACCAGACTTTCAATGGGAAACACATACCACGGTTTGCCGAAAGGATCAGACCAGACTGATCGGACTCTGGATCCAGCTTTCAGTGTGCAGGACGTACAAGAGGACAGTGGAGCATGTTGAATACGTTATGGAGTTCAGTCTGTAAAACCCACACTACAGGAGAGTGTGCAGGCCACACAGCCCAGGTTCTTCAACAGAAAAAAAAAAAAAAAAAAAGGAAAAGAAAGAAATGGAGGGGATCCTATAGATTAAAAGAGACTTAGAAAACATATCAAGTTTTTAAAAGTAGACAGGTCTGAGCTGTAGTACATGGGGATACCCATGTGGATGAGAAACCATGAAGAAACACAAGGAGGTGAGTGCTATAAAAGTCAGGATAATGCTTACCGTTGGGGGCACAAAAAGACTGTGTGATGGGGATGGGACACATAGAGGGGGTCCTATGGTGTCACATTCTGTTTCTTGATCTGGGTGGTAGTTACAAGGGTGTTTACCTCACACAAATTCACTAAACTAGACTTTTGTAGCTTTTTGTATCTATGTTTTGTTTTTTTACAATAAAAAAACCTCCAAAAGGTGGGGATCGCTCTAGCTATAGTGTTAAGAATAAACTGTGGAGCTACAGGGGTAGAAGCAGGGAGACCAAGTAGGAGGCTCTATTATTTAGATAAGAGAGAAGATGATGTGTCATACTAGAGGAAGTGGTACAAAATGGTCAGATTCTGAATGTATTTTGAAGATAAGTCAACAGAATTTCCCGATGGTTTCGATGTGTGATCTGAGAGAAAGGGGAGGAATCAAGGATGATTCTGGGGATTTGGGCCTGAACAACTAGAAGGATGAAGTTACCATTAGCTGAAACAGAACCACCATGCGTATTAGAGGGCTTTGTTTTGTTTGAGGGAGGAGGCAGGAGCTCAAATTAACCATGTTGAATTTGAGTTGGCTTTCGGAGGTGCAAGTGTTGAGTGTTTTATTCCAGGAGTCCTGGAAAACTTTGTTTGTTTGTTTGTTTGTTTGTTTGTTTTTAAAAAATCAGGAGTCTGACTGTCAGGAGAGATGCCTGGGCCAGAGGTTCTATCTTTGGGAGCCAATAGCACAGAAATGGTACTCGTGTGCATGTAAAAGTCAGATGGAGTCAGATGACGTGAGGCTAATTCTTCCTACTAGCTTGTGCCATCCTTAGCAAATTATTTAATGGCTGTGTTACTCATTCAGTTTCTTCATTGCAATGGTAATGGTCCCTAGCTCATAAGGTTGTGGTGCTGTGAGTTTGAAATGAGAGAAAGTATGTCAACTGCTCAGTGGAGTTCTTACATAGCAAAGTCTCAGTAATTGTTGGATGTGATGATGTGATGGTGATGTTCTCACCTCACATCCTGCTTGCCCCAGGCATCTGGTGAACTTGGCTCAATGCCCCAAGCCCCTCAAGAGCCCCACCCCAATCATCTCTTCTAGATAGCATTCCACCGCCCAGTTTATTCCTTGTTTTCTACCTATCCTGTGTTCCATTTTCTTAAGCCTCTGTTTCTTGCATTCATATGATAGATAAAATTGAATCCATTAGTGTTGGTATTTAAGGAGCTGTTTAGACATGATCAGTGCTTACATTTTCACAAATGTTTTTGAGGCCACAATCTAAAGGAGGAAATCATGAAGGAAACATTTGGCACCCAGGGGAAGCAGTGGGAACACAGTGCTGATACAGGAAGCCCTGTATTCTCTGCCAAATGAAAGTCCTCTCTTCAGTCTTGCCCTAAGAATAAGCTCACGATGAATGTCCCGTAGACAGCAAAAGTATTTGCTCCAATTCAACCCTTACCCAGACCTCCCTTTGTTTCTCTTAGCCTTAGTAGATTGAGCTCTGTTATCTTCTTGTTGAGCCATTGAGCAAGGAGAAGGTAGCACAGAGTGATGGAGAAAGGGCACTGAGTCCACCTTCTGAGGGATTTTTCAGAATAAAGGTGCAGAGTCTTCTGTTCTGGGATCTGGAGGACCTACCTGGTCACTGTCTCCCAGGGCTGGTCTGGACTCAGGGTTCAGTCATGGGTGTGTGAGGAGAATTCTCTGTCTCTGTAACCTCTGCATCACCCCACAGAGAAGGGCAGCAGGAGCACTCGGTGATAGAAACATCGCCTGTGTTTTCCTTGCTCCCTCCTTAGCACCCAGCCTCGGTTCTCTGAGCCAGGCAGAGATCTGCACTCAGCGCCCATACTCCCTAACACTCTCTCCAGGCAAATGGGCAAGAAGGTGGGTCCAGCCAGGGGACCAGTGGAGACTCCCCTGCAAGCTCCAGCCTTCCGCTATGCATAGCATCACTGTTCAGTTCCCAGAGATGAGGGAGTTCCCTCCTCTGAGAGGAGGATGTAAGGGTGTTTGTCCCCTAGTGGAGAGTGTTTGTGTTGAAGATTTTCACTGTCAGTGTCCCCTTGCCCCCCGTAGATTACCAAGAGGCAGGCATGGCACTTGTGAGCACTAATCCTTTTACATTATAGGACTTTTATTTTGAGCTTTATATTGGCCCTCAGCATATCTAGAAACCTGTAATTGTGTGAAAATTTGATGAATGTATTTTTCTCCTAGAGACTTTGGCTGTAGTTTTTACCAGATTCTTTTGTGTGTGTGTGTGTGTGTGTGTGTGTGTGTGACCAAGAAGTTATTAATGAAAATAATGACACTGCCCTTTCGATATATCCCTTTATTATCTTTACATGCTCTCTTTTCACTTTGTGATAACTTTCTCTCACTTTCTAACCATTAAAACAATAAAAAGCATTAACAAATATTTGTCCAGAAATGTCAAGTATCCAAAGCTCTCAATGAGAGCTCCTTTATTTTTTTTTTAATGTTTATTTATTTATTTTTTTTGACAGAGAGAGACAGAGCATGGGGGGGGGGGGGGAAGGGGAGGGGGAGGGTCAGAAAGAGAGGGAGACACAGAATCCGAAGCAGGCTCCAGGCTCTGAGCCGTCAGCACAGAGCCCGATGTGGGGCTGGACCTCACAGATGGCGAGATCATGACCTGAGCCGAAGTTGGACGCTCAACCGACTGAGCCACCCAGGTGCCCCAATGAGAGCTCCTTTAAAAGCTTTCAGAGAGACCCTGAGGTTAAGTGCTCTGACCACTGCATTTTACAGAGGAGGAAACTGAGGCTCAGAGAGGCAGGAAAATGATCAAAGGTGGATCTAAGATTCGACTGAGGTCTTTCTCACTCTGGGAGTGATTCTTCTCTCACCCTATGCAGAGCTGACATTGTACAGCACTGTGCCCCCCAGACTGCCAAGAAATTGTGTGCATGTTGAAAAAAGTTCCACTAAAGCAATGGATACTCAGTGTTTGGTGGGAAAGAGTGATTTGCTTCCTCCGTAGACAATTTTCCTTTGACACATCTTATAGGGGTACGCATGGGGGTTGGGGTGAGCACCGTTCTGGAAGGCTGCTTTTTCAGAAGGAATCAAAGGGCTAGGGTGGAACAAAATTCTTACAAAGGCAAGTATCCCCTTTTCACGAGTTCTCAGGAATGTCTCCTACCATAGCCAGTGTCTTCATTTTCATCCGTAAAGGGGTCTCCACTGAAAGGAGCTTTGCAACAAAGTTCAAACGGCCGCCCACTCACATTTTTCTAGCCCACGGGCTGTTTCCCTACGCAAACAACATCGTCCTGTGTCACTGCAGGGCTATCTCCTGTGGCTGTAACAATACCCTGAAGACATAGCTTTAGACAGTTCAGGAGTTCACATTTTTATTAAGTTCCTCATTTGCCACCTGTGTTCTTTTTGGACCAGCTTCAGATTCCTGGGCCGCCAAGAACAGGCTGACGGGAACCGGACTGTGCAGATTTAAAGCCGATGTTCCATGTTGTCCTTGTTCTCCTGAATCTGCATCTGTAATCACGAGGAATCCCACCGTGTCACGCATGAGCCCTCTCAGGCGCCCGGGTGCGCAGTGTCTTCCTGGCCCGGACAGAATCAGGGTCCCCAGGACCTCCACCTCCCGTGCCCCCGTGCTGCCCCCAGGCTCGCTTCCTTCTTTCCCGCCCCTGGACCTTGAGCCTGATGTACCAATGCTTGGAGTGGGGCTCGTTATGTAAGTTTCCTGGTCCCTGAGCTGGGTGACTCAGCGTGAGGTGGTGCCCCGCTCCTTCCCAGCCTGGGGCAGCATGCTAACCAGCGCCAGGTCAGCGGCAAACCGGAATGGAAAACAAGGCCTGCTAATGAGGTCCAGCTGAGTGCCTTCACTCCCGGTGGTGTCTGGTGAGCCCAGGAAACCCACGGGAACCGTTGGAGGACTGCTGGCAATGAACCCATGGGTGGAATTCTCCATCTCCCTGCTCACTTCCTGTTCTCTCCTCCCCTTGTCTCTTTGGCCACAGATCACAGAAGTTTCATATTTGGTTCCTCTTTGCCCCCAGGCTGCCACTTCCTGGGTCCCTGTTACAAATGGAATGTTTGTGGTCTTCCAAAATTCTTATGGAGAAGCCCTGACCCTCCAGGGTGGTAGTGTTAGGGGGTGGGGCCTTTGGGAGGTAGACTGAGATGAGGTTATTAAGGTGGAGCCTCCATGATGGGATTAGTGCTCTTAAAAGTTAGAGCCCAATGTCCTACCCCCGCCCTCCTTCTTACGAGGATCCAGCAAGAAGGTGGCTACCTGGAAAGCCAGGAAGTGTGGGTCCTCACCAGAACCCCACTATCCTGGCACCCTGATCTCCCAACTTCTAGCCTCCAAAACTGTGAGGAAATAAATTTCTGTTTAAGTCTGCAGTATATTGTTAAAGCAGCCCAAGCTAAGGCAGTCTCAACTGACCTGAGCCTTCACCTCCGGGTCCTAGCGGGGCTCAGGAAGGAGGCGATATTGGTGTGTGAGGATGCACCCTTGGGTGCAGCTCAACCTGGACCCAAACTCTCTCTCCTCCACCCCAGGTCTCCAGCACAGAGTAGGAAATCAGCTGCAAACACTGGTTGTAGAGAGGACAGGGTTTGTTTGGCACTGGATTTGGGCTTGTGTCTGGCTCTGCCTCATTTGTCTCTCCTGCAGTCGTGTCTTTGAGTTTTCTTTCCTTTGCAGGACAAAGATGGGTGCTAGCATCCTGCTAACCGTTGGACGAGGAGCCAGAGACCTCAGATTCTAGTACAGGGTTTGCCACTAACCAGGTGTTCAGGGAAGGGCAGCAAACTTTCTCTCTCTCTCTGCTTCAGGGACTCATTTAAATGACACCTGCCTTAGGATTGTTATGCATTAATAAAGATTGTGTGCCAGATCTGTCCAGTGTTGGGATATGGTGCTAAACAAGACAGCCATGGTCCCTGCCTTCGTGGCGCCTCCCTCCATTCCAGGTGAGGACACGATTAGCAAGGAAACAGGGAAATACGATAATTACCGAATGTGACAAGTGCTCTGAGGGAGACAAACAGCATGATGAAATATGAGAGGAACCTGGAGGGGGTGAAATTTATTTAAAAACCTCCACCTACAAGCTGAGAAGAAGCCAGAGCTGTCAACCCGGCAGAAGCCTTCCAAGCAGAGTTATGGGCTAACGAAAAGTAAAAAAGCTTTACAAAAGATATAATGCTACACAGATAGCCAGTTTAATATGAGTTACACCACCTTCATTATCTGTGGCTTTACCCCACGTTCCTGGACCAGGGTCTAGAATTCGCACGACTGGCTGGTGCCTGGAAAGCAGTGCTATAGGACAAGCTAAGTCACACAGGAGGCCAGCGAGAGGGCCCCCCGGGGGGAGGGTGCTGTAGAAAGACAAGTGTTGGGGAGCCTGGGTGGCTCAGTCGGTTAAGTATCTGACTCTTTATGTTGGCTCAGGTCATGACCTCATGGTTGTGAGATGGAACCTCACATTAGGCTCCCTGCTGAGTGTGGAGCCTGCTTAAGATTCTCTCTCCCTCTACCCCTCTCCCCAACTTCTTCTCCCCACCCCGTCCCCTCTCTCTTTCTCAAAATAAATAAATACAGGCACCTGGGTGTCTCAGTCAGTGAAGCCTCCGACTCTTGATTTCAGCTAGGTCATGATCTCATGGTTCATGGGTTCAAGTCCCACGTCAGGCTTCGTGCTGACAGTGCAGAGCCTGCTTGGGATTCTCTGTCTCCCTCTCTCTCTGCCCCTTCCCTACTCGCTCTCTCTTTCAAAATAAATAAATAAACATTTTAAATAAGTAGGTAAACATTAAAAAAAAGATAAATGTCTGAGAGGTCTGCTCTCTTTGAGGATATGATCCATCCAATCTATACAGAGGCCCTTCTCCTCCTACAGCCTCCTGTCCCCAAATGCTTCAGCTCTTTGTCACCCTTCTTCCAGCATGCAGCTGGCATTTATGGAGCACCTGCTAAGAGACAGGGATCCTCCCCTCCTCCAAGCAGGAACTCAGGAAGTAACACCCCCTCCTACATGCCTTAGGCCTAAGGAGGTCACTTCTCCCAGCTGTTCATGTTTGGGTCCATGTTGGCTACAGTCCATTTTGCTTATTATTGTGCTCTTTGGCTAGATTCCTTTGGGAGCCAGCGGGGCTCCAAGCATGCTGTGTTTGTAAATTGATGCCATTAACCACCCCGAGGGGCCATCTAGGGGCTGGAAGGTTTCAGCATAGGTGTGTGGAATGGTCATGCAGCACATCTCCCTCCGGCAATCCCAGTATCCAAGTCTGCTGACAGACCAACTAAGCCTCAGCACAGTGGGCACAGAGGGGCCTACTGATTTAGATTCTCCCTGGACACGTTTCCTGAGAGCCAAGAACAGGGAGCCACAACATCGGGGTTTCCACCTCCTAGGCATGGGACCTGATCTGTAGCTTTATCTGTTAGTTATGCCCTCTATGTTCAGCTGCATGACTTTAGAAGGACGGTGGTTTTCAAACTTCAGCAGTCTTCAGAATTCTCTAAGAGCTAGTGAAAGCGCAGATTCTTGCACTTGCTGAATCAGTAGCTCCTTGAGTAGAGGTGCAGGAATTTGCATTATCAATAGGCATTGAAAAGAGTTTCTGATTGCAAGTAAACTACAGTTTGAAAAACATGGCTGTTTAAAGTGGCTACCACCAGAGAGCAATTCAGTGAATTCCTCCCTTACAGGACTAATGGTTCCTCAGCCAGCCTTGAAGCCGGCTGTCAGGTGGGGCTCCTGGAGACAGCATTTATAATGAGAATGCCTCCTCAGAGGTGGCCCCAACACTTCACACAGGGCCCAGAGCCTGTGCGCAGTAATGCTGGTTCAATGAATGAAGGGCCCAGTGACTTGGAGAGGTGGGAAGGGGAGGTGGGTTAGACTATTAATGACTCATATGTGTCTCTGGAATGCAGATTTCAGAAAAGTAGGGGCCATATTCTTAATTATTCCCAGCACCTGATATATACTGAAAATGTTGAATACGTTAATGACACCACCTGCTTCTCTCTCTCCCTCGGATGAGAGAGAAGATCTGAAAGCCATTGAGGTAGACCTACCCCTGTCTGAAGGAACTCCCTATTTCCCCAAATATCTGTTTCAAACTAATATAGAATCACCATTGTATGATTAGAAACCAAATTCAGGTTGGGACATGAAGGTGTTTTTGATACACAGGGCCATGACAAACATATCACCTGGGCACAATAAAGTCAGTCATACAATTTCGATTGTAATAAGAAAACATGGGGTAATTTATTTCCCTTTAAACCAGGGCCAGAACACCTGGCCCAGTAGGAAAATTTGCTAAATAACAAAACCCATTAGACACAAAGAAATAGCAAAACCATTTGCTAGCAAATGGCTAGCAAATAGCAAAACCTGGTAATGCAAAACCATTTACATCTATCAGATTATGGTAGGATCCCCTCCCTAAGAAAAAAAACCTTTCAAGGCAACCTGACTATACATGACAATATCCCTCAAGACCTTGTAACATGAGACCACTTAATCAGACTGCATGTTTGTGTGTTACCATATATGGCAGACAAAGAAGTAAAAAATATATATAAAAAACTATGCCAACCTACCTGAGTCGTGTCGACACGAATAAAGTTGCTTCCTGGAAAGAAAAGCCTCGGTGTCACCACTCTCTGTGCGAGAATCCTCCTACAAGACGGGCAAAAATTAAAAGGTATGACAATAGCAAGTGTCAACAATAGCATGTGGTGTATAATAAAGACACTGGTAGACTGCTAATGGTTCAACCCCTTTGAAAAACAGGGGGCACCCGAAGCGGGGTTGTAAATGTGCCTGCATGCTTTATGACTCAGCAGTTCCCTCCTAGAGGGTTATTCAATGCTTGCTCATCTACACGACAGATATAGGGGCTCCTGGGTGGCTCAGTTGGTTAAGCATCTGACTTCGGCGCAGGTCATGATCTCGCGATTTCTCAGTTCGAGCCCTGTGTTGGGCTCTGTGCTGACAGCTCAGAGCCTGTACCCTGCCTTGGATTCTGTGTCCTCCTCTCTCTGCCACTCCCCAGCTCGTGCTCTGTCTCTCTCTCTCAAAAATAAACAAACATAGGGGCGCCTGGGTGGCGCAGTCGGTTAAGCGTCCGACTTCAGCCAGGTCACGATCTCGCGGTCCGTGAGTTCGAGCCCCGCGTCAGGCTCTGGGCTGATGGCTCGGAGCCTGGAGCCTGTTTCCGATTCTGTGTCTCCCTCTCTCTCTGCCCCTCCCCTGTTCATGCTCTGTCTCTCTCTGTCCCAAAAATAAATTAAAAAAAAAAAAAAAAACGTTGAAGAAAAAAAAAAAAATAAACAAACATTAAAAAAAAAAAAAAAAAAAAGACACTGTAAGAATTCTCATGGCAGCATTGTTTCATAGGCAAAACCCTGAAACAAGCAACTCAAAATAGTAAAATGAAATGATAACTAATTAAGAAGAGTACTGCTTTCATTTGTATATTTACTTCATTGTAAGTTTATGTAAGTTTTCAAATGTACATCAACAGTAGAAGAATAAATCAACCATTAAGTAGATACAATATCAAACTCTGTCAGCAGCAAACATGAATGAACTATAGTCGTGCATCAACAGGTGAAATTCAACAATATAATACTAATTGAAAAAACCAAATCACAGAAGAATATGTACACCACGATTCCCCTGATTCAAGGGCCAGTAACGGAGCAAACAAAGCAGGGTGTGGAATTTGCACAAAACATGTTTTATAATCTTTGTGGATTCTTTTCCTGGAATTCCCATCCCTATTTTATTTAACTTGGAAATTTCTTTCGTAAGAATAAAACTTGAGTCGCTTCCTCTGTAATGCCTTCCCGAATGGCTCCAGGTAAAGTTATTGGTCCCCCATTTTCTGATAGATCTTTCGCGGGCACATACATCATCCCAGCACTTGTCACACTATATTGCAAATACCGGCAGCATCCAAGCCAATCGTGTTCTGCTAAATGGTTACTAATTGGCTTTTCACATATCTATCTATCTATATATATAGGTATATATATAGATAGATATACACACATGCACATATATGAATATTTTCTCAATTTTCTGTGACATTAACAAAAATTTGTTTTAATGTTTATTTTTGAGAGAGAGAGACAGAGTGCGAGTGGGGGAAAGGGCAGAGAGAGGGAGACAGAATCCAAAGCAGGCTCCAGGCTCTGAGCTGTCAGCACAGAGCCCAAGTGGAGCTCAAACTCACCAAGTGTGAGGTCATGACCTGAGCTGAAATCGGATGCTTAACCTACCTAGCCACCCAACCGCATCTCAATTTTCTGTGTCATTTACAATATAGTGGCTACAGGTATGATACACTTTGAGTTTTCCGATGCATTATTAACATTTTCTCCATTACTTAAGTCCGAAGGTCAACAAAACAATAAATCAAGCATTGATTGTAGCATTTGCCTATTTCCATGGTGCAAATTCTTCCAGTGTAGAAAACTCGGGGTTTTAACATGCCTTCATTAAATGAGGAGTTGGACAGAGATGTGCAGTGACCCCTGTCTTGAGGAACCCTCTTTTACACCTTCATTTATTCGTTCCACAAATATATGCTGAAGCCTGAGGCTAGAGTAGTGTTCAGGACAGGAAACGTCCTCAACCAGAAGGAAATTAATGAAGCCAGAAATAAACAAATGGAGCCAGCAAATAACAAAAGAAACATTGTTGTGCAATGAAGGAAATCAATAAGGTGATTGGTGAGATAAAGGAGGGGGGATGACCTAGAGAGGTCAGCAAGGGCTTCCCTGAGTTGGTGACATCTAAGCTGAGACCTGAAGAATGAGAACAGGGGCCACCTGGGTGGCTCAGTCAGTTGAGCTTCTGACTTTTGATTTCAGCTCAGGTCATGATCTCAGGGTCAGGAGATTGAGCCCAGTGTTGGGCTCTGTGCTGAGCGTAGAGCCTGCTTGGAATTCTCTCCCTTTGCCCCTCTCCTCCACTCTCATACTTTCTCTCTGCCCTTGCCTTGCTCACACTCTGCCCTTTCTCTCTCTCTCTAAAAAAAAATGAGAACAGGCCATCCTTTTAAGTAGCCAGAAGACTATTTCGACAGCAGGGATAGCAATGTCAAAGCCTCTCAGGAGACAAAGAGCCTGGGGTATGAAAGGATGAGACAGAGGGCTGAGAGGCAGGAATGTATTAGGCGGTTGGTGCCCTTGGCTGCAGTCAGATCGTAGCTGGATTTTACTCTAATAGCGGTGGGAGCTCACGAAGGGAGTCTTGGGTTTTTGGTGTATGGCAAGAACTAAGGGTGTGTTCAGCCATCAGTTTTGTTCCTGGGTTTGACCCTTAAAATAGACAAAATCATAGCATTTGATTTCAGGTTGATTTCTTCTAGGAATACACAATCTCCCTTAGTTCTGGCCACGAGAGACCATAGCTGGGGAGACACTGCACAAGATCACACTCCACCTGAACCCCATGAAAGAGCATCTTTTGGCCAGTCACAAGGAGGAGTCTGAGGAGAGATCAGCTTGAGAAGGAGAAGTCAAGGCAATGTTAACCTCAACCTTATCATGGAAAAGGTAAGGGGCTCCAGGGCAATGGTCATGTCTCTTTCTACACAGATATCCTGGGCTTCTGAGATAAAAGGCTGTTTTTCCAATGAGGAAGTCCCGGTGGACAAACACACCTTTCTCTCCTTGGGTGCCAGAATAAACCGAGTTAAATAATGGTTTATAGGCCCCCAAACAAATAGCCATCATATTCTTGACCTGTGTGCTTAATCAATTCTGGATACAAAAGTGCCAAAAGATCTAAACCAGAGGTTAAAAGTAGGAAAAGGAGAAATTCTTATCTGTATCCAAAGACAGCTTTCCCCAAAGTGTATTCTGAAGAATGTTAGTTCCATAGAGTCATGCCATGACAAGAGTACCACGGTCAAGGGAAATGAGAGGATGCTGAAAGCCGTATCTGCTTCTTGGAGACTCACTGTGCACCTGTAGCCAAGAAATCAGGTTAATATTGTTGAACTTGGTCTTTGGAAATAAGGCCGAAGAGCATTTTTGCTTATGACATCTTCTACTGTGCACATTTAGAGTAGTGCTGCCTTTGGATACCTTTTCTCTTCCAAGAGAGGAATTTTGTTTTGTTCAGGATGGAAACTTCATGGAGGCATGCAAGAACAATCTGATACACACACACAGAACAGCCTCCAGCCTCAACCCCCAGATAGGTAGTAGCGGAAGTGTCTGGAGTGAATGGCCGTTCCAGTTCTCTTCCCTTCCAGATGTGAAGCTGCCCGGAGGTATGACATTGGTTGCTGCCTGGGTGGAGCATGGGGGCTGCTCTTTAACAAGGCAGTTAGGGTGGGTGGAGGAAGAGGAGGAGGAAGCTCTGGGAGTAGGTGATAGGCAGCCAGGAAAACCCTGGCCTAGGGAACATCAAGTGGAATTTTCCTCTGGAAATCCTTTTGAACTAAGTGGATTTGAATGTTGCACCCCTGGTTGCCTAGATCCCATGGCTAAGTGATTTTGTCTTCATTTTCCAGTAATGATTAACACTGCTGTAGTCCCTGAAGTTTGGGGACAGTTTGTCTAACTGTGGTGACGGAAACAAGGAGGAAGCCCATCCCCAAGTCCCTCAGCAAAATCTGCTTTCCACTTGTGATTTTTGGTGGGAAGAGGAGGGACATGAAAATACTCCTGTGTTTGGAAGGATTGTTCGGCCTTTTCTTAAACACTTCTCAGTGTTTTATATTCTTTGAACAAAATACCCATTTTGGGTTAATGGATGATGTTTTCTTTTTTTAAGTGTATTTACTTATTCTGAGAGACAGAGAGGGAGGGGCAGAGGGGGAGGAGAGAATCTCAATGCTGGGCTTGATCCCACAAACCATAAGATCATGACCTGAGCTGAGATCGAGTTGGATGCTCAACCTACTGAGCCACCCAGGCACCCCATGGATGATATTTGCATTAATCATCCTAATGAAACTCCAGTGATGGTATTTTTAGATGAAGAAGCAGAAGCCAAGAGGCCCAAATCTTTTTGGGGCAGGATAGGGAAGAATGTGACATCATCTCCTAACCCATTGGAGGCCTCTCATGCCACCTGGCAACTTGTTTGGGTCCCACATTTCACTTAGAAAAGACAAGTTGGATCTGATTACTGAGGTCAAAGATTCATGGCCCTTGGATGAAGTGCCACTGACAGAACCTCAGCATCGCAGAGGGGGCCGCTATATCCCCCCACCCCAGCCCCCAGCCCACTCTAAAAAGCATGGCTTTGTGTTTTTTTATTTGGCTTGTTTTCAAAAGCTTTTCTCCCTCCTTTTTCCCCTTCTTTCCTGTCTTCCTCCCTCCTTCCCTCCTTTCCTTTCTCTCGATGAGAAGGACAACAAAATATTACTTGTTTGAGAGAGGTTAACGAGAGAAAGCCACCAGAATCTGCACCTGGGAGCAAGGGGAGAGCTCCGTTTCCCATGGCACAGTGCATATCACAGAATGTCAAAGCAAGGAGTGACCTTAGGGATCCTGACCCACCCTCTCAAGGAAGATTGAGTCCCAAAGGGGAGGCTCTTGCCCAGAACTCGTAACCCCAACACAGCCTTTTTCTGCTACTTCACACTGAAGTGGGAGCAGCGTTTGTTACCTAATGTCACAAGTTCTGCCGGAGCGCTCCCTGAAGCATAGCATGACATGACACTTTTTGGAACCTTTAGCAGGATCTGTCCCCCAGCATCCTAGTGAGGACCTGCCTGCCTTGGTCACATTCGTGGGGTGAGGTAGGGATGAAATGAGCAGTCTGCTGAGAAAGACTCCTTATCCTAAAACTAAAGATTTTAAAAACACGCATGATGCTTTTCTGAGCACTCAGTCATGGTTGCTTTGCCAAAATTGGACTGAGACTTTTATGATGGAGAAAGAGGGAGACTGAGCAGGGTGTGCAGTACTGCAGTCTCAGGGAAACCTAGCAGGGCTCTGACATCTCTAGAAGCCCCGTGTAACTCCATGTTTGGTCAAGTGATGGCCAGGTTTACGTTCCGGGCCTCTCGGCCATGCTGTGAAAAGTTGTCTCCTACAAAGGATGGCTACCATGCAATTCAGGGCCTGCAGCTGAAACAAAACCTACCCATCTTATTCCTCCCTTAAGGGGGATCTCCCTGTTCATAGTTTTATGTCACTTGGTGCTATAGGAGCCACTGATGCAGAGCATGACAATGTCTGTTCTAGATACTTGATTCCTTATTTTTGTGACAGAGGCATATTCTATTATGTGGACTTTTTTTTTTATGATTGGCAAGTATCAATCTATGATATCAAGTATCAACTATTTATAAACTGCATTCTTAAAGTTAATATGTAATGGCAGAAACTGTTAATTATACCTGTACTGTGCTAATAAAAATAATCTTTAATGTAGCATACAGGGATAGAGACAGAGAGAGACTATGGAGAATAGAGATAGTGAAGACGACAGCAAGGAAAGGGAAAGCAACGTGGAGAGATGCGGGGATTTCTGCAGGTGATCGTGTGTTGCTGTGCTCTGAAATCTCTAAATCTTGGCCAAGTCTTCATGTAATCATGCATCTTGTTTTCTCTGGATCCAGGGTAGTGACTTGAGCTATGAATAGGAATGAGAAAGCATAGGAAATTGCATTTCTCAGTGTAAGGATGTGAGTATATGGTTCACGGCCTCAGAGTGTGTCCCCATGACTGGACGAACTCACACTGGATAGAACACAACTTGACACGTCCTTCACAGTTCTAAAGAGGAGTGGCCGTCAGGGGCGTGAGATTGCTGAGGACGTAAAGACCAACAGATGCTAGTGTTGGGAGAATTTTTGAAGGCCATCTGGTCTCCTCTTCTGCCTTCTAGCTCTCAGACAATGAATGAATGGGCGGTAAGGGGGGTGGGGCTCTGGCCTCTGATTTTGTCCTAAATATCCCAGAAATGAGGATGATATCCTAGCCACCAAGATGCTATCCTAGTGTTTAGTTTTATAGGAACCTCAGTGTATGGATAAGAGCGATTCATATTATTGAGCGCACATAATATGGTGTATGGCACCGTGCTGAGCATTTGCCGTGCATCTTACCTCATTTAATACTCCTAGAAGCCCTAATGAGGAATAACACATAAAAGGGGGAATAACTTAGTCTACACCACAGTTAGCAAGTGGCAGAGCTAGGGCTCAGGACCAGGTTTGCCTGATTTTCACACTTCAAGCTCTTAACAGTACTATTTTATTCCTTATGAAAATCCTACTATTATGAAACAGTTGAATAATTGGTTTTGATTTACGGGCCAAAGGACACTTCCCTTACAAATAATAAGAGGGTCATTATTAGGGTTGCCAGATTTAGCCAAAAAAAAAAAATTAATAATAATAAATAAATAAATAAATAAATAAAGAGTACTAAGTATTTTTGAATTTCAGATAGATAAATAATTTTTTAGTTTAAATAATTTTAGTATAAGTGTGTCCCAAATATTGTGTGGAACATACTTAACACTAAGAAAACTATTCTTTGTTTTATCTGAAATGCCAATTTCCTGGACATCCTTATCTTATCTCGTGTCCTATTCATCATGAATGAGACCAAGTTGGTGAGTTCAGTCCCTTTGGAGGCCACTTGTTGCTTTGTTCCATGACGCCCCTCTATTGGGAACCTCTTCATCTAAGGTTGCTATGAACCCCGTCAGTCCCATAGTCCCTCAATGTCTTTGTATATCAAGACTATGTTTAAGACATTTTACTATTTAAAAATTTTTAAAAATATTTATTTATTTTTGAGAGAGAGAGAGAGAGAGAGAGAGAGAGACAGAGCATGAGTGGGGGAGTGACAGAGAGAGAGGGAAACACAGAATCTGAAGCGGGCTCCAGGCTCTGACCTGTCAGCACACGACGCGGGGCTTGAACCCACAAACTGTGAGATCATGACATGAGCCAAAGTCAGACACTTGACCGACCGAGCCACCCAGGCACCCCAAAAGTAATTTTACTATTAAACGGTTGATGCATACAACCATTTGCTGAGTCAAAAGTTATATGTGCAGCATTGCAAGATAAGGCCAATTGTCTTCCAAAATGATGGTACAGATATTATTCTGTTGGTGTGCACTAGTTCCCGTGTTCAATATCCTCCCTGCATATGGGGTATGGTCAGACTTCTTAATTTTTGCAGCAGTGGGTGTGAACTGCTCTCTCACTGTGATTTCAGTTTGCAGTTTCCTGATTTCTAATGAGGTTGAACATCTCTTCACAAATTCATTGTCTCTTTGTTTTTTCAGATGTCTGAATTTCAGCTATGTACTGGGGTTTCAAAGTCCATTGTTTTAAGGAAGATACTCAGAGATAGTAATTTGAGAAAAGATTAAACAGAGAAGGCCCCAGACACAGAGCATATATTGGCCCTCAGGGAGCAGAATAAGTAAACTGTGCTTTGTGTATAGCACTCTCTGAAGCCTGGAAACCCCTCAGTTGCCCAACCACCACTTAGCTCCTCCCTCCTGGCAGCCAGGTGTTGCGGAAAGCATTTCCAAGCCAGATAGACCTGGACTTAAGTTCTATTTCCTAGCTGTGTGACAGAAAGTCAGTTTTTTCTCTGGGTGTCCGTTTTCTTATCTGTAAAATTGGGATGGAAAGATGTGCCTTTCAGGGTTGCCGTAGGATTAAACAAGATAGCAAATGGAAAGACTGCCAGGTAGGTGCTCAAGCAATGTTGCTTTCTTTCAGGCTTTTTTTTTTTTTTTTTTTTTTTGTATTAAGAACAGAGTAGAAGAAAACCACCTTAAGGCAACCAATATTCTGTTCCATTAGAATCAATTGGAATTTTGCGCTTACGATCTCAGCTGTGGCAAAGATAAGCCTAGGGTTTTCAAAAGAGTGGCTGGGTTTTGGAGGCAATCTGACTGGAGGATTCCTTTCCAGACAATACTGGGAATAGATCACCTGAGAGCTGTTGGCCATCATCCTCGTTCCTCTTCAATGGCAGGTTCCATCACCACCCAGATACCTGACTCAGTGTCTCACGATCTTTAGGTAGTTCAGGGTTTTTCCTGAACAGCATAAACTGTTCTTTTCTTCTTATAGTAAGGGAGCACTGCTATGAGCCAGACATGTGAACTACATAGCAACATCCTGTTGTGTTCAAGTCCCACCAACTGCATTATTGACCTGGTTCACAAGTTATTATATTATGGGAGGTGGGGTCTAGGCCCATCCTCTTAATTCACATGAGAGGTCCAGCCCCTGGCTATGATTATACCACAGCTTTAAGGGGCAAGTGATCTGACTCACAAATCTAGGACTTTTTTTTTTTTTCCTGTTCCCTTATACTCAGGATCTCCTTTTACTGGACATGTGTTCAAAGGTGACCCAAAATCCTTCAAGCATCTCCAAGGGCCAATTTCAGATCTTCTTAACCTGGGAATCAGAAGACCCTAGTCCCAATCTTAGTCCTTTTCAGAGTAGCTCCACTGGAGAATACATGACATTAGAGTTTTTCTTTGTGCTTTTGAGGGTTACTAAGTGTCACAGGTGAAGCAGGAAAATCCTTTGGAAGCTGGAGTCTTTGCATAGGAAGATTCAATTTATCTATATATCTGTATCTATCTCATCTACATCTATATACACACACACATATATACATATATATATAATGGAGAGAAAAATTATATATAAATATATAGAACCTAAATATAAATATTTTATAAATGTTTATAAATAAATATATAAATTTATAAATATTTATAAATATAAATATAAAATTAAAAAATACACAAGTATATATATTTCATGGAGAGAGGGGTTATTACTTTTACCCCAATTTTTTAAAGTTTATTTATTTATTTTGGTGGGGGGAGGGGCTGAGAGATGGGGAGAGAGAATCCCAAGCAGGCTCTGTGCTGTCAGTGCAGAGCCCGATGCGGGGCTCAAACTCACGAACTGTGAGATTATGACCTGAGCCAAAACCAGGGGCTGAAATCAAGAGTTGGATGCTTACCCGGTTGAGCCACACAGGCATGTCTACCCTGCTTTTTAATTTTTTAAAATTAAAACAAAATTTTTTTTTTTTTTTTTTACCTACCCTGCTTTTGAAAAAGAAGTCTAGGACCAAAAAAAAAAAAAAAAAAAAAAAAAAAAAAAAAAAAAAAAAAAGAAGGCTAAGTAATTCATTCATGATTCATTAGTCAGCAAATATTTTTTCAAGTGCTTACTGTATGTGAGATACTCAACTAGTCCCAGAGAATATAATGGAAATAAAATAAATATGATCCCTGCTTTCATTCCATTTACATTATAGTGAGAGAGGCAAATAATAAACAATAAGCAAATAGTAACACATGAAATAACACTTAATGGCAGACTGAAAGAAAAAAAGGAAAACAGTTTAAGAACTACTGGTCTAACTAGACTTTGCATTTCTCCCTGGACTTTATTTGGACTTTATTTTTGACCTTTCTTCTCCTGAGAAAGTGAAACCCCTCTAGAAACAGATTCAGCTTAACTTCTCAGTTGTGATTTGAAGGGTGTGTTAAGTCCTTCAGTCCTCTGACCCTCCTCCTGCTTGAATAGGGTCGATTTGTGCAGCCAGTTTGATTAGATTAACCCTTGATTCCTCCCTGCCTCCCAGGCAGGCAGGATAATTCCAGAAATGAAAGGCAAGTCTGTTTGGCCAGGATCAGCAATGTACTTTCCCCCTTGCAGACTCTCCCTCCGGATTACCGCTGCTGCCCGTGCAAGAAGAAATGATCTGAAGGCCCCAGTAGTGCTGGCGAATTTTTAAAATTTGTGGATTCTCATAAGGAGGATATTGTGCAGAATTTTATCTCGGATCAGGTTTTTGTTCATTGCAGAGTGGAGTTTTATATGTGCACATCTATTGTTTAAAAATGCAAGTGATTTATTACCGCCCCCCCTACGCCCCGTTTTCAATCCTCAATAAACTCACAGAACAATGTAACATTGTGCAACTAGAATTGTTGCTATTTTTGAATTGGGGTTGTCCTAAAGTCACCTAAGGAGGTGGGCAGTAGAAATAAGGGGTGACCTGTTGAAAGTCTCACAATTCAATGGCAAAGTTGAAATTTGAATCTAGGACATCTGATTTCTGGGTCTCTGGTCTCCAGGGACTAGATTAGATCAAACGGCCTTGCTCAGATTACATATGCATGTGCACACAATATTATCAGAATGCTCTGGGGTCAGTTGATTAGAATTTTCAGTCATTACTAATCCTAGAGAAAATGTCACACCATCGACTGAAAAGCTGGTTCTGATTTGGAGAAAAACAGACTGTCAATTAAACATGAGGGCATGGTTGTTAACACTTTGAAGTGAAAACAAAACACAAGTAAATGGGGGAAAAAAAGCTATTGCGGAAGGCTGTGGATATCACTTGGAGGATGAGTAATGAAAAGTTAATGATCATGTACAATTAAGGCTATTAGGTCAGGATGTAAAGTCTTATTGGTTGGAGCACCTGGGTGGCTCAGTTGGTTAAGTGTCCAACTCTTGAGTTGGCTCATAGTTCATGAATTTGAGCCCTGCATCAGGCTCTGTATTGACAGTGTGGAGCCTGCCTGGGATTCTCTCTCTCTTTCTCTCTCTGCCCTACCCTGCTCACACACACACACACACACACACACACACACACACACATCCTCTCTCTCAAAAAATAAATAAACTTTAAAAAATTAAATAAAATAAAGTTCTGTTGGTTGTCCAAAGGGGCCTGATTGATTTGAACTCAGCTGATGGCTTCTCTTTTCTATTACTTTTCTTCCTACCCTTATCTCTTATTCCATTTCTTCCTCCCATCCATTTATATCTTGGGTCTGGTGGGAAGGTGACAGCCCCTTCCCCTGAGAGACTCTTGGGGATGGGCTTCAGGTCATGATATTCTAGCCTTAGAAATGAATTCGCTTTTGGGGGCAAATTCACTTTATTCAACATCACCCTCCTCAGTCCCCTAGTGAAGGCATGGGAAAGTGTCAGCAAAGGAAACAGGCCTGAAATGGAGAGAAAGTCAGGCTCTCTTCCCAGGGAACTATTGACCATTTCTGGAAAGCCAGCCCCAAGATTTATGCCCATTGCTGAGAATGGGTCATGGCACAGAGTGAAACACATTAGCAACATCAGGCCCTGGGCTGGGGAACTGATGTGGGTCTGTCTTGCTCTAGAAGAAACTGAAACCCAGACTGAACAGGCAACTCTTTCTTCACACTTAATGTGACTCAGTCAATTCCAGGATTTAAGCTCAGGCCCCCTTAGGCCTCATAATCAGTTCTCCTGGGAAATGCCATCTGTTGGGGATACTTATTTCTGGGAAGCAAAAATGCTATTCGATTTTGTGTAGTTGCTATGTGATTGCCTCCCATTACCTTGGCCCAGGCAGCAGGGAGAAAGGGTAGGTAGGGGTCTGGCATTTGCCATCGTCAATTCACCCTTTTTGCATGTTCTGCCTGTTACCCCAGCTCACTGTCACCCCCCTCACTACCTTGACCCCACACATGCACACTCAAACCCTCCCTTAGTTTTCAAGCCATGATAAGATTTACATGCTTATGTGAGTTTTCTTATACAGTCTAGTCTTTGTATCAACTGTACTAAGCCTCAACATTTGCCTAGAGTAAATAAGGAAGTACTGTTAGGAAATTCATTCCTTATGATCTTATTTATATCTTAAACAGAGCAGTACCTTTTGTTATTACAGTTGTTTTTCAGTGCAGTGCACATAAGCTTGCTTTTCGGACTCCTTCTCTGGAATGTTTTATTGGTTGACACTCACCCTTAGAATAAATTTCTACCCTTTCTCCCATCAATGGGACAAACTCACAATCCAATTTACACTGATTCACCTTCCCAGTGCTGTGAGTGATTTGAATAGGGCCACCTTCCCAGCACTTCTTGGGCCCAGGTCCACAGGCACATTCTATTAAGGAATGTGGTCCTGGCATAGGAGCTCGAAATTTCTTTAACAGATTTCAGGAGTGCAGAAGCAGAAGCAGAGGTAGAGGAGGGACGCATCTCCTCCTTGCTGACCTGAAACTCTGGAGACAAATTCCTGACCAATGCCTGGGAAAGCTGGTTGTCTGGCTAAAGTCTCAGGGAGACCAGAAATTCTTGGGATGTGGGTTGTAGAAGCTGGGGCTAAGGGTGAAGAAGGGGGGAGCAAGACGTGTGCTCAAGATAAAATTATAGGTGACATTCTTGATGTGTTTTCTCCTTCTCACCCCTCATGACTGATCTGTGAGCAAGTCCATCAGTCCCACCTTCAAAGTGTATCCTAAAGTCACTTACACCTGTTACCTTTACCATGACCCCCAGCCAAGCCTCTACCTTCTCTCACCTGGCCAACCAGATAACCTCCTCCCAGCAGTTTTTGTGCGTCTTTTCTTGCTGCTTTCTTATTCATGCTTCAGGCAGAAGAGGGAGAAATCTTTCACAGTTGCAAACTGGATTGCAGCATTTTCCTGCCTGAATCCCTTCATCAGCTCTCCATTGTTCCTGGAATTACATCAAGTTCTTTTCCAAGGCCTGCAAGCCCCACGTGCTTTGCTACTGCCCACTCCTTAAGTCTTCCCACAGCACCCTTTTCCACGGTCATTGTTTCATGGCCGCACTGGAGAACATTCCCAGCCAAGTGTCTGGATGCCGAGGGGCCTCTGATCCTACTGTTCTTTCTGCATGGATTGCCCGTACCCACTTCTTTACCTGGCTGGTCCATTCTTAGGGTTCAGGTACCCACTCAAATGCTCTCCCTGTGAGAGGCCCCAGATGACACCCTTCTCTAACTAACAACACTTCCCATCCCTACTCCTCAGTTGCTGGTTTATCACCATTATTTCACTTCTAGCATTTATCAGAATCTTGTCATCGTCTCTATTAATTTCTTTACTTACTTATTTTCTAACTTTCCCACATTTCTATCTAGATCTGTGCTGTCCAGTATGGTAACCACTAGACCTACATGTGGCTGTTGATAATTCAAAACACAGCTAGTCTGAATGGTGATGTGCTTTCGGTATAATATATACACTAGATTTTGAAGATTTAGTATGAAAAATCACATTCATAAATTTTAACTGATTACATGCTGAAATGATAATATTTGGATATGTTAGGTTAAATAAAATATATTTTAAAATGAATAATATTTTTGTGTTTTTAGTTTTTTAATGTGGTGACTTAAATTTTTATTTGTTTTTTAAATGTTTATATATTTATTTTTGAGAGAGAGAGAGAAAGAAAGTGAGAGAAAGCAGGGGAGGGGCAGAGAGAGAGAGAAGGAGACAGAGGATCCGAAGTGGGCTCTGTGCTGACACCAGAGAGCCTGATAAGGGGCTTGAACTCACGGGCTGCGAGATCATGACCTGAGCCAAAGTCAGACACTTAACTGACTGAGCCACCCAGGCGCCCCACTTAAATTTTTAAATTACATGCCTGGCTATATTACATTTCCATTGGCTAGTACTAATCTGGATCAGCGTTACTCTCCTCGGTGTGCGTCAAATATTTGTTTACCGGATGTTTGCTTCCACTTTCCTTTTGACATTTACCGAAGATGAATGGCTTCTGGGATTGTCAACTGTTCTCCATTTCCTTGTTCTACTTATTCCAAACTAGGAGAAAGACAAAGCAAAACTCAATATCAACAGCATCAACAGAAGAAGCCCCTGAGCCATCCAGACTCAGCAGCAAACTGAGGAAGGCAAACCCTCGAGTGGAGAATGAGCAGGTCACCTCGAGTAGAGAATGAGCAGGATGGAGCGAGCAAGTTTCAGCAGCTCAGCAGGGAGAGATCTTCCCTTAGGCGTAGGCGGTGACACAAGTGATTCTCCCAGAACTGCTTTGAAACAAGCAGTAAATCAAGTAAACAAGGCAAAAGGTCGCTGGAGCCCTGTCTGGCTCAGTCTGGATGTGACGTTCCCATAAACTGTGAGCTGAAGTACTGGTGAGGAAGTCTTCTCTTCAGCGATTCACATCTTTCTGCTCGAATGGTGGGAGGAATTGCAGCATTTGGAGAGTCAAAGTGGGGTAGGGATTGGAAAAGCCCTAATGATTTTTTTTTCCAGCTCTCCTTTTAACCACTTCTGGAGACAGGAGGGGGTTAAAACTTCAAGTTAAGGGGGCGCCTGGGTGACTCAATCGGTTGAGCATCTGAGTCTTGACTTTGGCTCAGGTGTGATCCCATGGTTTGTGGGATCAAGCCCCACGCTCTGCAAGCGTGGCATTTCTCTCTCTCCATCTCTCTGCCCCTTCCCAGTTCTCACACTCTCCCTCTCCCAAAATAAATAAATAAATAAATAAATAAGCATTAAAAAAACCCCAACAACTTCAAGTTAGAGAAGAGTAAAAACTCAGTGCTAACTCAACTGAGTTTATCTGATTAATCCTGGGGAGTATGGGTCACAATTGCAATCCAACAAAATTAGTGAAATATGGAGAGGTAAACAAAGGTTTGAAGCCTGAGTCTCTATCCCATTCCTTGGATAGTGGGAAGGAATGAAATTGGGCTAGAAGCTGCTTTGTTCTGGGAAGAAAAAAGCCCCCAGGCCAGGTGGAGTTGCCCAAAACTTGCTTCCTTCACAGATCTGAGTCTTCTACTTTAGCCTTACTTTCTTCTGGCTCTGCTCACTCATTCATTCATACCACAAATATTGGGGGCCTACTATGTGTTAAGCCTTTGCTAGCACTATGCATTGAGGACAACACTGAACAAGATATATAAGATCTCCAACTTCTTGAAAACTTACGTTCTAGTTGAAGAACAGACAATTGAAAAGTAAACAAAGCAGTAGTCGAATTACTGGATTATATGGTGTTTACCCAAAGGAAATGAAAACATATACATACCCTTATGTTTCTTGCAGCATTATTACATAGCCAAGATATGGAAGCAACCCAAGTGCCCATGGATAGATGAATGGATTAAGAAAATGTGATATATACACAATGGAATATCCCTTAGGCATAACAAAG
Organism: Neofelis nebulosa; assembly: GCF_028018385.1. Taxonomy (NCBI): domain Eukaryota; kingdom Metazoa; phylum Chordata; class Mammalia; order Carnivora; family Felidae; genus Neofelis; species Neofelis nebulosa. The sequence continues at coordinate 32,375,264 of NC_080796.1, forward strand.
AATGAGATTTTGCTATTTGCAACAACATGCATGGATCCAGTGAAACAAGTCAGTCAGACAAATACCATATGATTTCACTCATGTGGAATTTAAGAAACAAAGAAAAAAAAGAGAAAAAAACAAAACACTAGACTCTTAAATATAGAGAAGAAACTGACAGTTCCCATAGGGGAGTTGGGTGGGGGGAAGGGTGAAATAGGTGAAGGGGATTAAGAGTATTTACCATGATGAGCACTGAGTAATGTATAGAATTGTTGAATCATCATATTGCAGACCTGAAACTAATATAACACTGTATGTTAATTATACTTGAATAAAAAACAAGTAAATAAAGCAAGTGTAAACTGAGAAATTCCGTGAAGCAATTAGAGTGAGCAAGAAAGTCCTCTTTGAGGAAGTGACATTTAATCTCAGATCTGGAGGGACAGATTACTCACTGCCTCTTTCGCATCTTGCAGATTTTATGCGTGCATCTATTTATTCATCAAGCATGTATTGAATGCCTTTTATGGTCAAGCTTAGAGCTGGGTTGTGGGAAAAAAAAAAAAAAAAAAGAGTAAATCAGGGACTCTGCCCCAGAAGAGTTTATAATCAAGTGGAGGAGCCCAAGGAGTCAACAAGAAAGCTATTGCAGGGTAATTCGATAAAGCTGAGCTAGATGATCTCTAAGGGACATTCTATCTCTAAACATTCTATTGTCTAATAAGTTCTTACTGTATGTTGAATACTTTGGGGATGCTTATTCTCTCCAAGGATCTTACAATGTAACCATAGGCAGAAGGCATGCATATTTGAAAATTTCAAATCTCAGAGAAACGAGGCTGTAACCAATTATTCATATGTTCTCAATTCAGCCCCTGTCTACCCAGAGACCATTAAAACTTTTAAAAATCCGTCAGGCCTAGCGCCTCTCCCTTACCCATTTTTGGATCCCTTCCAGTATATGGAAGATGTGTGCGCACTGCCTTTTTTCCCAGGATCCTGTGAGAGGGTCTGGAATTAGGATTTGGGCACCAAATTTGGCCATCCACCCATTACTGGCTTTGAGTAAGATGCCTCCTGAGTCTCAGTTACCCTTTCTGCATCGATATCAACTGAGGTCTATTCTGAGTTGTAGCAAAGTGGACAGATATCACACTGGAAAATTAGTTGATCTTCCAGAAACAAAGACCATAGTGAGGTTACTCTCACTGTGAACTCCTAGAGCTGCTGACTGTCCTCTGAGAAATTACAGATATTGCCTTAAGATCTTTAATTAGAGAAGAAAGTGCTTCGTTTGAATGATCAGGTGGGTGGATCCCCCACTTCCTCCTTTTATCCCTTCTCTGTAACAATCTGCAATCCCAAACACTCCATCCCTCTGATTTTTTGTTGAAATCGCTTCCACTGAATTCCCCAGTGACCTCCATTTTATCAGAACCATACCCACTTGCATCTGTGGACTATATACATCTCCTGAAATTCTGTCTTCCTTTGGCTCTTTGGGATACCCAATTTCTTGGTTCTCCTGCATTTCCAGCTGCTTATCTTTTAATCTTCATCTCCTTTGGCTGGCCTTTGAAATGGATATTCCTCTAGAATCCTTGGCTTTCTCCTTTTCTCACTCTATTCACAAATCTTGTGATTGTGAATAACCATCAATAACCAAGATCATAGCTTCAGCTACCATATAGACATGGACTGTGTTCTCAAAACTGTATCAGGCTCTTATCTCTCATTTGACCTTTGGCTATTACATCTGCCTGCTAGAACTCCACTGGACAAACTCAACCCCTAAACCGGTTCTTCTATTACCCCTGTCTTGGGGACTGGCATTACCAAAAACCTATAGGCTTTTTAGATTTATGCTGTCTGTCATAGCATTCATTCAGTGGAGGCATACTGATTCCTTACTAGATCCTACGCCCTGGGCTGTGTGCTGGGGCATACACAAGGGACTGGGCACTTAGAGACAAGTAAACAATCAGAGAAATACACTGTAGGACATCATCAGAGGGATAAGTGCAAGCACGGAAGTGCATACAAAATGCAAGGTGTAGAGAACGCACAGTAGAGGGACTGAGTGGGAGACAGACCCTGAGGAAAGGCTTCCCTGATACAGAGATAACTAACATGGCCTTCCAAGTAGCTTCAAAACTTATCCTTCCATTGAAGTTTTCAGGTCAGTTATGTGCATTGACTAGCAAATTTACAAATAAACTTGCTTAAATTTACAACTAAATTTGTTTCTCCAACTGAGTGTGAAAAACCTAAAGTGAACGTAGAAAGCTTTACTACATCTGTATCTATGTTCTCTGTGTCTAAAAGTTTGAGTTTAGCTTCTTTCAGGTTTTGCTTGGTAGACAAAGGAACTACTTATTTAATAATATCTACCTTACAAATGTGCTGTGAAGAGTAAAGATATTAAAAATGTATTACAGCATGTATTGAATATATTATATATTAGAATATGTGATTTTATGTTACATATATTATATACCAAAACATACATTTACAGAGATAATTATAGGAAGCATATAAACAGCCTTCTGCTCTATAAAAATGCCGTGATCGCCATATTTGCCAGGTTTAGGTAGCATCCCTTCTGAAAGACAAATGGGAATGGCATTCCCATGACAGGCAAGAAATTTATGATATTTTAGGCATTGAGAATAGCACATAAAAGGCATGAGTAGGGGCGCCTGGGTGGCGCAGTCGGTTAAGCGTCCGACTTCAGCCAGGTCACGATCTCGCGGTCCGTGAGTTCGAGCCCCGCGTCAGGCTCTGGGCTGACGGCTCGGAGCCTGGAGCCTGTTTCCGATTCTGTGTCTCCCTCTCTCTCTCTGCCCCTCCCCCGTTCATGCTCTGTCTCTCTCTGTCCCAAAAATAAATAAAAAACATTGGAAAAAAAAAAAAATAAGAAAAAAAAATAAATAAATAAAAGGCATGAGTATGTGAAACCAAACAGCCCATCTGAGAAAACATAGGCAGCATGATATTGAAGGGGTGTAAAGTGCAGGGCAAGGGGGGATTTGGCAGGAAGTGAGCCTAGAATGGTGGGTGGGAGCCACATAGTAAGGGCTCTGTGTGATACTAAGGGCAAGAATAGCTACAATTGATAAAGTGCACTTTACCTACGGGCCCACTAGTGCTTAATCCGCCGTGTGTTCTTATTCACATGCTACAGCAAGTAACCTGAGAGGCTGCGTATCTGGTATGGTTTAGCTGAAATTCACCTCCAGGATCCTTAGACTCCATAGCCTACATCCTTTGCCATACAGCCTGCTGCATGTGCATGATGGTAAAATATCCTTACCTTATGGAACTCTTAATGTGGCACAGGGTGGGGAAGCCTGGATGTGGTGGGTTGCATGGGTTCGGGGGATGGCCTCTGCACTTGTTTGCAGGGTCAGGAACCAGGATGAAGCTGCCTTAGCCACGGCTGATTGTGGGCTCCGTCTTGCCTATTAGAGGAAGCTGCTACCTCTGGGTGTGTACAGTCCTGAGGTTAAGTCAAGTGATTTTTATTTCCGTAATGATTCTTTCCCTTGGCTTCTCATACCCTCCTAATCTGTTTCCTTGCCACTCTCCTTCTCTCTGCAAATCATCTTTTAACACCATCCAAATTTGACCTCCCTCCCTTCCCTACTTAATAAAATCCTCTTGCAGATCTTCATTGCCTTAGGGATAAAGCCCAATTCTTTCCTCTTTTTTTCTTTTCTTTTCTTCTTTTCTTTTCTTTTCTTTTCTTTTCTTTTCTTTTCTTTTCTTTTCTTTTCTTTTCTTTCTTTGAACTTTCTTTCTTTCCTTTATTTTAGAGAGAGACAGAGAGAGAGAGCACAAGTGGGGGAGAGAGCACCAGAGGGAGAGAGAGAGAAAATCCTAAGCAGGCTCCACACTCAGCCTGGAGCCCAACGTGGGGCTTGATCTCACAACCCTGGGGTCATGACCTGAGCTGAAATCAAGAGTCTGACACTCAACCCACTGAGCCACCCAGGCACCCCAAGCCCAATTCTTCACACTCCTTTGCTGACACACAGAATGCTTCCTGGAGAGGGTCCTGCCCACCCACTTTGGCTCTGTCTCCCATCTGTAACTAGGCTCCCACACGACATGGTCTACTCTCCCACATCTCTGTGTCTTTCCAGGTCCTGACGTTCCTGCCTGAAATCCCTGCCCTCATCTGTCTGGGACAGTCTCAGAAAGTTGGATTCCCGCCCCACCCCCCATGCTACGTACAAACTCCTCTTCTCCCCATACCACCACCACTACCACCACATTTGAAAATCTTCCCACCCTTCAGGATAGGGCACATACCACCTTCTCTAGGAAACCTTGTGTGACCTCTCTAGGCTGGGCTAAAGGCCCTGCTTTTGTTCTCCCAGCATCCTTTATATTCACTGCTATCTGTGCACTTGTTATTACTCCCTTCTAATTGCATTAGGGTCAACTCCTAGCCTGGCTTCTTCCTAACTTCTTGACCTTAGGAAAGTTACTTAATCTCTTGACGCCTCTTGACACCTCAATTTGCTCGTCTATAAAAGGGGTGAAAATAATCTCTACCTTTTAATGTGCTGTGAAGATTAAAGATCTTAAAAATACTAAGAATATATTATAACATAGTAGATATATATTAAAATATATTATTTTATTTATGTATTATTATATATCAAAACACATGTTAAAGTATGTGTTAAAATGTTACGCTTGCAGAGTGTAAGCACTTACATAAATGTCACTGTTATTATTCTGTCTGTATTAATGCTTGTGCATACTAGAGTTAATGTCTTGAGGGCAGTGATTTATTCAATATTCAGTATTGAATAGCCTGGCATTTTGTGGGCATTTAGCAGATATTTGAGTCTATATTTCTCCCTGTTTCTCTTGTCTTTTTTTTTTTTTTTTTTTTAATGTTTATTTCTTTTTGAATGAGAGAAAGCACAAGCAGGGGAGGGGCAGAGAGAGAGAGAGGAGGACAGTGGATCCAAAGCAGGCTCTGTGCTGATTGAGCCACCCAGGTGCCCCTCCCTGTTTTTCATTGTTGCCTTTGCCATTTCAGGTTCTCAATCCATTTTGTTTTCTTTTTAAAATTTGAATATGATGAGAAGAAAGGGGAGAAAAAAGATATTTGCATTTACTTCTAGAGATTTCTCAATCCTGGGTTGTGGTCCAGCCCCCAAGGGACTGCAGGGAGATGTTGTTTCTATAGTTAAGAGAGCTTTGGCACCTACCCTAGTCTTTGCCACTGGCCCAGCTCCCTCGCTCTTGCAGAGATCCCTTCCTGCTTTTACTGCCTCTTCTGTCCACTCCTGGGGTAGCTTTGAAGATTTTCAAAGAATGTGGTCCTGGTGGTGGTTGTAGGGGGAGAAGAGAAATTTGTATGTAGCTTGGGGGGAAACTCCCAACTTTCTGAGACAGTCCCGGGGGAGATTAAGAAAGATGAAGTTGTATATTTTCCCTAAGGGCCTGGGGGCTTGGAGAGCTTTATCTGAACAGGAGTGTCCACCTGATCCTATAAGTCAGAGGGGGCAATCACTCCTGTTTTTGTTGAGCATTTGGAAGTCCTGAGAGTAGGGAGTTCATTCATCTGATAAGGGCTCAGAGTGAGTGAGGAGCTGGACTATATTTTCCAAATCAATATAGTATTAACTAGAGTACAAAAGAATTGTTTAAATCCTGATTTGTGATTTTATTTATGTAAAAGAGCACGCAAAGATATAAAACAATGAAATCACATTGAATGAACTGTCTTTATTAAAGACTATAATTATACAAAAGAAAAAAGTGCAGTTGAAAACTTTGAAAAAAATGTTTATTTATTTTTGAGAGAAAGAGACACACAGAATGCAAGTGGGCAAGGGGCAGAGAGACAGGGAGACACAGAATCTGAAACAGGCTCCAAGCAGTCAGCACAGAACCCGACTTAGGGGCTTGAACTCACAGACCGTGAGATCATGACTTGAGCCGACGTGAGACACTTAATCGACTGAGCTACCCCGGTGCCCTGGAAACATTTTAATGTCTGTAATGTCTTACGATAATAAAAAAAAAAGTTAAATTCAAGAATTTGCCCACTTTTGCATTGAGTTGTCTGGCTTTTTTTTTTTCATGTGGTTTCCAAAAGTTCTTTAACACTCTCTCTATGATTGCAAATATATTTTCTCATTCAGAAGCTTGTTTCTTCTTCTTCTTCTTTTTTTTAATGGTGTCCTTTGATGGACAGAATATTTAAATTTTCAGGAAGTAAATGTATCAACCTTTTCCTTTATGGATAGTCTTTTTGTGTTCTCTTTAAAAAGTCTTTGCCTATTTCAAGGTCATGACGGTACTTTATGGGCTTCTCCTAAAAGATGCATTATAAAAGAGAATGTCCAGATGGCTAATAAGCCATGAAAAAAATCCCCAATATCATTACTCATCAGGAAAAAAACAAATGAAAACTATAAAGCGGTACCTCTCTACTAGAATAGCTAAAAATAAATAAATAAATAAATAAATACAAAATATGCAATACCAAATATTAGAGAGGATGTAGGGTACCTGAAATTCTCATACTCTGCTTGCGGTTGGGTAAATTGACACACTAAATTAGCACAATCACATTGGAAGACTTTTGGGCAATATCTGCTAAAGTCAACAAATGGCACGGGGCACCCGGGTGGGTCAGTCAGTTGAGTGTCAGACTCTTGATTCTGGCTCAGCTCATGATCCTAGGGTCATGAGATCCAGCCCCACATTGGTCTCTATGCTGAGCATGGAGCCTGCTTAAGATTCTCTCTCTCTCTCTCTCTCTCTCTCTCTCTCTCTCTCTCTCCTGCTGCCCCTCTCCCTCACTTTCTCTCTCTCTCTAAAATAAAAAATATAAAATAAAAATAAATGCTTGCCCTGTGACTTAACAATTTCATACCTAAGCTAATACACAACAGAAAGGTACAGACATGTCCGCCAAAACATAAACCTGCTCACAGCACTTTTAGCCATCATAGCTCAAAATTGGAAACAATCCACATGTCTTTCAATAGTAGAATGGATACATGCATTCAGCATTTATATTCAATGGAATACTATACAGTAATGACAAAGACCAAACTATTATTACATGCAAAAACATATGTGAATCTTACCCACATAATATAGAGCACAGCTAGCCAGGCATAAAAGAGAACATATTGTATGATTGTATTTATACCAAGTTCAAGAACAGAAAAACCTAGCATATAGTGAAAGAAGTCAGGATACTGGTTGTCTTTGGTGGGGGTGGGGGTTGACTAGAAAGGGGCAGAGGGAAGCTTCTAGAATGCAGATAACATAGTCTGCTTGATCTGGGTAGCAGCTTTATGGTTATATATATTTGTAAAAATTGATCTAGCGTCATTCAAAGGTTTGGACACTTCAATAAAAGTAGTTAAGGAAAAAGAGTTAAGGAAAAAACGTTAGTTAATAATGTATTTGAGTTGTAATTTTTATCATTCATTGACAACAGAAGTTGAAAGAGTATTATTTTGTTTACATTTGTGTGTTTGAAGAATGCAGCTTACTCAGTCATTGTAATGCTCACTGACCTGAATTATTTTGATATTGCCTGCAAGAAATATTAGCGTTTCTATCAAATGTCAATAATTTATGAGGGCTGGGATATTTAAATTTGATCTATTCCCAGAAAATATCAAGAGTAGGGTTACAGAACCTCCTAGATCCCTTCCATCCTAAGATATAAAGAATTGTCTGAGATCATGTATAGTAATAATAATATTATCCCATGATTATAAAAGCAATAAGATAAAGATTTGTTTGAGGTATATATAATAATAGTGTTGTCATTTGATTATAAAAGCTATCCTTAACCTATGTAAAATATTTTGACTTTTTTTTTTTCAGGAGTGTTGATTGTATTTATATTGACTTTACATTTTTATGCAGAAAATGTTCCATATATTTGGATCTTGTGTTATGCTTTTCAAAGAGTTTTTCTATGTATTATGTGACCTGCTACTTATAACATGTTGAGTGAATACATGAGTGAATGAATGAACGAACAAAAGAACATGCCATTCATGTTTTTGTGCTCAGTGCTAAGGTCACAGCAGTGAAAAGTTGGACCTGCTCTCTGAGTGTTTAATATTCTAGTTGGAGAGACTGACCTTAAGCAAGTATGGGCATAGGAGTGCTAGGAAGGCAATATATAGTCTGATCTAAGGGGTCTAACCTAGCCTAGGGGATTTCAAAGAGTTCCTTGGAGCACCTGATGTGTTTAAGGTTGCCAGATAGAGTGGAACAATGGAGGCCATTTGGACAGGGGGTTAACATTCTGAAGCTACGAGAAGTGAGACCTATATATTACTTTGGAAGGAAGAAACAATCCTATGGGTTGGCCAAGATAAGTTGAGGAGAGATGTAGAAGCTCTTAGATGTGGAGGACAGTATTTGCCCTATTAAGGATACTGGACTTTATCCTAGGGCAAGATGAGGCCATTGGATATTTTAAGCAAACAAGCAAGTACATTGATCGTATTTATATTTTAAGCAAATCAAACTGGAATAGGGACAGCTGTCTCTTTTTGGTCTGACCCGTGGATAAGGAAGAGGCGCCGGAACTACAAGTCAGGTCTCCATGGAGTTGGTCCCTTAGAGTCCTAAGTTCTCTGTTCTTTCTTGGTCTCAGACTAAAGTGAAAAGGGGAACTTGGTGTTAGAAATGAAGCTTAAGAGCACAGCTAGCTTCATTTCCCTTCTTTCCTGGTCCGATGCAATATGCTAGACAGAGAAGAGGGCTGACTTCTGCTATGGATTCATGCCAGACACATCGACAGAGCATTCCATTCTGTAGGGCCTACCCTCACCGGAAGACTTTTTGATCCTTTTTATTGATTTTACCTAGAAATGATTTTGTAGGCAAGAGCAAGAATCCCTTGAAACATGGGTCCCCATAAGGCCACTTGAAATTCTGTGAAAGGGTAAATGTCACCTTGGAGAGTTGTAAAAGTTCATTGTAAAAGTTGGTCTATTTCCAGAACATAGTGCCCAGGGTTAGTGAATTGGAAAGCAGAGGTATTTCCCAGGACAGACTACTGATTTTTTTGAGAGGGAGAAGGAGGAGGAGGAGTTATAGAAATGTCACTTCTTGAACGTTCACTCTATGCTCCTTTCTCTTCTTCAGATCCACTAATTCCTAGAACCAGGAGAATTTGCATGTGTTCCTACTATTCTACTGAAACTGTTCCCGCTCAGCTCATCAAGCACTCTCTTTTTGCAAAGCCAGCAGCTTCTTTCTGGTGTTCATCAAAAAGCAGTTGAGCTCCCTAACCTAAAAGCTCAGTGTCATGAGGTCCTAATAACCCTATATCCAAGATCTTTCTTCCTGCTCATCACCCATGACTTGTTTTCAACCGAGGATTTCTCTATGCCAGTGTATCTGTCCTCATAGTTACCAATGATCACTTTTAAAGCACACATCTGATGAGCTCACTCCCTTCTTGGAAGTCTATGAAGTTGCTGAAGGCTCCACATCACCTCCAGGATAAAGTGTCACCCCCTGGCTGTTGTGCGTAGGGCCATCCACAGTCTAACTCCAGCTTATTCGTCAAGGGTATGCCCTGCATACTCTCTGCACTTGAACATGCCACTGGTGCCTACTCCTGCTTTGGTCCTTGCTACTCTCCTGTACCTCCATAGCTTCACCCTCTCATCACACCTAACAAACTCTTCTCCACTCTTCAAAGCTGTCACCTCCCTGTGACTTTTCCTGATGCTTGTCTTCAGTACCCCGATAGAATAAATCATCTTCTCTGCTCCCTCCGGGCTTTGCACCTGCCTCTATTACAGCAGTTACTGCAGTGTTTTGTAACTCTTTGCCTCAATATTTGTGTCTTCCTCTCTTGGGGTGGGGGGGCTTTCCTTATTCCTGATTGTAATCCCCAAAATGCTTGGCGTATAGTAAGCATGTTTTAATGCTTCCTCCATCTTTTGGTTTGACCCCTTTTCAGTAAACTGATTAAAGGTGTAGACAAAGCCCAACTCATATTTTTCCCAGCTGAGCAAGTACAAACGGACACAGCAGGCCCTGAGAAATTGTAAGGAGAGTGAAAGATCAAGGGCTGCGAGAACAAAGAACGCATTGAGTTTTTTTTCAGTAGGGGTGACTGGAATTCCACCACCCCCAAGTGCTGGCTCAGAAAATAACAGCAATGCTTCACATCCAATCCGTGTCTTACACTTTCCAAAGTGTAGGCCAGCTGGTGTTAACATCGCAGTGAGTGAGCCAAATGGTATATGTATATGCTGGTGGGCATGTTTTTGGTGAAAAGGGGAAGGTATTATTTCTGTTTGGGAGATGGGAAACACGGCTGGAATTGGACTGCAGATCCTCTAATGCACGGTTGACCAACTTTTTCTGCAGATACTAAGTATTTTAGACCTTGTTGGTCATACGCGTGAATTAGCCATAGAAGATATATGAATGAATGAGCATGACTGTGTGGCAGAAAAACATATGGACACTGAAATGTGAATTTCATAAACTTCCCATGCTGTAAAATATTATTCTTCTTTTGATATTTTCCCCCAACCATTTAAAAATGTAAAACAACATTCTTAGCTCTCTGGCCATACAAAAGTAGGTGTCAGGCAGGATTTGGTCCACAAGCCATAGTTTGCCACCCCTGCTCTAGTGCTGGTCCATCACTGCACTACCCTGAGTAGTTTTACTGGGAGTGAAGCCATGTGGAGAGTGCTGACCTCATGATACGATCATGACAGCGTAACTTCCTGAGGGTTTGCTGAGTGCTGGGCTCAGTACATGTGTTCTTTCTTTCTTTCTTGGTTAAAAAAAAATTTTTTTTTAACGTTTATTTATTTTTGAGAGACAGAGAAAGACAGAGTACAAGCCGGGGAGGGACAGAGAGAGAGGGAGACACAGAATCTGAAGCAGGCTCCAGGCTCTGAGCTGTCAGCACAGAGCCTGATGTGGGGCTCGAACCCACAGACTGTGAGATCATGACCTGAGCTGAAGTCAGATGCTTAACTGACTGAGCCACCCAGGTGTGCCCACCTTCCTTCCTTCCTTCCTTCCTTCCTTCCTTCCTTCCTTCCTTCCTTCCTTCCTTCCTTCCTTCCCTTTTCTTTCTTTCTTTCTTTCTTTCTTTCTTTCTTTCTTTCTTTCTTTCTTTCTTTCTTTCTTTCTTTCTTTCTTTCTTTCAAGTTTATCTATTTATTTTGAGAGAGAGAGTGAGAGCGCATGAGCAGGGGAAGGGCAGAGATAGAATCCCGAGCAGGATCCGCACTGCCAGCACAGAGCCCAATGCGAGGCTCAAATTCATGAACCGTGAGATCATGACTTGAGCCTAAACCAAGAGTTGGATGCTCAATCGACTGAGCCACCCAGGTGCCCCTCATTTCTTTCTTTTTTTTTTTTTTAATTTTTTTTTTTTTAACGTTTATTTATATTTGAGACAGGGAGAGACAGCATGAATGGGGGAGGGTCAGAGAGAGAGGGAGGCACAGAATCTGAAACAGGCTCCAGGCTCTGAGCTGTCCGCACAGAGCCCGATGCGGGGCTTGAACTCACGGACCGCGAGATCATGACCTGAGCCGAAGTCGGATGCCCAACCGACTGAGCCACCCAGGCGCCCCGCCCCTCATTTATTTCTTACAACAACCCTGTGAGAGAGGAGCTAGGAGCATCTGTTTTACGTGTGATCAAACTGGTCACCCAGCTTGTAATTGTGAGAGCCAGGCTTTTGTAGGCTATTTGGTTCTGAGGTACTTGTTCTTATCACTACCCCATGTTGCTTCCTATGGCAAAATATCATCGCTGTGAAAATTGTATGCGGTGGGTTATGTTTTTCAAGAATGCAGACAGTTTTATCCCAAAGTGGTCAATTTTCCAGAAGAAAAATTGGAGACAAAGAAGACTGAAGGACAGATGTACTCACATCCTGCTGTGGGAAAATTGGCTTAGAATCCCCCAAGACTTAATAACTTTTTTGAACTTGTTATCCAATTCTTTCCCCCAGGAGTTTGGAGGAATGCAGGGTTAATTTCACTGTCCAGAAGGACACTCCCCTCATTGCCTCCCACTATCTCCCACTGCTTCCCCTCACCAAAACACACACACACACACACACACACACACACTCCCCTTGGGTGTGCATGTGAGACTACCGTTAAGCAATCTATTTGGTGTTAACATTTAAAGAACAAATATATCAACCTATTGTCACTTCCAGAAAGGGCCCTACTGCGTAAATGCAAATGTGGGCAATTCTTCCTATAGGAATTGCCCACCACACTTGTGTGCATATTCTTTCTTCCCCTCTGCTTCCATAGTCTCTCCTTTCTGGACACTCACCCACTCTGGGCCCAATACTGAGGGCTGCTCAAGGGTCAGACCATTGTAGCAGTGTGATGGGGGTGGGTGGCATGGGGCTGCCTGAGCTCAGATGCCTTCTCCATGCTTTTGAGAGGTCTGCTCCAAGGTTTCCTCCTCTGCACCCACCAGCTCCACCCGCCACTTCCTCCCTGACCTTGCAAGTTAGTTCCTCTATGAGAACTGGAGTGTGACTGTCACCCCCTCCTGCAAGGGCTGCAGGTCCTGAAGCAACCAGCTCAGACTGTTAGTCCTCTAGAGAATTAGGTTGGGGACGGGGGTGGGGGCTGGAGGCTGGGAGAGGGAGATAAGAGAAACACAAAAGGGAAGGTGAAAGATCTGACAATGAGTAGACTAGGTTGGGGCTGGAGGAGGCAGTGGGATGTCCTTGAGCTGACTTGAACCTTGCCTCCTCTTCCTGGTTTTTTCCCAAGCTCTTCTCTTCCCGACCTTAGAGGTCCTTGGAAGTGCGCCAGCTCTTGAACAGAGCAGTTTCAATTCTTTATTAGAAATCCCCTTCTTGGCTTCTTGGCCTCATTCCCCTCCGTCTCCTGACCCCCTCCTTTTCTCATTTTGCTAATGAATCTTTTTGAGTGAGGTCGAGATCCGGGTGAGCTGGGGTTTGGGGTTCAGCTGTGCAGCCATTGGTAGCCTCTAGGCTTCCCACTTGAGCTTGGTTCTCATAGAGTCTCTTGTCCGAGCTGCCTCTCCTGGGTGGCTTTCAACTCACTGTCTGTCCTCAGATAAGGATAATCACCCTGGTGGACACAGTGCTGAGTAACGGGAAGGAGAGCTGAGTCATGGGGGAGGAAGACCCGGAGGCCTTTGTGCTCAGGTCACTCAACTTTCACCTGGGCTTCTTGATGAGACTGAGTCGGGCAAGGTGATCTACATTCAAAAAACAAATTAAAAAAATTATCCCTCTCATGCAACATTACTAGAGCTACATTTGCTCATGGTAAAAAAAAAAAAAAACCCTAAAAACAAAACAACAACAATACCACTACCCAACCCCCCCCGCCCCCGCCCACCAATCTTTGTCAGCACAGAAACATACAGAAAAAAAAAAAAAGAAGTTAAGATCACCCATAATTCCACAACCTGGAAGAAACTTCTCCTGGCATTTTGATGTATTTCCTTCTCCTCTTTGTTCAATGCCTATTTTTGTCTCTATCTCTGCCTAAAGTACATGGTGTCTACAGTTTGATAGCCTGATTTCTTCCCTCCCTTGCCATTCTTTTTTGAGTATATCCCTGATAAAAATTCATCCAGGGCAATGATCAACATTTAATAAATAGGTATTTGCCTTCCAGGACTAAGACAGTGTTCTTATCCAGGGATTAGTTTTAAATTAGTATGATGACATTAACATCCCCACTCAACCCTACACACACACACACCCCACACACTTCTCCCCTCTGGAAGTTTATCAGGAAGGCAGGTGGATTAAACACCCCTCACTATGAGGCTCTCCATATGGGATCTGTGGGCTTAAGGTGGGGTGGAAGGCTGGGGGTACAGGCCATTGTGGGCACAGGGGAATTGTTTACAGCTGCTCATTTGCCCTTTTGAAGCTCCCACTCTTTGACCAGAGAACTGCCTCTGTGATAGAGTGTGAACCACTTACCTGACAGCTGGGACCATGGCTCAAAACTATGTGGGTGTATATTTTGATGCTCAACCAAAACAATTCAACATGAACTCTGCCAAAATAAAACCGGATTGGACAAGAGACTTTTATCTGTTTTCCTGGGAGTGCTGACATTATTCTCCTTCATCGTGGCTTATTTTCCTCGTTCCCTGGGTTGTCCTTAATCTGGCACATATTCTAAAAGAGATGTACCTTTCTGTGGAGACGGTGGCCAGCACAGTCCAAAAGGCCATTGGCATAGCCGATGTGCCCCCCAACACGGGCACAGTTGTTGGTAATATTTCGGGTTCTTGGGGGCTAGCACAGGACAGGAGAATGGGGTGTAGGTGGGAAGGACAGCTGACAGCAGCTGTGAGCCCACCTCAAAGAATCCCAACACAAGCTGCAAGGGAGAGTTCCCAAGGCATGGCTCTGACAGCCAAAATTCTCAGATTTTGAGGGTCAGCAGCTGGACTCTACAGGGACTGACACCCCCAGGAGTAGGAAAGGAATGAAAGAAAAATGAGTAAAGGAAGGAATAAGAGCAGGGCCGGATTGCCCGAGAAGCCAACTATCTTGCTTGACCAACCAAAAGACAAGGGAACCACCGATTCAAAAGAAAATAGAATTTAGTATCCAATATTTCATAAAGACCATTCATATATTGCCCGGGGGGGGTGATGTGAGGTAGAGAGGGAAAGGTAATTAGGGCCTCAGTGAGTTTAGTTAGTAGGGCCTCAACAGGTTCTTTCATTTTTAAGTTTATTTATTTATTTTGAGAGCAAGAGTGAGAGCAAGAATGAGAGAGAGAGAGAGAGAGAGAGAGAGAGAGAGATTGGGAGTGCACAGTAGCAGGGGAGGGGCAGAGAGAGAGAGAGAGAGAGAGGAGAGAGAGAATCCCAAGCAGGCTCTGCACTGTCAGTGCAGAGACTGACATTGGGCTCCAGCTTACAAAACCATGATATCATGAACCTGAGCAGAAACCAAGAGTTGGACGCTTAACCAACTGAGCCACTCAGCCACCTCTCCTTAGCACTTTAATCCCCAAGGAAACTGTAATGACAGCCTCTCCCTGTGGCATAACTATCTTGGAAACAAGTCGGACCTCAGACCGGATTAAGAAGAGAGGTAGAGTAATTTTTGAATCACTTAAAACTGGAGACTTGTATCTTCTCAAGGTGAAACCCCTGGGTTGAATGTTGGGGTCAAACATGGGAAATCTGTTTGGAGCTTCCTTTTTCCTGCCTTTGATTGGTCTCCAATGGCTCATTACCTGGGCAGAATCACCAAAGATACTGGTGCTGCTACTGCATCAATGCTCTTGGTGTCGTCACTTGCCTTTACCGTCAGCCTCTTGGGAGACCATGCTGCTGTTGTGCAAGCCCCGAATTACAGAGACGAAGAGGATGCATCCTCTGCCTTCAGGTTGCTTGCAGCCTAGGAGAAGAGGCGGAAGATAAACAACCGGCTGGAATTTGAAGCAGATAAAGTGAGTTCTAAATTGTGGAAGAGGTGGTGGGTTGTGGGGACTTGGAAGTGAGGGCAATTTTATTATAGGGTAGGGTTACCAAAAATTTCATGGAAGGGGTATTCAGTTTAGGTGGGCCCTACAAGGATAAGCAAGAATTCTCAAGTAGAGAAGACAGATGAATATTTTCTAGGCTAAGGGAATTGTAAGGGAATTATGTAGAAATCTGGGAGCACACAGTGCTTTCCAGGAAAAGCACCTCTTCAGCGGGGGGCTTGAAGGGAGGGGCACACACAGACCAACATAGTGAAAGTCATGGGAAGGGCACCTGAGAGACCCGCAGGAAGAAAGTCAGCAACTTTCCCATGGACGGTCAGGTGGGAGGCAGTCTAGCGTGGTGGAAAGAGCATGTTTTTCCAAGTTAGGCACACCAGAGTTTGCATCTCAATCCTATCTCATTATTGTTGACTGACCTTGAACAAATTATGTAACATCTCTGATCCTTATTTTCATGATATGTAAATTGAAGATAATATTCTTAGCTCTCAGACTGTGCAAAGTTTAAATGATTTGTGTTTAGAAGGTACCAAACAATTACACGTGACAGACCCTCATGAAATGCAGCCCCTTCTCTTACCCACTGAAATGGAGTAAGTTAGGAAACCTAATTGTGCATCAACAGGTTTTCTAGGGGTGCTTGGGTGGCTCGGTGGGTTAGGCATATGACTCTAAGTTTTGGTTCAGGTCATGATCTCATGGTTTCTTGAGTTCGAGCCCTGAGTCAGGCTCTGCGCTGGCAGCATGGAGCTCACTTGGGATCTTCTCTCTCTCCCTCTCTCTCTGCCCCTCCTCCATTCGTGCTGTCTCTGTCTCTCTCAAATAAATAAATAAACTTTAAAAAAAAGTTTTCTATGCTGTCATTCATTTCACATTTATTGATCACCTACCGTGTGTTAGGTTCTGTGCTAGGTAATGCAAGATGTCCAAGATGCAAGCTGTAAAAGAGAAAAGAACATAGTTGAGATGATATGCAAACAGGTCAAAGGTTAGGTATATAGTCTGAGAAAATAAGCCTAGAGCCATCTTCAGACTGTCGGAGACTGATGAATGAATGAACGTTCAGTCGGTGAGTGCTGCACACGAAGTGCTGGTGGACATAGAGCAGGGTGAGGTCACTGAGGGCTGGTGGGGATTGGGGGGTGGTTGGAAAGGTGTCAAGGAACAGGAGAAATGTGAGCCAGACCTCAAGCATGGTTAGCCTTTGGTGTAGCAGAGAGGGAAGGGAGACTTGTGCTAAGTGGTAAAAAACCAGCCAGGGAGCAAGATGCTTAGGGTCCAGTCTAGTTGGATTGTAGTAGAGGGGTCCTGGGAGGTAAGGCTGAGGGGCGGGTTGAGGCCAGATTATGGAAAGTGCTGGAAGGCACGCTAGGACTTCAGTTTCTATTATAAGCATTGTCTTTTTTGTTGTGTGCTCTAAGCCACACTGCTCTGCCCCCCACACCCCTGCACTTATTCATGCCACTTATTCTTTAGTATTTATATGTTACCTTGTATTATTTTCTCTGCTGGATGTATGTGTCACATAGGGCCCTAAGCCAGATTGTAAATTCCATAGGATAGGTCACATAAAGATTTCCTAACTTGATATGACTCAGTGTGGTAGCATACATACCTTTGAAGCTCAGAGGTAAAGAAGGCTTGGGGGATGTCCGTGGAGAAGCTGGGATCACACTGTTGTGACAGCTTGTAGTAAGTCCCAGACACTGTCTAGGCACTGTGATCAGCAATTTGGTCTCTCCAATGTTCATTTTAATGCTTTTGGTATTGCCTTAACGGTTTGAACCTCTAGTTTGAACAGTGTCTCTGTAGACCATATTTGATGTCCTTCTGGTCCTCAACTATACAGACTCCTCAGCTATAAGTGGAGGGAACACTTTTTTGTTGAAGGGTCTTAGACTTCCAGATTCTTTTAGGTTTTGCCTTGCCCAGCTCCTTGACTTTCCTGAAAAAAACAAAAAAACCCAAATAACAAAAAACAAAAAACACCAACCAAAGTCTCATCATTTAACAAGAGAACTGCTGTGTGCCCCTAACCCTGTTACCCTTTAGAGATCCTGAACTTTGACATTCCCACTGCCCTTCCTCAGCTTAATTCTGAGGAGGAAATCAACCGGAAACCTTAAGAATCAGGTGACTGAGGGCAGAAAGCAAGTACTATGCAGAGCAAACACGGCCTGCCTGGATGTTTGCTTTGGTTTAAAGAGTTACTGGGGATAGTATACTACCCTTTTGTTTTGCAGGCAGCTTTCCTTTCCTGGTAAATAGCTGGTTTTGAGTAGCAATTTCTCCATGTGACCAGTCAAACAAATTCTTAAAATAGACCTGAAATTCTTCTCTGTGGATCAACGAGGATGGCAGCAGTAACACCTGGGCCATTGGTTCCACCGAGGACAATGGCCAATCACAAGCGTGTAGACTTCTTATCTATCCAGGGCACAGCTGTTTGTTCATCTCACAGTCTCTTGAAGCCACAGCTTTTGGTGGTCCAAGTGGTAGAGTCCTCACATTAGTATCTGCCACCCCAGACACTGCTAGAAACCTTCACGATGGGGCGGACGTGTGAATGGTCTCACAGACCTGGAGTAGATTACTTTGGTTCCACAGACACTTTTAAACCTGGTTTTCCATGAAGTAAGAACAGATAAACTGGGGTGGGCGTGAATATGGGACTGGAAAGAGGACATAAAATATCTAGTGATTTCTATAAGGAACAAGGGCAAAATTTCCGCTTCCCCACTGGTGCCTGCTTGTGCAATTATTGGGGAGTAGGGAGAGTCTGCAGCTGCTTGGTTGATTGGGTCATAGCTTAGCCCTCAAGGGATGACTATCCTCAGATTAGTTTTTCTTTCTTCCTGGCCTCGTACATATTTTCATTGGAGCCAGGCTGCCTCTTTACAGACAGCCTTCAACATATACATGTATGCACCTGATGCCAGTTCTCTCCTCTGGTCTATGTTCCCTGTGTTCACACTGTTCTTTTATTCTGGTAAATCCTTCCATTTGCTCTGTATCCCTTCAAATCCTTACCATTCTTCAAGCTCCAACACAACCTACCTCCTCTGTACAGCTTCCCCAGAATGTTCCCTTGCGTTTCCTCACAATTTTATCCTGGTTCTTGTCTCTTTATGTTATATGGGTCAGTTTTGTATGCTCGTGGAATCTGTGAACTCCAGGAGGGCAGACACCATGCTGGATTCTTTTCATGCTTTGCCCACATTACCTAAGATAGTTCTCATTCCCAAAATCACTTATCTCCCCTTTGTCATTCCCTTCTGAAATGCCCATGGCTACTTGCACAAAGTTGGTGATCCATACATGCTTGCTGATAGGTTGATTTATCTACAGTCTATATTAAGGAGAAGACAGTAATCATTAAAATGATGAAAGGCTTAGCATGATCCAAGAGCCTTATTTTGGATCCTTGGAAATGAGCATGTTTAAACACATAATGACCTTCGTGTGCATTTCTCTTTCATTTAGTTACTGGCCAAGGCAGTCTGACTCTAGCCACTCTTCTTAATTAGAACAATTCAAATTAGTAAACACTAAATGCACCTGAGTGCACCTCACTCTGCTGGATTCCGGTATTGGGACCTGTGGCCCTACTCCTGGAGAAGAGGATTAAGAAGCCTTCATTAGTTGCCAGTCACTCATTTCCTTCTTAGCCCTAATGGGAAATGACCGTGAGAGCTACAGTGGTAGCCACAGGTTGCTCAGGGCAAGGAAAAGATAGGGAAGGAGTTCCAAGGGGTCAGAAGCTGGAATGAAGAATGTCAACTTCCAAGAGCAGAAACTGGTTGGTACTCAAAGTAAATATAGTTTTAGGTGACTCAAATGACCCGTTATGCAAGTGCCACAGCTGTCACTAGAACCAGATGAGACTTCCAAGTGAGGGGAGTCAGCCTGAAACTCTTTCTGGAGGACAACCAAATCTTCAACGGTCATGGAACAAAGTCAGCAAAGGCCCCTGAGAAAAGCTAAATATATCCAGGTTGTCTGAAGTGTTTAAGGGCATGAACTTCATGGAAAAAAGTACAAATGAGGAACGACTTATGTGCCAGAGAGAGAGACCAGAAAGGACAGTACCAATGGCTGGTGAATCACAATAGAGAAAGAGGGAAATCTCACCAGTGCTGACCACCAGCAGCTGCTTAGCTGTATCATGGTCTGTTGGGGTGGGAGTAGGGGTGAGAGGGTTGTCTTTAACTGAGGCACATAGCCATTCTGGGGATTTGGGGATGACAGAAGACCATGAACCACATTGAACTTCCACTACCTCTAATGACTTCTAGAAATGTAATGTTTTTTCAAAGAACCAGATGAGTAGCTGAGAGTTACAAAAGCATGTCAGCTCATACCTGGTGATTGGAGCATACAGAATCCAGGATGCCATAACTTGATGACATAATAGAATCCCATCTACTGATGGTCCCGAGAAAATGCTGAGATCATGGTCAATGTAGATAATGTATCTAAGTTGCCAGGAGTTGGAGGAAGCCAAGATGAGGTGTAATCTTGCCCACTCAAGGGTGGCTCTCAAGGGTGAGATGAGCAGCAGGAGGTAAGAGGTGAGGAAGCACGTATTAAGCACCTATTCATACCTTTTTGTGAATTCTGTCTCATTTAATACTTTGTACTAAGTATCACCCCCATTTTATAGGTGAAGAAACTAAGGATCCTGACATTTACATAAGTCGGACAAGGTCACAGTGATAATAATCACTAAAGTCAGGGTTCAAATTTAGGCTGCTTAGCTTCAAAGCCTTGGCTCTTTCTTCTCCACTGCAGTGTTTTCCAGCTCTCTCTACTCCATTTGGGTATGAAATCCCAGCCAGGGAGAGCTTCCAGAGAAGGCCTAGTATAATTAGGACATGGGGGAGGCTATCAGGAGCTCCTTGCTCAGAAAACCTCCTAGATCTTGGGCCAGTCAAAAACTAACAATGAAGCAACACCCCTTCTAGGCCAACTCAACACTCTCCTACTTGAAATTTCTGTGTTTTTCCAAAATGACATTTCTCTGAGAAATATGCTTAACAGGTGAAAGGTACATATCATTGCCTTTTTCCCTTTGCTTTCCATATATGATAACCTTTATGGTCACATCCCAGTCTCACTGGTCTTTGCCCTCAGTGCAGAGAATATGCGTGTTTACCCAACCTTTATGCCACATGGCTCTGAGCAGCACATGCTCTGATCTGGACTAAGTCCACCTAGCAGAGGGTGGGTGGCCTTCTACCGACCCTTCCAGGAAACACCTGTCCTCCCCGGGTTCCCCTGGGGCCTGCGCCAGTGGCAGCAGTGCTGGGATGGGGGTAGAGTGGGCAGCAGCTACTTCTCTGCAGGAAGTCCAGAAACCGTCCCACCAGCTTCTCCAGGATGGACCTCAAATGCCTTTGCTCCCTGTAAATCCTCCCTCTTCCTTTCTTCTATTACTTTGAGCACTGGCTGCACAAGCTTGTAACACATTCTCAATACTCGAGAGGAAAACAAGCAATGAGGATCTCATGCCTCCCTTCAACACATAATACAAGGTAGCATTTGGTGGCAGGTGTATGTTCCAGGAGCCACTTGTCTTGTCCTTTACTCTTCCTGTCTTAAGATTGGTGTTCCTTAGGATTTTGCGTGGGGCATCTTCTCCTTCCAGTGTTCTCATTCTCCCAGGGCATTCTCATTCTTCAGTATGACAGCAATCACCACTTCTGTGTGATGACTCTGACATCTCTTCTCAGCCCCAGCACCTACTTGTCCACTAGACACCTCTGTCTAGAAGTCCCTCAGGACACGGCAGCTGCTTCACATGTCACTGAAGGTCGGCAGTCCAGGCAGAGGTAAGCCTCTGACCTGTTGGATTTTTACAGCACCCCCTTTCATTGTTGTCGCTGTGCAAGGCAGTTTGGAGTGGTGGATGGGTCACAAGTCTCAGAACTATAGCTGCGTTCAGATTATGAACTTGCTCTAGCATCTACATCTATTCGTCTATCTGAAGGCAACAGGTCAGTTTCTGTGGAAGTCCGTACAGAGTTCCATCCAGGATTCCAGATCTGGCTCTGATGCAAGTAAGCTGGGTGGCTTTGGGCACGTCCATTTGCCTCACTGGGTCTCATGGGATAGTTGACCTGGATGATTTCTAAAGTCTCTTCTGACTTTACCTATCAGTGCGAAGTATTCTAGCACCTAAAAAAGGTAAAGCATTTTTTTTCAGACTAAGCTGATAGCTTTTGTTAGGAGGAGATACTACAGATCTCGGCAACTTGGCAGATCTCATTGTTTTTTTGCGGTTTATTTCTTTTTTCTTTTTTCCTTTTTTTCTGTAGCTTTGTCCAGACCTTTCTGGATGAGGCTGAGAACTAGTTTTTGGTTTCAATACTGTTCAAAATTCAGACTTCTGTTCTAGTAGATGTACACATAGCAGTCTGGAAGAGGAAGGTGAAAATATCTCCATCCCACCCAGACACTTAATTTTGTCGAACTCATCCGCTTTTCCTTCTCCCTGAAACATGGACCCACAGAAGCAGCTGTTGCCTGAGTTCACTGGGCAAATGTTGGTCTGCAAGTGTGACTGTGCACAAGGGAGCTGCTGTAACTCCAGGTTGTAAGCGCTTGATGAAATGCCAGAAGTACAAACAATGCATCTAAGTGCGTTGTTATCTTTCTAGGTCTTCACCTTGGTAGGGGCATAGTTATTCTAAAACTGTTTGGGGGCTACTACTTATTTCTGACAGTAAATTAATTTAAATTTTAATCAAAGTGACATAGGCCTTGAGTCGAAACAAGTCAAATGTGCTAGAAACACCAACACAGCAGTCCAGTAGCTGGCTGACCACCTCCCCCATATCTTGCTCCCCAGAGGCAACTGCATTCAGGTCCTTTAGCTCCTTCTTGTCATATGAACTTCCATAGTTTTAAATGACATGCTCCTACTACTGTCACTTGGTTAATAATTTGACATTATTTTTTAAAAGTTTATCATAGATGAGGTTTTAGATCTCTTACACTCCCTTTCCTTCCTCTCATGCTTCCAATTCCTCCAACAGAAAATTAAAACTATATTCATTGTTTAGATTATTATGATCACTGAAAGATTGTTCATGCTAAGCCAAGTAGTGGACTATAATTCTAACCTTTTGTTTTTTTTCCAGTAATTTATGATTGCATTCTTCCTCCTCCCCACCCCCTTCCTCCTCTTTCTTCTTATTTTTTGTCCGTTATCTTTTGTATCTATGACTGAATTCCCCTACACCATTTAACATCCTCTCTGTACAGATTTCTGTGTGGTCAAACCTAGTGTCTGTGGGGGATGGAGATAATTTCTCTTTAATTTTGAAGCCTGCTATACGTACAGCTCCATTTTTTGTCCTGTAGACCTTTCTCCAGGGGTCTCTGTCCTCCAGCTCCTCTCTGGCTTGCTCTCCTGACCCACTGAAAACATGTCCACATGGGACCTCATTTCATAGTCGTTTCATAGTAATTTTTGGAATTTGCATCATCTTTTTCTTATGTTGCATCTCCTATTTCCTGGATCCTGTGCCTTCCCCTTTATTGGTTTATACCTTGTTTCACTGGGACACATTCCCTAAGAATTCTCTGAGGAAATGTCCATAGACACTAAATATTTTGAAATCTTGTCTGCATAAAAATTTCTGTATTTGATGCTCATGTTTATTTGGGGCTCTTAGTTGGGAACAGATGAAAATACTTTTCCTTCAAAAAATTTTTTTGTCTACTAACTTCTAGTGCTGGTGTTGAAAAGTCTGCTCCTATTCATACTCCTCATTTCTTTGTAACATGTTTTTCTCCCTAAAAGCTTCTGTTTATCCACAGTATGCTAAAATTCCATGACTATATACTTCAGTGTGAGTCCCTTTTTCTTCATTGTGTTGGGCACCTTCTGGGCCCTTTCAATTTGGAACTTTGTGTTCTTCAATTTCTTGTATCTTTTTATAATGTTTTTTCTATTATTTATCTCTCTCTCTTTTTTCTTTCTGGAATATCATTGTTTGGAAGATAACTCCCTGGATCGATTCTCTGATTTTTAATCTACTTATACATCACTTCACACATTTTTATACCTTTTGGGAGATTCCTTCAACTTCATACAGTTTCCACTGAGTTTATTATTGTATCTTCACAATAAACTTCATCAATAAAGCACTTTTTCTTATTCTCATGATTCCCTTTGTTGTTGTTTTGGTATCTTATTCTTGTTTCATGTGTACAATCTGTATTCTGCATCTCTGAAGATACTAATTACATATTCATGGTAGTTTTCAGTTTTCTGAATTGCCTTTGCTTCCTTCAGGTTGTTTTTTAAAAATTTTTTTTTAATGTTTATTTATTTTTGAGAGAGATAGAGAGAGACCGAGTGCAAGTGAGGGAGGGGCAGAGAGAGAGAGGGAGACACAGAATCCAAAGCAGGCTCCAGGCTCCGAGCTGTCAGCACAGAGCCCAACATGGGGCTTGAACTCACAAAGCATGAGATCGTGACCTGAGCTGAAGTCAGATGCTCAACTGACTGAGCCACCCAGGTGCCCCACCTTCAGGTTGTTTTATTACTGTTTGTCATTATCTCCATCTTTCATGTTGAAGCGTTTCCTTTGGTTCTCATGTTTCCTACTTGTCTGTTCTTATTTAATAGTGAAGGTATTACATTTTAGGGTCATCCGGTGGCAAGTAGGCTTTTTCACACACATTTGGTCATATTTGGAAGACAGAAAATGCAGTGCAAGGGCCAGGTCCTTGAAACAGGGGTCAATGGATTATATTGGTAAAAGTTGAATGCTTTTCCCTCTTTCATTTAGGGAGACTTTGTTTCATTCTTGGACTTTAGAAATCATCCAAAGGATTAATAAGTGATTACCCCTTTGAGATAATTTCAGATGCTCTCCAAAACTTAGAACTGGATGCGAGGTTGGAACATCAGCTCATTGAACCCACAGAGCACCCTCTTTGGAGATGGGCACAAACAGCTAGCTGGAAAAGATGAAAAGAAAGATTACCTGGGTATTATGACTGAGCATGGAATTGGGATTAATGCAACTGTGCCAAGCCAGAATGTGACTCTTGTATAGATATAAAATCCTGATGTTATATGATCTTTGTATTTGACTTTTAAGGGAGCAGCATCTTATAATATCACTATATATGATTATTGCTGTTGACTAGGAAGCTGTCTGCAACAGGACAGTCATGGGGGAATAAAGAAATTACAGATAACAGATCTGTCCGCAGATAAGTTGAAATGTCTTCCCCCTATTCTGAAAACAAGTAGTTTTCAGATTAAAAAAAAAATTTTTTTTTTACGTTTATTTTTGAGACAGAGAGAGACAGAGACAGAGCAAGAACGGGGGAGGGGCAGAGAGGGAGACACAGAATCGGAAGCAGGCTCCAGGCTGTGAGCCATCAGCCCAGAGCCTGACGCGGGGCTCGAACTCACGGTCTGTGAGATCATGACCTGAGCTGAAGTCGGACGCTTAACCGACCGAGCCACCCAGGCGCCCTGTCAGATTTTAAATGAAAAGTGCCAGATCTGTGTTTCTTCAATTCCACCCATCGCCTGCCATACAAATACCTCAAATCCAACCCTGAACCCAAGGAAAATTCTTTTCTCTCTTTCATCTATTCACTTATCCACCCAACCACCTGTCAAGGTCAAGGTCTACCTACTTGTCAAGGCCTTATCCTACCTACTTGTCAAGGCCAAGTCTATGAAGCTATGTTCAACAATTAAATTCCACTTATTTCTCCTTTCCCTGTATGCCAGCGTCACAGTTGTTGGCATCACACATTTTAGCATGTAGTAATTTACGACTTAGATTGTCCTCAGGTGTGGTCACAACACACCTGCCTCCCAAAGGCTAGGCAGCAAATGAAAATGCAGTCTTCTCCACGAGTCAGCTAGTAGAGAGCTCCAAGGACA
Source organism: Neofelis nebulosa (assembly GCF_028018385.1). Taxonomy (NCBI): domain Eukaryota; kingdom Metazoa; phylum Chordata; class Mammalia; order Carnivora; family Felidae; genus Neofelis; species Neofelis nebulosa. The sequence goes on from NC_080796.1 coordinate 32,400,680, forward strand.
GGAGTGAAGAGGAGAACAGGTGCTCTCAGGAATGGGCAAGTATACCTTTGCCCCAGTCAACTGCTCCGTCAGGAAAGCAGGCCAAGGGTCATATTTCTTCCAGTTTTTCAACAAAAGCCAGATATCCAGATTTTTACATGATTTTTTAAAAAATGATGGTTCAATTTTACAAAAATACTGTGGAGCACAAACACCTTGGGTGTTTCACTTTGTAGATCTGCAGCCTCTGACATGTTTTCTCTCCATGACATGATGAGCTTCTTGAGCAACTTGTTTCTGAATTCCCCACAGCAGCTCATACTTGAACCAAAAAGTATAGTAGGTGCCTGAGAAGTGCTTGTCTAACTTTCCAGAATATTGTATCCAAGCCAAGCAAAATTATTGCCTCAACTGACTCTCTGTAGCCTGTAGGTGGTCCAAAGAGAAATCTCCTAAAACTTATTTATGTATTAAAGCCTCGTCACCCGCCCCCAAATCTGGTATGTCATGAAGTTTTGCCTGGCAGGCATAAATGAGATATTAATGTGTTCTCTACATAAAACCGTCTCTCAACCTTCCATTCCTCTATACTACCACTAATAGTGTAAACTTCCTATCTCTTCTTTACTTTTCATTTGCTTCTCACTCACCTTTCCACATATACAAGTCCCCAGAAATTGCTGTCAATAATAAGGCCACCAGTAACCTCTTTGATGGTACATGAAGTGGTGCTATACAGCTCTGCCCATCCTCTTATCTGACTAGAATGGGTCTATACTGTTTGATGCTGTCGCTTATTTCCTCCTTTTTTTTTGAGACAGAGAGAGAGAGAGAGAGAGAGAGAGAGAGAGAGAGAGAGAGAGAGAGAAAGTAAGTAGCGGAGGGGCAGAGGGAGAAGGGGAGAGAGAATCTCATGCAGGCTCCACACCCGGTGCAGAGCCGGGTGCAGGGCTCCATCTCAGGACCCTGAGATCATGACCTGAGCCAAAATCAAGAGTCACACTTAGTCAACATGGCCACCTGGGTGCCCCAATTATTTCCTTCTTCTTGAAACTCCTTTGATCCTTAGTCTTTGGGGCTCCACTTTCTCCTGAATTTTCTTCAATCTTCCTGGATACTCCTCAGCAATCTCTTTTTCCTGCCCAATCCCCAACATGCTAATTGTCTGCAGGTTTCATTGCAGGCTGTCTCCTCTCTCCTTTCACACATTCACCCTGGATGACCTTATCCGTTCCCATGACTCTCGCCCCACCCCCTCCACCCATGAGTGCTGATGATACCCAGTTCTACCATCTCCGCTCCAGACCCATCTAATCAGCTGCCTTCTGGCAGTGTCTGTCTCCATTGATACTTCACACTTACAAGTCCAAGACTGAGCTCATCATTCCCACTCCATCTCGCACTGCTCCTCTTCCTGCATCCCCCTTCTCTGTGAAAGGCACGTCGACCATCTTGTGGACCACACGTGAATTCTGCAACTCCTCTCAGTATCAGATTATCCAATAAGCACAAAAACACAATGCTTTGAAACACCAAGAAAACAAAACGAGGTGCCAAGAAATTATCTTCAACGAATTTAGTGCTCAGAAAGTGTATCAGAGCAGCCATCCTAGAAAAAACAGAAACTTTTTGGAATTGCTTACACCTATTTTATGACTAGATATTACTTTCATTTTGAATGACGTATGGGGATGGTGGTGGGCATAACTTTTTCAGGGAGTAGAACCATTACATTCTTACTATGGCTTTGGCTATCCTCAGCTACTCTCTCTCCATGCCCAGTTGGTTCCTAAGCCCTGTTGATTTTGTCTCATTGACAGCAACTGAGCCACGTTTAATGTTATCTTAGAGCTTTTGCTGTCTGCTACCTGGATTGTTATAGCAGTCTTTAATTAGCTCTCCCTCCCCATCCATCCTTCATAGGGTTGTAGATCTGCTTCCTGTATGTCACTTTCCTTGCTAAAATCTTTCTATTGCCACTGAATGACTTCAAGGGAAGCTTCAACTACTTAGGCTAGCTGACAAGGCCCTACACACTCTGCTTCTCACTTGGCCTCCTCATCTCCATGTGTGGCTCACTTATAACCTTCACACTAGACTTCCCATGCTCATCCACCCCTGCAACCTCCCATATCCCCTCATCTAAGGAAAGGGTCTACATGAGAAATGAAAGAAAAGGCAGAAGAATCTGAACCTGTGGTCTCCAGAAGAGAAATTACCCACCCCCCCATCTCTTAAAAACTTTCAAAGAAGGAATAATCAAACATAGAAAGATAGACTTTAGCCAAGATATCATTTCCCTCTACCCCTAGGGTTGTCCCTATGTCTTTTGGTTGTAGCTACTGCCCATAAATGCAGGTAGATTTGTTCCTGGGGCCACACACAGAAGAGGGCCATTGTCTTCCTCCTCTCAATGCTTCTCTCAGTGAGAACATCCTCACGTCACCAGCCACGAGCCAGCCCTCTCAGCTGACTGAACCCGTGTCTGCTGTAAACAGGGCTGGGGGAACACTCTGTGCACCTCCGGTCAGGGCTCAACCTTGGCTGGGGAGGATGGCATTACTCACTGGAGCCCCATCCTTTCTTCTCCCAACATTGTTTGCCCATTTTCACCGGGGGGCTAAAATGGGGATGGAGGGGAGAGGCAGGAGAACACAGAGGAGTGGGGCTGTTTGTTTTCTTCTTTGTGTTAACAATACAACATCTGTTCCCCAGCCTGGCAGCTGGACCAAAGTGAAATGATGTGAGCATTCACTGCCCTCTGATCAGGGGGTGGGGAGTGGGAGAAGGAAGGAGGGAGGGGTGCAGTGAGGGCCAAAGCCTTCTTGAACAATAACAACAACAACAGTAAAGAGAATATATCCAACTCTACTCGGCAGGTGGCCACAGAACCCACAGAGCTGAGTAACTGGATGTTCTGGCTGATCCACATGTTGTAACAACACACTGAGCCGCCACAATCTGTGTGCCTTTTAAAAAGAACCACACAATTAGAAAGATAGTGTTTTATGGTAAATACTTATCCTCGTTCACACACTTTGATAGAAATCCTCTTTATTCACCTAAGAATAAAGCTGAGAGAGGTGGAGTGAAAGTAGAAAAGAAAAATGAGAGTTGGAGAGAGAACAGGATGGGCAGAGAAGGAGCCATATTCTCCCTGCTTTCTTGAGCCCTTACTTCCTGAGTCCTCTTACTCTGATGTTCAATGCTGGCGGCCTCCCCGCAGTCAGTCAGGGCTGTGTCTCTCTTCTACCCACATTCACCATCAGCGTTTTTCATCTAGTGGACTGTGTGTTTGTGCCATCTAGATGCTGACAATTCCCAACGTCCATCTCTAGCACAGACCTCGTCCCTGCATCCAGCCTCCTATAGCCACCGGCCCACTTGTCATCTCCAATCAAATATCAAAAGGCATATCCAGCTAAGCATCTTCCAGATGACAGGCTGATGTCCTCCGTCCTTCAAACTTGCTCTCCCATAGTCTTCCTCATCTCAGTTAGTGGCAGCGTCGTCCTTCCTTGACTCTCCTACTCTTACATCCCACAACAGGGCTGAAGGCATATCCTGTTGACTGCCCCTTCAGAATGTCTCCCAGAATCACTTCTCCCCACCTCAACTAGTTATCCTGCTCCAAGCCATTGTTAGTTCTTACCTAAATTATTACAACAGTTCCTGAGTGCTCTGCTTGCACCTGTGTGCTCCTCCCTGCCCACCCCCCCTCCCCCCCCCCCACCCCATCTACTCGATTCTTCACACAGCAGTCAGAGGGAATCCTACAAAACTAATTTAGATCAGGTCACTCCTCAAAAGTCCCAAATGACTCCCCTTCTCACTCAGAGTAGAAGCCAAAGTTTTTATGGTGGCCCACAGAGTTCTCTCTAATACGGCCTCCTACTAGCTCTGTGACTTGTCACATTGTTAACTCTGCCTCAGCTTTGCTGGCCTCTGTTTGTTTCTAGAATATCCCAGGCACATTCTCAGGCCTCTCCCTGAACTTTTCTTCTCCCTAGTTTTTGCACATCTTACACTATCATCTTTAGGTCTTTATCTCAGCATTTTCTAATCTCCTTTCTTAATTTATTTTTCTCCATAACACATCTTACCTAGCAAGTTTTATCGCATACTTATTTATTTTGCTTATTGCTTCCTCTCAGTGATGATGTAACCTGCATGAGGCCAGGGAGTTTTGTCTCTGTGGTACCCTTGGCACCTGGAACAGTTCTTGGCACATAGAAGGCACTCACTAAACATTTGCCGAACGAATGAATTGGTGAATAAACAAATAACTGAATGCACGATTCTGCTATTGTTTATGGCAGAATGGTTGGACTGCGAGCAGCTCATCCCACACCCTCTGAATCACTGGGAAAATGTTTGGTGAGTGTTTATTCTGGGTGTAACATTTCTCCTCCCCTGATAGGATGGCGGGCCAGGAAGGCAAGGTAGACTCTCTACTGCTGGGGACCCATGATGGCTCTTGGGAAAGGGATTTAGGGAGGCCTCCAGTGAAGGACATGGACAAAGGCTTCCATTCAAGTTTATAGAGCTCCTTCCTGCTCCTTTGTACAGATTGGCTAATCTTAAGGCTTCTGGGAAAAGGCAGTAGATTATAGATGAAGGTGACATGGGAACAGCTGTATCTCAGACACAGAAGAGGAGAAAGTGAGGGATATATGCTGTGAGGTCAGGCCTTACATCTTATCCTTTAGGAACAGACTACAGCTGTCTCTTATGCCATCTTCCTTGGAGCTACCTGGGCCCTTGGATTTGCTTCCTGACTCATCAGCTTTCCAACCTTTAAGATTACCAGGGCTTGAAAAAAAAAAAAAAAAGAAATTGCAATATGGTGGTGTTTCGATGTATTAACCAGAGTGCCTTATGCTGAGAACTTCCATCTTCATTCATTGGGCGGTTTTTGAGGGCCAGTCGTATGCAAAGAAACTGTGCTAAAGTGTTAGTGATATTAAAGAGAGCTCTAATGCAGCAGGGTGAGTATAAAATGTTAATGTAATTAAAGCAACACCAAAAAGCAGTAGGCAGGTATTATTTCTTTTTCACAGATTAGAAAACAGATTTAGAGATTAAGTGCTCAGGAATACCTGGGCATTAGAAAAGCCATGGGGATTGGATTTGACCTTGAGTGTTCTGGTGCCCAATTCAGTACTCTGACCTTTACACGTGTGTTATTCATAGGTGACTTCCTCAACATTTCATAAGCCCACACAAGTTGTCACATTAGTTTGTAGCTTCCATCTACCTGGTCTAGAAGCACTGAGCAAAATGGTGTATGAGATGTATCTTTGTTGAAGTCTGCCTGCTAAATTTAGAGGCAGAGCCCTGACTCCTTTGATAATCCACTAGGGTTCTGTGACTCGTGAATGTATCCTTACTTGTCACTTACTAGTGAGTGAGTGACAAGGATGAAATTAACCTTTCTAAGCCTCAGGTTCTTCATTTGTAGTATGCGGATAATAATAGTTTCTACATGAAAGGTTGTTACAAGGATCAGGGAATGTATATTTGCAAAGCATTATGTTTGCTAAGGCTGCTAACACAAAGGACCACAGACTAGGTGTCTTAAATAACAGAAATTTGTTTCTCAGTTCTTGAGACTGGAAGTCCAAGATTAAGGTGTTGGCTTGGGTTCTTTCCTTCTGAAGTCTCTCTCCCTGGCTTGCAGATGGCCGCCATCTTGCTTTGTCCTCACAAGGTCTTCTGTGAACACATGGCCTTGGCGTTTTTGCGTGTGTCCTAATCTCTCTTTATAAGGGCACCAGTCAGACTGGATTAGGGCTCACCCTAACGGTCTCCTTTGAACTAATCACTCCTTTAAAGGCCCTATCTTCAAATGCAGTCACATTCTGAGATCATGAGGGTTAGAGCTTCAACATTTGAAGTTTGGGGTGGGGGTGGGGGGCACAATTAAGCTCGTAACAAGCACATAGAACACAGAGTGTTCAATAAACTTAATCAAAATAAAACCTAACATCTTATTTGGATGCCTGTTCTCAGCTTCTACTGCTTTCTAGGAGGAATGAGTTCTGTAAGTTCATTGACGCATATGTACAACAGCATTTCCCCTCTTGTTTTAAATGTGTCTCCCTCAAGCTTCCAGAATGATTCCTTGTCCTAGTTTTTTTATACTATTGGGTTTCAAAAGATTTTATTTACTGTCTTCATATCCTTTGTGATTTTCAAAGTTTGATGATATCCCTGCTCAGCTTTTAGCTTTCCAGACTGAGTGGTCCCATGGCACAGCAAGAAGGTCCTGGCCTGGAAGTCAGGAGACCTTAGTTCAAGCTTCAGTTTTGCCACAAGCCAACTGTGGGCAACTCTCATCAGCTTTCTGAAACCTTATTCTTCAGAAGAAGATGGGGAGAATGGACTCAGTGTTAAGGCTTTATGTTTAGTGGTCGCAGAATGGATCATTGTGGTTGAATCCCACGTCTGTCACTTTTTAGTTGGGTGTCCTTGGGCAAATTACTTAACCACTCCAAGCCCCAGTTTCTTCACTTGTAACGTGAGAGTAGTAATATGACCTCACTTTGTAGCATGTCTGTGAACCTCACATGAAATAGTGCAAATAACAACCCCTTTGGTAAAAAGCCTGGCACACCCTAAGTGTGCAAATCCTCTCCCTGGCTTCATTCTTTTCTCCAGCCATCTTCCCTGTGTCTTTCCAGACAGCAAGCATCCAGAACTCTATGCCCTCTCTATTCCAGGTGTACCAAGAGTTTGGTTTTCTTTGAAAAAAGAATAATAATCTCCATTTTTTTTTTTTGGTTCATGAGAATGTTCAGCATTTTGTTTGCCTCTTTTGGCCAAATCAGTACATTCATTTCTGCTGGGTCAGAAACAGAAAAGCCCCTCAGTAGACTGAATAGGCACATGGCAGTGAGACTGCTCAGTGAAGAACTCCATCATAATCAGGATATGGAAGTCGGTGTCTGGAAGATTCTTTATAGTGGGTTTTATTGTTGTACTTTTTGTAGCCTTTTATTATAGCCAACTGCCAAATAATTCCTTTGTTTCTAGATTTTTGTGTAACCTCCACTGCAGTGTCATAATATTAAGAGGCAGGAGTTAATATTAATTTAATGTTAAGAGGTAGCAACATTAACCTTGCAATATTGCAGTCCTCTTCCCTTCCATCTACAGGGCAAGTAGGAAAATAGGAAAGGTGCTGTGACCCATTCTTGCAGGTCAAGGCAAATATACTTTTTAAAAATCTTTTGTTTGTTTGATGTTTATTTATTTTTGAGAGAGAGAGAGAGAGAGAGAGGCAGCACAAGCAGGGGAGGGGCAGAGAGAGAAGGAGACACAGATCTGAAGCAGGCTCCAGGCTCTGAGCTGTCAGCACAGAGCATGATGTGGGCCTTGAACTCACGAACCAGGAGATCATCATCTGAGCTGAAGTTGGACGCTGAACCAACTGAGTCACCCAGGCACACTGGCAAATATTTAAAACTTCTTGTTCCTATCTGAAGGGTTGACTGACACCTGATCCCTAAGTCCAAATCACAGATCTTGTATCTCAATAGCTCTTGAGACAGTTGCAGGGCGAGATGGTTGAAGGTGGTGGTAAGAAAGTGCAGACTCCTTAAAATTAGTGGTTCACTTTCAAACCAAACAAAATGTAAGTTAAGATTAAGTTGGGAGAACATTTTAATGTTCCAGGTTTATTCTGCTTTAGTTGTTTTAAAAATCAGAAATTTTTTTACCCAAAGAAAATGAAAACACTGGGGGCGCCTGGGTGGCGCAGTCGGTTAAGTGTCCGACTTCAGCCAGGTCACGATCTCGCGGTCCGTGAGTTCGAGCCCCGCGTCAGGCTCTGGGCTGATGGCTCGGGAGCCTGGAGCCTGTTTCCGATTCTGTGTCTCCCTCTCTCTCTGCCCCTCCCCCGTTCATGCTCTGTCTCTCTCTGTCCCAAAAATAAATAAAAAACGTTGAAAAAAAATTAAAAAAAAAAGAAAAAAAAAAAAAGAAAATGAAAACACTAATTTGAAGGAATATGTGCACCCTTATGTTTATTGCAGCATTACTTATAAAAGCCAAATTATGGAAGCAGCCCAAGGGTCCATTAATAGATAAATGGATAAAGAGGATACGGCACACACACAGAGTCATAAAAAGGAATGAAATCTTTCCATTTGCAACCACATGGATGGAGCTAGGGAGTATAATGCTAAGTGAAACAAACCAGGGAAAGACAAATACTGCCATATGATTTCACTCATATGTGTAATTTAAGAAACAAATCAAACAAAGGGGGGAAAAGAGACAAACCAATAAACCTCAGACTCTTAATTACAGAGGACAAACGGATGGTTACTAGAGAGGAGGTGGTGGGGATTAAGAGTACACCTGCCCTGATGAGCACTGAGTAGTAAAGTATGGAATTGCTGAATCCCTGTATTGTACACCTGAAACTAATATAGCACTGTCATTAACGATACTGGGATTAAGATTAAAAAAATAAAACAAACTGCAATTGATTATAAATAAATAAATATGAGAAATTTTAATGCAGCCAAAATGGTTTCTCTAAGTGCTCTTTAAAAAATACTTTTATTTTGTGAAAAGTAAAGTAAGTTTATTGCCTCTAAAGGGATGTCAAAGACTCACCTAAATTTGATTACTGAGGATCTGTCATGTATTTGAAGACATCTGTTATATCTTACGGAAGTCTAATTTTCTTGGCTAAATCTCTTTGCCTCCTTCAGCTATTTTTTATACGACAGGGCTGCCCAGTTCTGGGTGTTTTGTCTAGTTGTCATTCAGTGTGCCTGTTAATCTAAAAGTGTGGCGTCCAGAGTTGAATTTACCACTTCAGATGTGGATTGACCTGAGCAAAACAAAGTGGTATTTCTACAGTCCCTCTTTGGAATGTTATACTTGCATTCTAGTCACATCAACATTATTTGTCAACCACATCACTGTGGGGAGATAGGTTCTACTTACATAAATGGGTTAGAAGAAAGCTTAGGGTGGAAAGCCACCACCACGGGGCAAAAACACTCAAGGTTAGTCAGCGAGATATTGTAATGGGATCACAAGTAACTTGTTATATCACCTGCAGGAAATTACTTTGCATCTGATGCCAATATACTGATGTATCTCGATCACAAACACCGCTTGCCCCCCAGGTCCTTTGCTTCTTACACACACAAGTTAATGATTACTGTCTGATTGTTTTTTTCCACATTCACGTGTGTAAGATCTTGTTTTCTTCACGTTCACCACGTGGGTAATATCTTGTGAGCTCAATAAATACGGAGGCACAATGCTTGTTCAGGGCTCTTGTCTTCTGGACGTTGGTCTCCCTTGTATTCAATTCTGCGTCTGCTATATTGCTGGACAAGAGAGAACTCCAGACTCATAGTCTGTGATACATCACAGTGTTGATTCACAATGTATCTTGTACTTACCTAAAACTCTAGAATATCTGTTATTTTCTTCTTCTGAACGTGAGAAATTTTTTAAGCTTTTAATTTTGAAATAATGATAGATTCTCAGGAAGTCACAAAGATAGTACAGAGAGGTCTTAAGTACCCTCCTTCTAGTTTTCCCCAATGCTACACCTTTCTTAACTGTAATATAATATCAAAACCAGGAAATTGACATTGGTACAATGTGCGGGTGTAGTATTATGCCATTCTATTTTTTTAATGTTTATTTTTGAGAGAGAGAAAGGGATTGTAAGCAGGGGAGGGGCAGAGAGAGTAGAGGAAGATAGAATCCTAAACAGACTATGTGCTATCAGGACAAAGCCAGTTGTGGGAGAAACGTGGGATTATGACCTGAGCCGAAATCAAGAGTCAGAGTTGGACACTTAACCGAGTGAGTCACCCCAGCTCCCCAATTCCATCTGTCTTCTGACTTAAAAACTCTGAGTTCATTAAATAACAAACCCTATAACTACCTAAGTTTGCTCTCTTGCCCTTATTGGTATCATTTGTAACTATATTGTCAGAGTTGAATTTTTGAAACCTTTTCATTTCAATAGAGCATTTCTCTCTTAACATTTCTTAATACCTTTGACAAAAAGCAACGAAATGAGCATTCCCTCAGGGTTCCCCTCAGTACCTGGCAATGACCACTCATTCAATTACTCAAAGTAAAGTTCTTGGAGACATGGTTCCTCCTCCCCTTCACCTACACACTGTTTCTAATTTATTAGTGCATCTTGCCAATTTTACTTTCAAGAAACCCTGAAGCTATATATACATTTTTTAAATCACTCCCACCATAACCACCTTGGCCTAAGCTTCCATCACGATCTCCACCAGTGTCCTCTGGCTTCCAAATTGACCTCTCAGACCTACTCTCACCACCCTAAAATCTATTCTCCACAGAGAGCATAGAGATATCCCTTAAAGAACTAATATGAGGGGCATCTGGGTGGCTCAGTTGGTTAAGCGTCTGACTTTGGCTCAGGTCATGATCTCCTGGTTCGTGAGTTTGAGCCCCATGTCAAGCTCTGTGCTGACAGCTTGGAGCTCGGGGCCTGCTTCATATTCTGTGTGTGTGTCTCTCTCTCTCAAGAATAAACATTAAAAAATTTGTTTTAATTAAAAAAAGAGGGGCGCCTGGGTGGCTCAGTCGGTTGAGCGTCCGACTTCAGCTCAGGTCACAATCTCACGGTCTGTGAGTTCGAGCCCCGCGTCGGGCTCTGGGCTGACAGCTCAGAGCCTGGAGACTGCTTCGGATTCTGTGTCTCCCTCTCTCTCTGCCCCTCCCCCGTTCATGCTCTGTCTCTCTCTCTGTCTCAAAAATAAATAAATGTTAAAAAAATTTTAAAAAATAAAAAAATAAAAAAAGAATATGAACTATTAGTATTCTTTTGCTTAGCACTTGCAATTGTTTCCATATAACAAGAACTAGGTTCTTATATGGCACTTATTGTAAGCCAAGGAATATTAGTGCTTCATATATATTAACTCATTTAATCCTTACAACCATCTGAGGCAAATTCTAGTAGGATTTGCATCTTATAGATGAGGAATTTCCATCAGTAAGTGACTTTCCCAAGGCCATACAGCTAGTATATGCAAGTGCCAGAATGAGACATCATTCTGGCAGGTCAGCTCAAGCATGCACATGACCCTGTTTTGCCCTGTGCCTTTGGAAAGAAATCACTATGTGCAGCCCACACTTAAGGAGTGAGAATTATGTTCCACCCCCTTGAGGGAGAGTCATTTACATAGATTATTTGGAATTCTGCACGGGAGATTTGTCTCTTCTCCATTTGCTTACTTATTCAATCATTTACTTATTTCAGTATGGACTCATAGACGTTTACTTTACATCTTGGGTTATAATTCAATACTACTTTATTTCGTTGCTAAAATTATTCCAGTTTTGGCTATTAAAGCACTTTCATTTTGCTCCCATGTCCCTTTGACACACTCCCCTTAGTGTGGGGTTTTTTGGTCTTTGTTTTTGAGCACTTCCGTACTTTGTGCATACAAGATGTGTTAAGTTTATCTTGTCTATTTCCTGTCCCAGTCTGAGAATCAGCCATTTGTCCAAAGAGTTTGCTCTAGTTTTTAATAACACCTATCACTACTTGGACATTTTATTATATAGTTATTTGTATATTTGCTTTTTGTTCCTCCCTCCCCTGTCTGCACTGTAAGTTTCACCTGGACAGGAACTTGCTTTGTTCAATGCTGTATTTTAGCCGTAGAACTTAGCACATACTATATGCTCAATTTTGTTGAATCAATTTCTGACCATGGGACCAGTGGTCTTTTTGCTCTGAACTTGAATTTGCCTCCCCCCACCCCAAAGTTGTGAATATGAAACTCACCATTTACTTATTTGGGTCTTCATAGTTATTTTTCCTAAAATTTTTCTCATCTTTATGATCCCGATCACTCCTTAGTTGATGATCAAAAGCAAGTCTAGAATAGCACTTCTCTTATTGCTTCCTCAATTTACTATGCAAGAAAAGAACTTAGGGAAATTCTGCCTTAAAAAAAAAATGAGACTTGGAATTTCTCATCATTTCCATATTTTCTATGTTGTGTTAGGATAGCACCATTCTGAGTCCAGCCATGTTGCTACTACCTTGTCTTTAGACTTCCCCTAAGTGGTCTCATGATTTATCTTTGAGTTCATGGATATCCAAGACTTGCCATATCTACTAGGTCCAGCAAATCTGCATAACACAGGTTTCCATGGCTGGCCATGTTGCAGTCACCAGACACTGTGCACTAAGTCTCTAGAAAATCTTTAAAATTGTATTTTGCATTACTATATGGAAATATCCAGTTAATTTTATTACTTAAGCTCTGGTTTTACTACTCAGCTCTGTTATGTATGCCCTTTTCTTAGTGAGTTTCCCCTATGGTCTTTCTTTGCTACTCCTAGTAGACTTCATGGAATCTGATTTTTACTTTTATCTAGGGATGTCTCCTCATTGTAGTAGAAAACCCCTTGTTAGGCACCTGGGTGGGTCAGTCGGTTGGGTGTCTGACTTCAGCTCAGGTCATGATCTCGTAGTCCATGGGTTTGAGCCCCTCATTGGGCTCTGTGCTGATAGCTCAGAGCCTGGAGCCTGCTTTGGATTCTGGGTCACCCTCTCTCTCTGCCCCTCCCCTGCTCACACTGTCTTTCAAAAATGAATACATGTTAAAAATTAAAAAAAAAAAAACATTGTTCACATAAGTGGGTATCCTTTCTGTTACCTTCTTCCTGGTTCTTATTAGACTTACTCTAACTTTGGCCAGAATTTCATCCTCTCTGGTTAGTAATAGGTCAGAATGTGAAATTCTGTGGGGGTGTTTTGTCATTTTTTTTTTTTTCAACGTTTTTTATTTATTTTTGGGACAGACAGAGACAGAGCATGAACGGGGGAGGGGCAGAGAGAGAGGGAGACACAGAATCGGAAACAGGCTCCAGGCTCCGAGCCATCAGCCCAGAGCCTGACGCGGGGCTCGAACTCACGGACCGCGAGATCGTGACCTGGCTGAAGTCGGACGCTTAACCGACTGCGCCACCCAGGCGCCCCTTGTCATTTTTGTTTTTAGTGCATTTTCTTAGGCATCTTTTCTCTTTCTACATTCTGAAATACACCTGGAAGATTGATAGCAATAAGGGCTACAGAGAAAAGATAGAGCAGGCAAGAAATACATGAAATGCCAGGGTAGGGGCTTGACATTTTAGATAACATAGCCAGGGAAGGCCCCACTAGAAGGGGACTTAGAGTAAAGTGCTGAAGGAAATGAGGGAGTGACAGCCATGTGGTTGTCTGGGGAAGAGTATTACTGAAAGAACTCTGAGTGCAAAGGTCCTGAGGCAGGAGCAATCCTGACATGATCTAGAAATTAGCAAAGCAACCAACGTGGCTGCTACTGAGTGAGGGAGAAGGAAATTAGCAGGAGATGAGATTAGGGAGCTATGGGAGGAGGAACAGGTCATATAGGTCACACTATGGACTTTCTGTCTTTATACTGAATGGAGTGATGGGACTCCAATAGTGGTTGTAGAGGTGAGTGTTTGTGAGTGTGTGTGTGTGTGTGTGTGTGTGTATGTGGGGGGTGCACACATCTAGGAGTCTGCAGCTGGGCTAAAAAAGGCAGACTAGGGCTAAATTTTGCCAGGCTAAGAATATTATGTATCCGGCATATCTGTAGACGCAGGTATATGTGTTTACCGGACTCTTCCCTTTTAGTAGAGAGCCAGGCCAGTAAGTAGAAGAGAGAGTGCAGGCATGCGGTAGTTGTCAGGCCACAGTTTAGTTTTGAGTGTACTGTGGGACTATACTGAACCATTGTCAATTGGTTTATTGATAATTTCTAAATTTTGCAGGCAGAGAAACAGATGTAGTTGAAGGTCATGAGTAAAAGTTGAGCCAGGTCTTTTGGCTGCTGGCTCTGCACCATCTCTAGGTACCACTTTCTTTAGAGATTCAGCTCTGATGAAAATTGCTACCAGATCTCTTAACCTGGAGCTGGCATCAGAATTATCCAGAAGAGAGATTTTTGAAATATGTATTCCTCGGCCTATCTCTAGGCATTCTGAGTTAGTGGTAGTTTGGGGGAGGGACCCAAATATATGTATCTGAGAAAGTTTCCAGGTGATTCTGATAAGCCTCTATGATCAAGGAACCTCTGAACAAACTGAAGAAGCAACCCACTTTAATTTCTATGAAACACGTTGAAAATCCCCACCTCAGCTGTTTATGGGCAATAGAAAGATGAGAGATGCTGGGCTGCCTTCAAATATAGTTTCTTCTCACCTGGGGAGAATATCACCATTAAGGAATTTTTATATTCTGAGAAGCTCGTGCTAAAATTGGCATTTGCACTGAGAACAATGAGCAAATTGGTCCTGGGCTTCACTGGGTCTATTTCTGTTAGTATATTGCTCCAATAATCAGTACCACAGCTCAAAGTGGTTTCTGGAATGCCTCTGCTGGGATGAATATATTATTATGTTCTTAATTAAAAAAAAAACTTGTTTAGGGCTCTATAAATTTCAATCTTAGAGGGGAAGAAACAAAATCAGTTTGTTTTTTATTCGTATATACTGCTAGACTGACTGATTGACACTTTTGGTGGACAGATAGCTTCCCTAAAAGGTTCCACATGCCTGATCTAAGAAATAAGCAAATGATACCACAGAAGATATTTTACTATAGCAGCTAGGAGCTCAGGCTCCCCGTCAGGCAGTTGTGAGCTCACTGTGGTTCTCCACCATGTATCAGCTTTATGGATTGAGGAAACTAGTTCTGGCTTCATCATCTGTAGGAGGTGATCATAAAGGCATCTGTCCTTCTGTAGCTCACAGGGAATAAAAGAGAGTGTTTATGTAAAATGCTTAGCACAGTACCTAATTATAGTTAATCTTTACTAAACATTAGCTCTTACCATTTTTCATAGCTTCTGAGCCACATCCTGAAATTGAGTCTTACAATGATAATTTCCAGATTTTTTTTTTCCTTTAAAGGACATGGGAGCTTAAAGTTGGTGCCATCTTGGATTTGATGAAATAGGTATTAAGGCTTACTAGAGTACACCATAGTCAGTGACTTTAGCAAACACAAATTGACACATAATAGTTTATGAGTTAATTCCTAGTGTTTTATTTGAATAACTTGAATAGATCTAGAAGATACTTATTTGTACCAGCAACCATGTCAATGTGTCTATTCAGTAATAATACTTTCTTTCAAAAATATTCTAATAGCCACCTTTTTTTTTTTTTTTTTTTCAACGTTTTTTATTTATTTTTGGGACAGAGAGAGACAGAGCATGAACGGGGGAGGGGCAGAGAGAGAGGGAGGCACAGAAGCGGAAACAGGCTCCAGGCTCTGAGCCATCAGCCCAGAGCCTGACGCGGGGCTCGAACTCACGGACCGCGAGATCGTGACCTGGCTGAAGTCGGACGCTTAACCGACTGCGCCACCCAGGCGCCCCTAGCCACCTTTTTATTCCAAGTAATGCAAATTGATAGCGTTTTCCCATCTGTAAAATTTTTTTGTTTTTTTTTTGTTTTTTTTTTTAGTCATACAGTGGCAGACAAATATTATCTGAATCTGAGGATGGCATAATGGTCTTTGGCTGCAGCAAGAGAGATTGCAGTCAGAGACAAAGGGGAACTGGGTAGAAGTGCAGACAGAACTATTCATGATAGGTTCCCCTTGTCCCCTGCTCTGAGCTGAGCTGACACTAATTAAGAGTTCTTGGAGACTCCTTTTTTTTTTTTTTTTTTTTGGAGACTCCTTAAAGTGTCTGTTGTAGGAATGCTGCTAAGGATATATCCATCACATTGCTCAGGGTCCCTCTTTCTGTTTAGTTATTCAGTAAACATTCACGGAGGTCCCTCCTAAGTTCAGGACTCTATCCTACGAGATACAAACCAGGTCCTTGCACCCACAGACCTTAAATAATGGGAGAAATACACAATAAGTGAATTATCAACTAAATAAATTAAAAATTTTCATGTAGTGATTAGTGTTAGAAAAAAGCCAGAAAGGGTAAAGCAATACCACTCTGGGGGTCAGGGAAGGGAGACAGCTTTCACCTAGGTAGTCAGAAGCATCTTCTAGAATGACATTCTGAGCTGAGGCCTGAATGGCAAGAACAAGTTGGACATGGAATGATTTGAGCAAAGGGCATTCTGGGACACACACACACACACAAACACACACATTGCACAAAGGTCTTGAGTCAGGAATGACCCTGGTCTGTTCAAGGAGCAAAGAGGAAACCAGAGTGTTAGTTGCTGAGTTTGAAGGTCTGGGAAGGACTTGTGCATCAGGGTTTCTAGGTGGAGAGGGACATGCTAAAGCTTAGAAACACACTTGGGCTGCTCAGTCATATTCATCATGTGGACCCATGAACTGGATGTCGGAACTCCTTTCCCTTTCTCGTCCACTGCTCAAAAACTTAGGGCCAGATCTGTGAACTCTGGTAAGGTGTGTAGGAGACTGCATTTTGTATTAACTACTTTCCCGGCACCAGCTTGTACCCAACTCTGCGTGTCCTTTTTCTTTCTCTCTAATACTTCTTATTATTGTAAACTAGTCCTGGTTTATGTTATATTTCAGGAAAGTCACTTCACATCTATTTGTGGATGAATGTGAGTATACAGTACCTATATTCATAAACACGAGTGGATAGAAGGGGGTAGTGACGTCTCCTTCATGGGATCTTCAGAACAGCATAGATTTTTCTTATCCAGCTGAACTTAGAGGCTGGCTTCTCCATCTGTGACTTCCTGCTCCTTTGGTTTTCACACGTGGCTATGGGTTTGCAGTAGTTATGTTCTATGAAGGCACAAACACTGAATTGAGGAATATGGCAACATGGCTCCAGGAGAAATACGGGCTTAGGTGACCTCTGGTCACAACATTTTTTATCAGCCAACCAATACATACTCCTGTTTTATGTGTGTTTCTGCTTAAAAAACAACTTATTTAGTATATATTGCTGGTTCATTAATGTGGAATTCACAGCTAACAGCACTAGAACTCATGCCTGAACAAAGCTTATCCAACACATGTATTTTCTTTGTAGGGCACATCACAGCCTTCTCGTGCTTAGGAATACCAGACAGAACTTTGGCATTATTCACAGAGACCATTTAAATAGTGAAATCATTGACAAAAAGCACAACAATGTGAAAAATGTGGCACTAAATAGACTACAAAAAGGACGCTTGCTTGTGGCGTAGGAGTTGAAACAAGAAGGCAGAGTATTGCCTAGTTCAACCTTAGCTGGGAACATGCACGCCCAGTGACTCCAGTTTTTCTCCATTCTGCATGTGATGGGAATGCCTAGAACAGTGTTGTTAGTATTGACTTGGGGGTTACGAATAAATTTTAGCAAGTAGGCAATTTTGCAATTTTGCAGAACCCATGATTAGTGATTGACTGTATTTTTTTTTTTAAATCCTGTTACCTTTGATGTAGACTAGGGTAATCCCAGTATTGTGATGCATAGTAGCAAGTCTGACAGCTCTTTAACCAATACCAGGATATAGAGATTATTTTCACTACTTGGAACAAGCTGCTTATACTACTGGAAACATTTGGCAATTGACTGAGAAAACTTGTTTCTCAATGGTTTTTCCTAAGGAAGTTAAGGAATCAGAAGGTATGATTGAAGTAGTCTGTTGGATAAGAAATTCCTTGAAGCACTGCGGTCAAGAGGAGAGTAAGAAATTCCAGCCTCTTACACAGAGAGACCTTCCTCTCCTGAGAGTCTGGACCTCCCAGGCTGCTGGCTTCAAGATGGCTGCCCAGATCGGGTGGAACAGAGGAACAGAAAGAAAGAATGGGGCTTTTCAGACTGTTTCCTCTTCTTGATCTTCCCGTGGTTTGTGGTTTCCACCACCTTCCTAGGTACCAGTCTCAGTTCTTCAGTCGTCCTTGGTGTTCCTTTCCTTCAACCCCACTGATAACTAAGTTCTATCTGTTCTTTCCCTTGAATCTGGGTCCTGCCTTCCATGACCACAGACATTGTCTCACTCCATGCTTCATTAATGTTCCCCAAGCCTATTGACATCGATGCTTAATGTTTTTCTCCATCTCTGGCCTCAACTTCCTCTAAGCCAAATTCTTCCTAGAAGAACCCTTTACTCAAAAACCTTCTGTGACTCCCTATGTCTACTGACTTAAACTCAAACACCTTGACTTCAAACTCCTCTACCCCCATTCATGGTTCTTGCCATAGTTATTCCAGATGCTTTTTCTAGTCTTGTCTGTCACAGCTCTTTGCATGTGTTCATATACACTAGGCAGACTGTCTTCCTTGCTATTTTCATAACAGAACTAAAATTTCTAACCCCAAGCCATTACTCATCTTGGACTTTTTACCAGATATATCTCATTTCTATATCTACTATTTAAAATTATGCACAGTATTAATGACATGTTTCCTAATTTTCCCCAAAGAGCTGCAATTTTCTGCTTCCCAAACTTATGCAGCATTTTACTTTTGTCTCTAATGAAGTTTTACATGTTTGCTTTACACTAATTATTTTTCTCTATATTTTCCTTACTGTTAGTCCTTTTATAAGGGACATAAAACTTCCTGTTCCCCATAATTCTTAAAGGAGACCTTGCACAGAATAGGTGCTCAATAAATATTTATGGAACCTGAAGACTGTTCTTAACTATTCTACGGTAATAAGGTAGTCACTTCTCTAGGTAGGGAAGGAGAAAGAGAAGGAGGAATGCCACCAGGTGTTTGTACCTGGGCCACCTCAAAAAGTATAAGATGGGTTCAAATAGAAAGGGGGAACATAC
The DNA here is from genome assembly GCF_028018385.1 of Neofelis nebulosa. NCBI lineage: Eukaryota > Metazoa > Chordata > Mammalia > Carnivora > Felidae > Neofelis > Neofelis nebulosa. The sequence continues at coordinate 32,419,419 of NC_080796.1, forward strand.
TCCAAATCCCAGATATCTGAGAAACCACAGGCCAGTCTTAGAATTCCAGAGAAATGTAAGTTAATTCCACAAACTCCTAGAGTCAAGTATCAAACAACAACAACAACAACAACATCACCATCCTGACAGTCTCAGAAATTTCCTCCTGAAATTATGTGGAACTGCAAGGAGCATCTCAGAGTGCTGTGGTTTAGACAGGTCCTTGGCTCAGTGGTGAGTCCAGGTGTGGCAAAGCCAGCCTAGGCTGACCATGGTCCCCTGGTCATCTCTAGACCTTAGCTGAATAAGAACTTGAGGCTTTGAGAAGTTACATGAGCCAGAGACCTTACCATGGAGTGGCAAACAGGTCCCACCTTATTTTTACCTGTCCAAACTATCATCTTAAAATTAAAAAAATTTAAAAAAGGAAGCACTTAGAGTGGACGTGTGATTGGGGGTGGGGCACAGGAGATTCACTATCTCAAGGATCATGAACACAGAGGAATGCCAGAGATTATTCTACAGGCAATAAAGTAGCATACCTGTTTTGTTTTAAAATAACTACCTTTCTTGAAGTCTCATGCTAACTTGGGCCAAAATTGTCTCCATTCCCTTACTCCATACATATTTATTGAGTTCCTGTTAGGTTCCAGGCACTTTCCTGGCCTCTAAGATACACCATTGAACATTACAAGCATCTTCTCCCTCTAAGACAATTGGGGCTATCTCTGTCTGTGGTGATCACAAGTCTGTCAGTGTTCCCTACTGCCCTGAACTTGGGGATTCCCTCTTGCATATAAGATAATCATGCTCTGTGAACTGTCCAGGATCTTCAGGAAGGCAGGGCTAGCTGGAAGCAGGGAAAGAACTTGCATATTAGGTCTTGACAAGTGCTGCAGTACTCTACCATTTAAATGTCTGATCAAGGAGCTACACACCCACGTGGCGAATTCCACAGGGGCACGGACCATTTCAACCCCCCGTGAGCCTTCCTTGCAAACTTTATGTGAGCCTACATGTCCATTTTTCATGTTATCACCTCTTTCCCCTACACCTTCCCCTCCAAAAAAAAAAAAAAAAAGTGGAAGGTATATTTCCTCCTCATTATTTTGTTTTTTCATGTCACTCCTCACATCTGTCTTCTGCCACAACTGGCAGCAGAAGTGCTGACCTGTCATGAGAAAGGCTTTCTGGGGGACAAGTGGCCTGGGCAGGAGCAGCAACAGCAGCAGGAAGTACAGGAAATCTCATGAGACGGTCTGTTCTTGAATACTTGCCAGCCTTCTTCTGCAGTCTCATGAGGGATACAGAAGCATCCAAGTTACTGGGGAGGTAATTGGGATGAAGTCCCAATTCTCCACTGTTTGAGGTTCACCCATAACTGACAAAATGACCGCAGGTCACAACTGTTAGACTCCAGCCACAGCCTGTGGCCATGGTGCTGTATGTTGAGATACTTCTTATTCTAACGGCTCCCAGCAGCCAGGGAACCACACAGTTAATACTGGCAGTGGAAGGCATCAGGCAAGGCTTTCTCTGCAAGCGCGATAATGTGCTGGCTCACGGTAAGACGTTGCTATGGAGTCCTGGGGAGGTCACGTGAAAGGGGAGGGGTAGTGGTCTGTTTGTGAGGCAACAAGGTAACTGCTAGTTCTAAGGGAAAAAGGGAAAAAGGGAAAAGTCTGGGTCATAGACCAGAGCTGACTTCTCTGAAGACTCAGAATGGGGTCCTGTGACTGGCCTTGTACACTTTGACAACTGATCACACACACTGTGAGCTCTGAGATGAAGGAAGAGAGAAGGAAGGAAAGAAGGAAGAAGGGAGAAAGATGAGAGAAAGGAAGGAAGAAGGAATGAGAGAAAGGAAGAAAGAATGAGAGAAAGGAAGGAAGGAAGAAAGAATTAAAGGGAGGAAGGAAGAATGAGAGGAAGGAAGAAAGAAAGAATGAGAGAAAGAACCTTTCTCTGCCACCTCTTTGGCAAATGTTGTTTCCTGATACAGTGACCTCCATTCTTAGAAATGGCTGGGCTTTACTGCCAGGGTTTGCTAAAAGCTCTGTGTTAAAGCCAACATAGAAAGACTGGCCCCCAGCCGAATGCTCTGACCTATCTAAAGCTACCCAGGCGTGCGTCCAACGACAGCACCCTTTCTTTTTGTTTTTGGAGGTCTCTGATCTTCCAGTACACACCTTGAGAGCTGGAAATTCTGGGATGGTTTGGTTCTGTCTTACACCAAAAGCACTGGGCCAGGCACAGCCCTTACCTTAGAAACAACATCTAACGAACCCAGCGGATGCCTTCTTCAAGCAAGACTGGCAACTCAATCTGATTTGGAAGAAAAATGAGAAGCAGCCTAAAATAAGGCCAGAGACCAGATATGCATGGGCCTTTGACCAACCATCACTCATCGGAGCCTGGGATTCCAAAAACCCTCTGCCACTTGTCTTGCCTGAAGGAAAACTCTTCCTGAGGCTGAAAACATGAAGAGCAGAGCTGGGTATCCCTGGAGGCCTCCTGGATTACAGCCTGGAATGGGCCCAGCCAGTCACAACACTAGGGCTGGGGCTCCCCAACATTGGGTTGAGGATTATCATCTGACTTGCCTCCTGGACATGTTAACAAGGTCCTCCACAGGCACGTGCCAGGGTGAGAGCACACTCAGGCTGCTGATAATCTGGATGGAAGACATTAGATAACCGAATTCTAAATTGCAATTGAAGATATGTATGCTCAAAACAATTTGTCATTCTAAAGAAAGCTCGGATATTACTTTGAATGGATTTCCTCCTCCCTTCTCCCCGCTGTGTACAGGTGCCTTGGTGATTTGAACCACCTGCCCACTCTTTTTCTTTCTTTTTTTTAAAAATTGTTTTTCAATATTTGTTTCTTTTTGGGGGAGAGAGAGAGAGAGAGAGAGAGAGAGAGAGAGAGAGAGACTGCATGAGTGGGGGAGGGGGGGAGAGAGAGGGAGACACAGAATCTAAAGTAGGCTCCAGGCTCTGAGCTGTCAGCACAGAGCCTGATGTGTGGCTCAAACCCACGAATGGTGAAATCATGACGTGAGCTGAGGTCAGATGCTTAACTGACTGAGCCACCCAGGCGCTCTCTACCCACTCTTCCTCAGCCTACAATCAACCTCTAATGGTGAGAATTTCTTTTATAGATGATTAATGCAGATGATATCATTAAAGGTATATTTTATTTTATTTTATTTTTTTAATTTTTTTTTTCAACGCTTTTTATTTATTTTTTGGGACAGAGAGAGACAGAGCATGAACGGGGGAGGGGCAGAGAGAGAGGGAGACACAGAATCGGAAACAGGCTCCAGGCTCCGAGCCATCAGCCCAGGGCCTGACGCGGGGCTCGAACTCACGGGCCGTGAGATCGTGACCTGGCTGAAGTCGGACGCTTAACCGACTGTGCCACCCAGGCGCCCCTAAAGGTGTATTTTAAAAACCCGTTTCTAAAACCTTGGAGTAACCCATTTACTTAAGAGGAGCTCCTCCTCTTCGGTGGGGCCAGGGGTGGGGGGTGCAGAGTTTTTATCCCTACTTCTCCCGGGCACATGCTAAATAGCCCTTCTCCCCACTGCCACCACCATCGAAAACATAAAAACACACGAGAAACCTTGCCACACAGATTGTTTACAGGCTGAACAGTCCACATCAATTAACCCTAAGGTTGTTATGAAAAGTTGCTTTTTCTGTTGTTGTTTTATGGCAAAAGTCTCTTGCAAGCAATACCATAATCATGAAGACGTCAGAATAAACACTTCAAGTCCCTGTGTGGCCACTGTATTTCCAAGTGACATCCGAAGTAACAATTTTTCCACCTTGATGTCGGCATTGTAGAATTCTTCCACCTGCCTTATCGTATCTGATCCTCTGCAGTGGATGAGGTAAAGTGGCCCGGCTTTCATATCATCTCTTTACAGTGTGGAGGAGTGGTAGCCATGGACATGTGTCTCCCAAACCCCCATCACAGAAGGGACCGGATGAGGGCGTGTGGTGGGGTCAGCAGACAGCCTCTCACACTGGTTCTTCCAGAGTTGCCTCAGTGGCCAGGGGCTGCCTCACCTGAGTCACACCCTTCTCAAGGGCAATTGAGTCCTGAGGAGGTATGAAGGCCCAGCATTTCAGCCCACTGCAGCATCCCCATGATAGGTAACGCTCACTCCAGAGCTCCCCACCAGGTCAGCCTAGGCTCTGTCACATCTGTGTCACACTGGAAACAGAATGTCTGAACATTTGATACCAAGCAACCGTGAGTCTAGAGTGGCTCACCTGGAGCGGACCCTGTCATATCCACCAAGGAATAAGGTCAGGTGGACCCATCAATAAATAATTCGTTATAGAATCGAAGTGTTACATCCGGGAATGAGCACAGGCAGGAATAGGGGTCACATACAGGCAGAACAGAGAGCTCAGACCACTGTGGCACCTACTACCCTTGTGTCAATGCCCCTCACTCAGACCACATGCATGGCTATAGGGGTGTTCTTCACAACAAGCTAAAGGAAGGTCAAAAAGCACAAGAATGCTTTATGGATGGATCGGCTTGGCATTTGTGTACAAGTTGAATGTTTATGATGGTTGAACTATAGTCTTACTTAGGCCTGGCACTGAGAAGAGGCAAGAAAAGATTCTGCTAATGAGCAGAGCTTTGAGAAATGCACAAGGTCATCCACACGGTGTGAGAAGAGAAGTGGTCTGAGGTTAGAATACATATGGACTCACATACTGGAGGGTAATTTTCACAGGAATGATATCTGATGTCTCACCTGGCCTTCCGAGTAAGGGAATGAGATTTCATTTTCCTTCCCTTGGGGGAGGCTCTGTTCCAGGATTGCCCTGGCCTCTCTCTGGGCTCCCTCACTCAGCTCAAAGGGTCTCTCATAGGTTTAGAAGGCCACTCTGTCCTTTGGGGAAGTTGATGGTCCAGGATGACAGAGGGGACACAGCACATGTAAGAACCTGTCAAAACCAAATAGCTCCTGAAACTTTATCCCCAGCTCTGGGTTATGGCCCCTCCTGGCACAGACTTCGGAGAAGCCTGCACAAGGCCATGTGATTTTCTGTACCAGGACCGGCTACTGATAACACAGATTAATGTAAATATACCTAAGCATATGTAGAAAGTACACTTAAATTCGCGTTTTAGAAATTTGGTCAAGTTTTGGGGGAGAAGAGAAGAAGGAGAGTCCTCAATTAGCCACTTAATTGGTGACATAAGTTAAACATTTCACAGTTTATCTATAGTCAGATGGGGAGGATGAAAAACTATGCTGGTAACTTTCAAGAAACTTATTTAAACAACAAGAGTATTTGTAGCCTAAAAAAGAGAACTTTTTCTCTTCTGATTCTGTAGCTGCCTCAAAATCCCCAAGTCATCAGGAAAACATAAGTCAAAACTGGCTGAGACCCAGAGGGTAATGCCCTTGTTGGCCAAAATTTCTGACAAAATTGAAGTGGCACATCCACGTGCAAGAACAATGATGATAGTCCTAGTAATACTAGTTGAGATAATAAAAGTAAAACTGTTATCTGTGGTTTTCAGAGCCTTACTTTTAATAAGAAACACTTGGGGAATTTTAAATTTTTTTTTTCAACGTTTTTTATTTATTTTTGGGACAGAGAGAGACAGAGCATGAACGGGGGAGGGGCAGAGAGAGAGGGAGACACAGAATCGGAAACAGGCTCCAGGCTCCGAGCCATCAGCCCAGAGCCTGACGCGGGGCTCGAACTCACAGACCGCGAGATCGTGACCTGGCTGAAGTCGGACGCTTAACCGACTGCGCCACCCAGGCGCCCCGCGGGGAATTTTAAAAATAGGTAAACATCTGGGGTCTATTTCCTTACTCCGAGTCAGTCGTTTTGGGGAGGGAGCTAGGCATCTATGCCTTTTTAAAAAGCTCTGAGGAGGTTTAACGTGCAGCCTGAATAGGGGACCACTGAAATAGACCTTGACCTAGTACCAGGTAATTTTTATTCTCACAGGAGAACATACATTTGACAGGAGGGGGACCTAAGGAGACCTAAAACAATCATTGAAAAGAGCTCTCCAGGGGTACCTGGGTGGCTCAGTCTGTTAAGCGTCCCACTTCGGCTCAGGCCCTGGTCTTGCGGTTCTGGTTTGTGGGTTTGAGCCCTGCCTCAGGCTCCATGCTGACAGCTCAAAGGTGGGAGCCTGCTTCAGGTTCTGGGTGTCCCTCTCTTTGCCCCTCCCCCGCTCGTGTTCTCTCTCTCTCTCTCTCTGTCTCGAAAATAAATAAACATTAAAAAAAAAAAAGAGCTCTACAGAAATCAGGTAAATCAAGGCTTATTTTTAGTGACAACCCATGAATTCCTATGTTCAACAAAGACCCTGAGAAACTTTCAATATTATACAAAATCTACATGTCAGGCATTAATACTGAATTGATTATGAATATGAATTGATTATGTAAGGTTATTGTTTTACAATGTTTCTGATTTGAGTTCTGTAAATGGGAGGGTAAATCCCCCACTAGGAGTGCCAACTATTAAAAGAAAAAAAAGTCTGCTGTCCTGTTGCTCCTGTCCCAGAGGGTTTCTAAGACATCCCAAGGCTGCCGGTGGAGAACTACAGAAGTGGCAGCCCAGTAGGGGGATAAGCATTAGTCCAGAAGCTGGGCAACTTGGACCTTTGTCCTGTTTCAGACATGGCGTTAGTGAGTTATTTAACTGAGATTCTTTTGCATCTGTAAAATGGAGACAATAGTGATTAATTTAATTACTTGAAAGGCAGTTGTGAGGCGACATCAGATAAAAGCACTTTATAAACAGCTGAACATTTATATATAGTCTCATTGTTATTCATTGTGATTTTTATTATTACATTATTATCATTTCTTGTGCGACTTGACCAGCGGAGACTTAGTCTTATTTTATAAAAGGCCCATTTGGGAAATTACTCTTTTTTATTAAAATCTTCATTACTGGGTGGGTGATGGGTATTGAGGAGGGCACCTTTTGGGATGAGCACTGGGTGTTGTATGGAAACCAATTTGACAATAAATTTCATATATTGAAAAAAAAAAAGAAAAAAATTTTCATTACTAAAGTCTTTTTATTTTGGCTATCATCTTATCTCTGTAGCAAAAAACCCCAAACAAACAAAAAAAACAAGCGAAATGTCAAATAGGGACCCCAGCAAAATGGCCCTGAAAGACAAAATTATTGGAAAGGGTCTGTCTCACCTACATTACCCAACAGTACTTTTTCTGTCCCTGTTTCTACTCTTATACTATAAAATACCCACTCCAAGGCCCAAGGAAAAGCCAGTGATTTCAGCATTCGTGTTCCCAACAGAACCATCCTCAGAGCATTGTCGTTGGTACTCGGTGAGAGAATGAATATGAAAACCCCGTTAACTGTGACACTAGAGACGTGTGGGTAAATGTGACGTTCATGGTAGCTATAGAGATGATAGTGTTAATGACAGTGATACAGACCAGTTTGTTAACCTTGAACACACAGGTAAGGACATGAACCATTGGTCCTCCCTCGAGTAGGAGATGTACTGAAGGAGACAGGGCAGCCTCTGGAAAAAGGGTAAGTCATGTAGTCTGAAACCTAGGGCGGATTGGTTAGGAAGTCTTAGAGTTCTAGGCCTCCACTCCACCCTATGCCTCTCAAATCTGAGAAATGTCAAACAGCTTTCAGGTGATCTTCACTGGGTTTTCTTCCCCCATGCTTCTTTCTAGATAGTTCATTTGAAGCTTTGTCATGCATGTCTCTTGTTCATCTAAGCCCCTCTTCCCACTCAAACGCAGTTGAGTGGGACTCAACCTCTTGTCCCCAGGGACGTTTCATAAATCATGTGCTCTTACAGTCCGCTGCTCACTTTCTAATGGCTAAGCTCTCTTGCAACAGCTACGGAGAAGTTTCCACTCTGGTGGGGAAGGCAGACATAGGAAAGCATTATAAACTACCCCAGGTTCTCAGAGCAGGTAGCTGTAATTTCATTTTGGTTGGAAGGTAAAAAAGGCTTCATGGAGGAATAGCAGTGAGGACACATTAAAAAAATTAGATAAAAAAACCAAACAAATGTAAGAGCTGTAAAAACCTTCCAGAGATGTTCACTTTTTTTTTTTTCTTTCCAGATGGGAGAAGGAAAGTATCATTATCTCTGTCTCAGTGCTTCTTCCACATCTTTTGGTTCCTTATTTTGGCACTTGAAAACTTCTTCCTCTGACGGTTGGGGACTTCTTCCCAGGGAGTCATGACACCTGCCCATTCCTAGTCAATACGTCTTTGATCAAAACAACTATGTATAAGACAAACCCTCAGTTCTTCAGGATCAGGGTGGGAGGTCAGAGGTCAAATATCCATAGATCTATTGCTCTCCCAAGCCCTGAACTGTCTCATTGGGTTAGCAGAGAGCAGCAAATGGCCATGAAGCCCTGTCCATGGAGTCCTGTCAACCTCATGGAACTTGGTCAGGGTCATAACTATGCTAGGCCCTGATGATGATGGCACCTCTCTTTTAAGGACCTGGGGTGATTGTTAGGATGCTTACAACTTGCTGTGGGTAATAACACTCCATCTGCCTTCATCACAAAACTTGAAACTCAGTCCTTTTGTCACTTTATCACTTTTATCAAAGTGTTTTTTTTGTTTTCTGTTTTTTTAATCTCTGGAAACTTTCCCAAACTCTGTTGAGTTCCTTCTTGCTAGCTTCATCTTGCCCTGTGTATTTTAGCAGTTAGTGTCTGGTACTTCTTTCCAGCAAGCTTTCTCAATGAGGGTTTTGGGGTGAAGAAGTAGACATTCTTCATGTTGACCCTTTTTATAGGAAGATGAGGCAGGAGCCCAGGAATGTAAATAGCTGGGCCCAAGAGAATGTTATGTGTGTGAGCAGATCCAAGAGTGTCACAGACCACACTGGGTGGGGGGTGGAGCTCAATGAGAAACTGGGTGACGGCTTATCCTCTTCTTAACCCCACTGGCTCCCTGCAGGATGAAATGATGGCTTCAAAGAGTCTCTCCCACAGGGTCAGTAAGGCCTCTTACAGCAGAGTGCTCTGGCTTTGCAGATACAGGCCTTCACATGAAACCATAATGCACACAGTCACCAGAAATAAGTCAAAGATAAGCTCTCCTTTTCTTACGGGTGCTTGTGAAGGCAGACTGAGAAGGGAGGTGGGGGGGAAAGGGTGCGTAAGTGGGATCAGGGAAGTTGAGGGAAAGAAAGAGAATGTATCCAGGGTCTTTGGGCCCATTCACAGGAATGCTGCAAGGTAGATGGGGTGTCTGCAGGATCCTGAAATGGGCTCAGGTGGACATTTGTTTATTCTACGTAAAAATTTCCTCATCCATATAGTAAGTTTCCTTAGAACTATCCTTTTACTGTGTGTGTATTTTTTTAAATGTATATATGTTTTTAAGTTAAAGGTGTGTGTGTACATTTTAAAAATTAAATTTTTAATTGCCCAGCAAAGTAATATGCATCTTTGCTAAGCCAGAAGATATCTCCTGGGTACCCTAGGGTGGACTAAATTTAGTATTACTATAATAAAGGTGAATAGCTGATAATGAATACTATGACATATGGAAAGTTGGATTTTCTTGTGAGATTCTGGAACATTCCATAAAAAAGACTACCTTGGTCCTAGCTTCCTAAAAGCCACTTGATAAAGGAGTTGGGCTGTTTTACTTTGGGTAGACTAAGGGTTGACCAGATTTCATGGAGGAATATAAAACAAAATATAAAAACTTTGCTTCCCATTTGCTTAGGACAAGTTAAGGGTAAATGAACTGAAGCAGCAGCAGAGAGAATTTTGGTTAAAAACAAAAAGACAAAAAACAAAAACACCTCACTGATGTGAAAAAAAAGAAAAAAGAAAAGAAAAGAAATTGTGTCATATTGCCCTGGTAACTGGATCTAGACTCTGTGGGTCAATCTAGTGTTGAATAGGAAAAGTATCTGACCACAAAGGCATGGGTATAGTTAGGCGAATGGACTCAACACCATGAGATCCAGCTAATGTTCTATTCTATGAGGCTTCTGTTTCTCCTTTCTGGTCTCATCAAGCCACAGTTGAAGTATCACCTTTTTGTCGGTAAATGCAGCATCTAACAGGACCTTCCCAAGTTGTCCTCCTACACAAACCTCCCCACCACAAGTTCTGTTTGATTTAAGGCATCCTAGACCTTTCTCAAAGTAATAGGCACCAAGAAGACACTTCCTTTCCATAGACAGCAGAAACCCTTAGTGCCCTCCAAGTATTTTAAGAATGTTAGGAGTCTATCACCTGTCATGGGCTGAGACTTGGGAAAAGGAGGTCCTACCTGGCTGGCTATGTTGTTAACATAGCCCTGGCTATGTTCCCTGGCTGGGAAACCAGGGCAAGTGATCTAACATCTCGAGGTCTCATTCCATCACCTGGGTCACAAGGGACTTGACTAGATAATCTCTAAGCTCCTTCCCAGACCTGCATGTGTAATTCTATCAGAACGTGTGCTTTCCCTGGACTAACACTGACTGTGTGTCCACACAGTTATATCAACAGGAGTCATTGCCAGGAGTTTCACCAGCTCCTCCCCCCTTACCCTCTGGGAGATCTCTTCTCCCACATTTATTTCTGGGAATCCCCAGAGACGTCTTGCACATGCTCACTTGGCCACGTGCTTCCTCTTCTGTCCCGTAACCCTTCTAGGTATTCATTGCCTAAGAAGCCTCTTGAGGCCCCCTCACCACCACAGCTGCCAGTGCCCTCCTGACAGTGCCAATGTCTGTTCTGGTGCTGCCCTTAATCCCCAAAGCTACGCCGACCAATGAACGGTTACAGTCTCAGAAGACTTAGGTATGCCTGAAACGCCACAGTATTAGCACAGAAGCAGACAGAATGTTCCCCCTTCCCGCTTTCAGTTACCATTTGTTTCTCTGACATCAGAATTGGGCCTTTTACATCTCTTCTAGCTTTGAAAACTGCTGTGGTAGCTTGAGCTTGCAGCTTCTCTTACCCTGGGGCCAAGTGACTGGTCTGCTGGTGTCTGGGATACCCACCCCCCACTCCTGCCACATAAATCCTTCTGGAGTGACTCCATCACACCCACCCAGACAGGTCTGAATCCCCGACATGGGTAACTCTTCAAGTTGAAATGGAAGACCCTAATATGCTATGTATTTTATTTTATCCTTTTTTTTTTTTTTTTGAGGGAGAGAGCACAAGTGGGGGTGGGGTAGAGGGAGAGAGAGAAAATCCCAAGCAGGCTCCACGCCCAGTGTAGAGCCTGAGGCAGGGCTCTATCTCATGACTGTGAGATCATGACCAGAGCTGAAATCCAGAGTCAAATACTTAATCAACTGAGCCACCCAGGTACCCCAATACTTGTTTTTTTTGTTTGTTTTAGAGAGAAAGAGAGAGAGCGAGCAAGCATGAATGGGGGAGAGGGGCAGAAGGAGAGAGAGAATACCAAAAAGGCTCCACAATCAGCATAGAGCCCAATGTGGGGCTCGATCTCATGACCGCAAGATCAGGACCTGAGCCAAAATCAGGGGTTGGACGCTTGACCTACTGAGCCACCCAGGAGCCCCTCTGATATGCTATTTAAAGAAAAACAAAACAAACAAAAAAAAAAAACCAAGCAGGAAGTCCCTGGAATCTTGAACCATTCATCTTGAAGACTATTCATGGAAATAGGGAAATTAAACACAGCATCTTTGAATATATATCCTCTACACCTATTGTTGTCTTCATAATGACAATTTACCTCTGGGAGATGGAGAATGGGCACTCACTACTGCTCAGTACAATCATGTGATGCTGGATCAGGTACCAGGAGGAAATGAGAACAAAGCTATATTGTCAGGAAGCCTGAAGCTTGACCCAAATGAAGCAGAGCTCCAGAAAACTATTGTGGAAACTATTTCCCCCATAGCTGCCTGTGGTTGTTCAACCCAATCCTTAGCCAGACTGGACTTGGAGAGGAAAACTACTTATCATTTAGCAGAGAAGCCTCCATGTTGCTATCCCATTAAAGAGAAAAACACAAAGAGAAAAATGAGGATAGTGGTGTGAGCCACAACTCAAGAGAAGCCCACACTCCTGCCCTCATTCTCTGCTCTCTCCTCGGGGTTGCTTTCCATGAGAAAACATTCATTCAATTTAAACACACACCATCCTTTTAAGGAGTTGTACCTGCTCACCTGCTCATTTGGTTACCTGAGGGCCAATGAGGGTAGGAAATCTCAGAGGCAAAAGCGGGGCCAAGATAGTGAAACCAGCATCTTTAGTAGTGAATGGTTGGGTCAGAAAAATTGGAAGTCAGAATGGAATCTAAAATGGGCTCTGTCATCAGTAATATCATTTAGCCATTCTGCTTCTCTTGATAATCACATGGACATCTCAAAGGAGATTTAAATGCCCTGCTAGAGGACACAGATCGTGTGGTGGATGTGTGTTTAAGCCACAGTTTGAGCAAGATTCAATTTCTCTAGGATCTATCAGAGACTTTCTAGTTGTTTTTTGTCATTGCTGTTATTGTTGTGTTCATAAATCAATTTCTTTTCTAAGAGTAGGAGAAGCTGTAGAGAAAACCTGCAAAGGGAAAAAATGAAGATGTATCCCAGTATGGAATGAGAAGAGGGACAGGACTTCAACTAATGAGCTAGTTAGTTCATACATTTATCCATCGATTCAACACATATTCATGGAACCCCTACTATGTGCTAAGCCCTATAGCATTAGGCAGATATTGGGGAACAAAATTGAAAATGTTGCTGCTTTTTTTGGAGCTTGTAGCCTGGTAAGGCAGACAGACTAATAGGACAAAAATAAATTATGTAACTGTAATTGTGGCAAGCATTAGGAAGGAGAACAGGGTGCTATGAAAGCAAATAGCAGGGGTGGTGATGGGTCAGAAAAATTTCCATGAGGAAAGCTGAGCCCTGAAGGATTAGCCAGATGAAGGGGAGGGGAGGCTGGGGAAATGATCTCAGCAGGAAATAATAGAATGAGTGAAGGGATAGGCAGGTGAAAAAGTGAATCTCAAAGAAAACGAAGCCATCTGTAAAAAGCAAATGAGCAAAACTCATGAAGAGAAGGCAAAACAAAATGAAGCCAAACCACAGTGGGGGCGAAAATCTCCAAAAGGTGCCAGCTGTGGCACTGAGTGGGTGCAGGGCCACTGCCATCCATCCTGGCTTCTGTCCCTCTTACATTGATAGCAAAAGCCGCTGCATGGAAGCATAAGGTCAAATCCTTCACTAGTGCATTCCAAAGACATTGTCCTAAGCCAGATGATTGCCATAAAGTCCTTATAAAATTAATATGGTTATCAAAGGGCAGAATGGCAAAAGTAGAAGTGGTGATCCAACGAAAATTACTGAGCACCTCCAATATGGCAGGCAATGTCTAGGCACTTGGTGTGTATTATCTCATTTAACATTCAAATTGCCCTGCATGGTGGAGCATAGTATACCCTTTAGAGTCTACGGAGGAACTGCAGCCCAGTGAAGCTAAGTGACTAGCTCAGCAAGTTAAAGATGGAGATGGGCCAGCTCTAGCTGGTCTCTTGTGTCTGACCATGCTTTGTGACCTCAGAAGAACCCATGGAGGTCATCTGGTTCCAGCCTGATATTCTGTAGAGGGGACTTGGAGCTCACAAAGATTAAGAGACTCATGTAAAGCCTTGAGATTAGTGGCAAATGCAGGGCTAGACCTCTGGCTCCCATTGGTAATCCATACATTTTCCCCATTTCTTACTGTTTTATAAGCAAAGTAAAAACATACACTAGTGAACTATCCGGAAGCCAAAACTACACATAAATTCATCACAATTTTTCTTGACTCAACACCCTTTTCTTCCCTGCGAACTTTGGTGTTGAAATATGTAGTGGGGACTTTGTGCTAAAAAAAATAAAATAAAATAAAAATAAGACTACTAAGTGATACCTTTTGCAATGAAACAATCATACTTTATTTTCAAATTTGGCTGTTTGTATTTTCAACTCTATTAAAACATGACGTGCTTGATTAAGCAACTGATTTGTACTCCTTATGACATTCTAACATTCTTCTATATTCTTCTAATAAAATGGAAAGTCTTAAAGAAAGTGTGTTTAATTGACTAGCTGCTCTAATGAAATCTCCTATCCAGGATCTCAGTCCATACACTGAATCTGTGAAACGACACTATGGAACAGGAAGATGAAAAATGGTAGCCATTGCTACCTGTGCTAAGACAAGAGTTGCTTGTAATTAGTTGTGACTTTTAACATATTACTTCATTCTTCTGGCCTTGGATTATGCATCTGGGAAATGCAGGGATTCTACCTGGTAGACTGCATGGTTCTTTTTAGATTTGAACTTCAACAAGATGATGGATCTTGGAGGCCTATTCACCACTAGCCAACCTTTTCCTTCTCAGCCATCCGCAGCCATCATTTTCACCTGCCCATCCCTGAACTTTGATTTCCAGCTCTTCCCTACGGTTTTTCACAAATACCTTGGGCGATCTTCTGACATTTTCAATTCCTGGGCCTGAGCGCCCCCTAGGCACACAGAGGTAAACTGCCGGGTCTGGAAGAAATCGGGCTCTGGGGAGCTGGCCTGTCAGTAAGATTAGCACCAAATCCCTGTGCTTCCCTGTAATCCTCCAGGCAAGGACACTGGAGTTTTCCTGACTTGGGCAGGGAGGGGGATTGGAACAGGAGGGAGCGGGTGGCGAGCTCTGTCATCAGACACTGCAGTGCAGGGGCTCTGTGGCACTGTCCCCCTCCAGCAGGCGCATTCAGAATGGAAGGGGGTGAGCTAGAGGCCTAGCAGATGCCGCCCTGTGGAAAGAAATCAGCGGCCACACGGTGAGTGTGTCGGGGCTAAAGAACAGTCACTGGAAAAAATGGACTGTTCAACCAAATACATTCACAGAAAATCATCCAAAGGTTATTAATCATCAGTTATGTGTCTGGCTTACATTATCTTCCTATCCCTGTAAATATCGTGTGTGTATTTCAACAGATTTTATCCCTGTGTATATACGATTTTGCTGCTTTTTCCATTTCTGATACGCACCTTCTATACTCTTAGTCCACATAATATTTATTTTAAATCTTTTATGATATGGTATACTGTAGCGAGGCACTTTCTGAGAAGTAAGTGTCTATTTGCACACATGTGTATGCATGTGGTATATGTGTGCACTCTGTTCATGCACACGCATGGTGTATGTGTTGTAAGAGTTGTGTGGTGTGTGTATGTGTGTGTACTGCGTGTGTGTGTGTATATGTGATGTGCATTTATGTGGGTGGTACCGGGTGTATATTTGTGTGTATCTGTGTGTATATCTGTAACAGGCATATTTGTGTTTCTGCGTGTGGAGTATGTGTTATGTGTGTTGTGCAGGGTGAAGTGCAGGGAGAGGGCATGGCCAGTAATGCCAAGGCTCGGAGGGGGCTTGCTTGGGAAGGCTGTGGCAGGCAGCGGGGTGGCAGGACTCTGGCCTCTCCTTTGGCTGATGTATGTGTGGTATGTAGGTGTCTCTGTGTTTGGTATGTATCAGTGTGTTGGTCGTGTACATTTACATGTTCACACGTGTGTATGTGTGTTTTTACATGTGTTTATATTTGTATGTGTGAGTGTGTGTGGTGTACATTTGTGTATAAATATATCCATATATTTATGGTGTGTATGCTTGTGTCTCTCTGCATGTGTATCTATGTGTGTGGTGTGTGTGCGTGTGTGTGTTCAGCCCCGTGTGGTGGCTGTCCCCCTGTAGCTCTAGATCCTGGGCCCTTGTCTCAGGCCGTAGCCTCTCTGCCAGGAAGCAGAGCTCCCACATGGACTGGGTTTGGCATGTGGGGAAAGTGGGGGACATGCTCCCCATGGAAGGTGTTTACAAGCCTGCACAGTCACCGGGACTGGCTGTGTGGTGTGCCCAATGCTTCTGTAGAGAACGAGTGTCTGGTTATCAGCAGAGACAGGACACTCAGGAAGCCCCTATCACAGGCACCAGAGTGCTTGACTTCATGGGGTGTGTTTTTTCTCTAAGATTATATTTTAATTCTCTGGTAGAAAAAAAAAAATGGGGGGGGGAGCATCTCTTGGGTGAATCAGTTCGTCATTTTCAGTAGACCCGTCCTATCAACATCCGTTGATCCTCATCCAGAAGCAGGAAGGGGTGACATACTTCGAATAGCCTTTCCCCAATATTCTGGCCCCAAAGCTCTGCTGGACTTGCACACACAGCTCTGCCTCCCCCCACACAGGTGGGCACACCTCCTCCGTGTCCCTCATCGTCAGCCTCCTGTCCTCTGGCTTGGGTCATGCCCAGAAAGTGAAGACACTAGGCCACAGCATTCTGGGTTTCATTTTCTGTTTAAACCCACGGTGAACTAACTCCCCTAACATTCGCAGAGTAGGTGTGGCCAGGAACTAGTTCAGGCATGAAAGACAGGATGGTGAGTCGTGCAACACAGCGGTTAAGAACATGGGCTCTGGCAAAAGATAGAACCCATTCACCTCCCATCTTCACCTCTCACTCTGTGACCCAGGACAAGCAACTTCCTTAAGGTTCTGGTGTCTTGTCTGTGGGATAAGTACTTGTCTCCCTGGACTGCTCTTAGGCTGGCCTGGCATGAAGAACCTGGAACGTGACCGTCTGTACCTGTTAGCTGCTGCCTGGATTGGCTCCCTGGGTCTTCATCCCAGTCTCCTAGGCGAGGAGGTCGGAAAGCTGAGCACCACGTTCTCCAGATGTTTTTGCATCATGATTTCCAGGTGCAGACAGTCTTGAACTGAGTAGATGAATTCTGCATAAGAAGTGGAAGCAGAACCTGTTCCCTTTTTAGCCATTTTTGCCGGCAAGCAAAGTTGCGAAGATGTGAAGTTTCTGTGCAATGGTGCTCTGGAGTCCATTTCTAGCTTCTGGGGGTACTGGGAGTCAGGCGGTAGCCCCAGCTTCTTATTCCAGCAGGGCTCCAAAGGTGCTCACTTGCCCAGTGGGTCATTTCTATATTGTTTTGGGAGCCGTTTCTGGAGCCCCAGCCTAGACCCTGCTCCTTCAGCTATTCCACTAACTTTTAAGCATCTTATTCCTTGATTAAATACCTTCCTGCTTAATATGAATAAGGCAATTTCTGTTTCCTGCATTAAATCCCAATGGATGCAATTATTATTACTTGTGTATAAAATTAAAGTAATAGCAGCCATCACATACTGGTTATACCATAAATTCAGACGTTTACAGATGTTATGTAATTCCAACCTCCCAGCAAAACCACACAGTCCGTAAGAGGCCTAATGAAGGCAGGAATTGAGATCTTTCTGCCACCGGAGGCCAGGTACCCACTTACTATACCATACTGTTCCTTCTCTGGGGGGCCTCATAGTGCAGCGAGGATGGCGACTGTGCAGTGGGGGAAATCCTGGGAAGAGCTGTGGGCCCCAGGCTGTAGGAGCCAGAAGAGAAAATGTCTAACTCTGCCCAGGGCTTGGAACCCCAAGATGGCGTCTGCTCTCCACCTCTCATTCCTTGACATGTTGTGGGACCCTGTCTCAAAGATCTGGTGGCTTATTTCACAAGTAATCATAATTTAGAGGCCCCAAATCTGCATGTTTGCCAACACGACTGTCCGCCCTTTTATCCGGCTGAGTCATGGCAGGTCCTGGAACATGCTATTCCTTTGTAGGACTCATTACTGCGGGCCGCTTGAGGAGCTCACTGAGCTGAAGATTCCGGCACCCTGGGGCAGAGGTGTGCACTCGTCTTCAGCATGGCTCTCTCTTTGTTTCTCATGAGACTCCCATACCTTAACAGCTTCCTGTTGAGAGGGCCTCAAGGTCAGAAAGTTTGCCTTCGTCAGGTCTGTACCGCTGTCATCTAGCACGTTGCAGATGCTCAGTGAATGAATGCATGAATGAATGAAGCAGCACCAGCCTACAGCCCCTGCTCACCTCAAACAGAAGTGAGGAGCTGGCTCTTTTCTCTCCACTGGATGCTGGGGCAGGAAGCGCAAGCCATACCTGGTGCATCAATCCTGGAAGAAGTGGAAGCAGGATTCTGTTGAGTGGGTGGGAGCCAGATGTAGGGACTCTGACTTCTTGGCTCTCAGCCCCTCATTTCCAGGATTTACTACCACCCCTTAATTTCCAGGTTATGGGTCTTGTGAAATTATATCCATTGGGCAATTAGGAACCTAATCTGGAGCACATTTTCTAATTCCTAGCCCCTGGTAATGGGCTCCTCTCCCTCCACATTTAGTCCAACAGCCCCGGGCCACACCCTCAGCAGAGCCCTAGGCAGAAGTGCAAGGAATCGCAGGAGACTCAGGTCCCAGGACAACTCATAGTTGATGTGAGAGAGACAAAGACCACCACTGACGCACACACAAATAGCCCAGGTCACACAGGACCTGAAATACCATGGTATTGTATAGGGACCACAAAAAGTAGGCTTGGGAATTGGGCAGCTTCTAGAAGATGAGATAAAAGCAGGTGGGGAAGGACTCTTAAAATAATATCACTGATTGCATGCATATGGTACTTGACAATTTTAAAAGCTTTCTCATATATAGTACATCATTTCACATACTTCTCAAAGTAGTGGCCTTGTAAAGTAGGCAGAGCAGACATTATTATGCAAGTTTAAGAAAATAAACCTGAAGCTTGGGGATGAGGTCTTCCAATCCCAAATCCAGTTCCCTGGTGAAAATCGGGACCAATATGATACAAGGTTACACTAATATTTTTAAAGATTTGTAGTCTGCGTTACTTGATTCAGCTCCCTCTCTGTGTATGCAGCTCAGTCTCCCGAAAATGCTTCCTTGATTGGTTCTGGGAATCCCTAAAGGGCTCCTCACATGTGTTTAGGAAACAAGGCCACTCACAAAAGTTTCGCTCCTGGTGATTGCCCCAGTTTTGCTGGGCCTTATAAAGGTCACACCACCCTGGACCTTGGCCTGGGACTCGCCAACACTACCACTGCCTCTCTGCATCTGACTCTTCCCGCGACTCTTAGGCCTGGCAGTTTCTGTTAGTATTTGTTTCAAGTCCACAGGCTGTCAAGGATATTTGGTGGGGAGTAGAGTTCAGTGGCTCCCTCCTTGTGGAATTACGCTTTGTCAGAGGCTTCTAAAGCACTGTCATTATGACTGTCGTGTGATGCAGAAATTAACTTAATAGCTATGTCATTTTTATGTATCCGGGGTGGCCCTGGGAGAGATGCATTGAACAGCCAAGAAGTTCTCCTCAGCTCCACTTAGGATCTGCCCTACAAGGGCTTCATTACGAGCCTGTCTGTCAGTCAGTCTGAACTCAGGGAACACACAGAGTCAAGTGCATTTTTGGATAAATGCTTTGTTGTTCAATACTGAGGGATCAAGCAGATTTGATGGCCCATTGTTTGTCAATATCTAAGTACTCTTATTTGGAGAGAGGGGAGCCCTTGGCTTAGCCTCTGATATGTCAGGCTGTGTAGTTGCAGTTCCTACCAATCCAGTGACAAACAAGGTGGCCACAATTCCTGCCCTCTTGGATCCTACATTCTGGAAGGTCAGGGTATAGGGTCAGGTTCCTTCTTTATCTAACTGAGTTCTTTCCTGAGAGGTTTATCTGCATTTTTCACTCCCTTCCCACTTACCTCCCTACAACCTCCCTCCTACATTCTCGACTTGCAAGTGAAACTTTTTTTTAATTAAATTTTTATTCTGAGATGATTGTAGATTCATGTGCAGTTGTAAGAAGAGATAGAGATCCTGTGTACCACTTACCCAGTTTCCTCCATGTTGCAAAACTACAGGACAATATCACATCCAGGACACTGCCACTGCCACTACCAAGATGCAGAACGTTCCCAAGCCCATCACTCAAAAACCTCTCACGTGGCCCTTTTATAGCCACCCCTACCTCCTTTCCACCTACTCCCATCTCTGATCCCTGACAACCACGAATTTGTTCTCTATTTTTATAATCTTGTCATTTCAAGAATATTCTAGAAGGTGAATCATACGGTGTGAGACTTTTTGGAATGGACTTTTTTACTCAGCATAATTCCCTGATTATCTGAAGTTGTATTCTTTATCAACAGTTTATTCCTTTTTAGGGCTGAGTAGTCTTCCACGATATGGATGTGCCACAGTTTATTTAACCATGGACCTGCTGAAGGATATCTGGGTTGTTTCTAGTTTTTGACTATTATGAATAAAACTGCTGTTTTGCAGGGCTTTATATGAATGTAAGTTCTCATTTCTCTGGGACAAATGTCTAGAGGTGCAATTGCTAGGTTGTATTGGAACCACACGTGTAGTATTATAAGAAATTGCCAAATAGTTTTTTAGACTGTCTATACCATTGTACATGGCCACCAGTGATGTAGGAGTGATCAGTTTCTCCACCCCTTCACCAGCAAGTAATCTTCTGACAGACGACCCCCTCAAATTGCCAGACTTGCCCAGATAGGTTGAGTTTGCCAGGGAGCACAGTTTGAGGTTTTCATTTTGATTTGTTTTCATAGCCAGCTTTTTAATCTTTGTGTAAATTTGACTTCTAGCCAGCCTTTCCCACCATTTCTCTGGACATGTCCAGACATGATGAATGCCTCAGCATTGGTCAGCATTGGTCAGTGGAAACCTTTGGCTCAAGTCCCTCTGCATATAGCGAGATGTTTGGGAGTTTTTATCCCCACACCCCTTCTAAAGAACGGCCCCTCCCTATATCCCCTACTGTCAGGTAGTCTCCAGAGACCAGTTTGTACCCACCCACATGACATGAGGGAACCTCTGTAAGTTCAGTAGGCACAATCCCATCCTTTCTCTTGGTGTCTACTATGTATTGGCACTGTTCTAGTTGCTGCAGATGAAATATTGAACAATCGGGCAAGGCTCCTTGTCTTGTGAATCTTGTATGAAGGGAAAATAGACAATAAAGACACAAGATTATTTCAGATGGCGATAAATACTACAAAGACTGTACACGGGGCAATATGACAGAGAATGAGTGCATAAGCAGCCCTCCAATGAGCTGAGCTTTTTCAGCGTCAGAATTCCTACAAGCTTCTTTTTTTCAAAGCTAATTATTTCCATTTCTTTCACCATTTTTTGTGAT
Organism: Neofelis nebulosa; assembly: GCF_028018385.1. Lineage (NCBI taxonomy): Eukaryota > Metazoa > Chordata > Mammalia > Carnivora > Felidae > Neofelis > Neofelis nebulosa. The sequence continues at coordinate 32,440,462 of NC_080796.1, forward strand.
GTTCTCACCATGTTTTCTGATCCCAAGATACTATGGTTGACCTTAACTATCAACAAGTCCTTTCATTTGTTAAAGATTCTTTTATAATTTGGTTCTTTGAATTAAAAAAATTACTCCAGGGATACTACTCAGCGATCAAAAAGAATGAAATCTTGTCATTTGCAACAACATGGATGAAACTAGAGGGTATTATGCTAAGTGAAATAAGTCTGTCAGAGGAAGACAGATATCCTATGATTTCACTCATGTGTGGAAGTTAAGAAACAAAACAAATGAACATAGGGAAGGGGAAGGAAAAATAAGATACAAACAGAGGGAGACAAACCATAAGAGACTCTTAAATAAGGAAGACAAACTGAGGGTGGCTGGAGAGGAGGTGGGTGGGGAGATGGGCTAAATGGGTGATGGGCAATAAGGAGGCCACTTGTTGGGATGAGCACAGGGTGTTATATGTAAGTGATGAATCACTGGGTTCTACTCCTGAAACCAATACTACACTGTATGTTAGCTAACTTGAATTTAAAGAAATAATTTTTTTTTAAAAAGGAGAAAAAAATAAAAAAATACTCCAACTATGGAATGTATGCTACAGATACAGTGAAAAGACTTTCTTCCTTAATTTGAACATCATGTTTCTATGACGATAGCCAAAAATGGCAGGCCTTTGGAAGCCTCTGTTCTTGTCCATTCCTTATTCCCTGATCCTTTTCAAGTGAACACTATATAAAGTCAAACTTCTCCCATCTCGTACTAATTCCAGTAAGTTTTGAAAGCAAGGTGTTTACATAAATATACATCCACCTTGCTGCCATCCACCGTCAGCCTGGCAGATATTTCTTCCACTTGAGTCTGCCATTTAATATATACATATCATTCATCCCTCCCACCTCAGCTCATCTGTGAGTATATGGTAACATTCACTCTTAGAACAAATTTCATATTCAAGTGTTGAAAAGAACAGAACACTGAGGCATACCTGGTCTTTAGACTAACATAGTCCACTTAGCCTCTTGGGCTTAGTTGCTCAGTGGGTTAGGAAGCCATCTTGGGTTTCCCCGTTTTGCCCATGAGAGTATGATGAGAGCTTTGGTAAAATGTTTTGCTCAAATCAAGCTATGTTACATTACCTGTTTGGTAATCTCATCAAAAAAGAAAGGAGAGTTTGATGAGACTTGTTCTTAATGATCCTGTGTTGGCTTCCAGATCTTTAGTCCTGTTTGTAATATTACACCATCTGCCTTAAGCAGTTAGCTCAGCCTTTTCTTGTTCTTCCTGCTCTGGACACAACTAAAACAAAAACCTTTGCTGTTCTTAGGCTTTTTGCACGTCTCTGCTTTTTCTGACAGTGGTCTTTTGGGACCTTTTGTTCCATCTTTTGCACTCATCCTTTTAAAGTCTGAGTGTCCTGAATGGCTAAGTTGTTAATTTCCATGTATTATTTTCAGCATGTTGAGGCACTCATGAACAGTAGATTGGATGAATAAAAATATTTCTTATAATCTTCCAAGCCCCTTTAGATGTTCTGCTTTGTGAAGTCATTGACCACAGGATTATTCTCTCTTTTCTGTTTATTTTATAAAACTCAGTTTCCTGAAGTTTAATGTATGTGTGGCTGATTGTTCCCAGAATTCTCTTTCTTAACTACTTCACCTTTAAAATGGCATAGTTATCTTTCACCAGGTGTCATATTGGCAAACTTAGACTTCCAATATGCAGCTCTACTCGTACATACGTGATTTTTCCCAGATGGGACATGGATTGTAGTTTATCTCCTCCAAAGACTATAAACTTGGGGGCAAGAACCACACTTCTTTGCCTTTTGTAGAATGAAGATAGTGAACCACAGCGTGTTAGAGCTGAAAGCAGACTTAGTGTATCTTTAGTCCAACTTTTTTTCTACAGATGAGGAAATGAGTTCCAGGAAACTGTGGGGACTTACTCAAGATTATTAGCTAGTTAGAGGCCACGAGGTAGTAGACTCCACAGAAACTGCCTCTTCTCCCCATGCTTGTAGCACTGACTGCCCTGAAGATAAATCTATTAAGGAGAACACTGCCTGCTTTATTCAGAGCAGTTTCGTAGGAAGCGGCTCTCTGGGGGCGCCTGGGTAGCTCAGTCAGTTAAGCGTCCAACTTTGCTCAGGTCATGATCTCACAGTTCGTGAGTTCGAGCCCTGCGTCAGGCTCTGCTCTGAGCTTGCAGCCTGGATCCTGCTGCAGATTCTGTGTCTCCCTCTCTCTCTGTCCCTCACCCGCTCACACTCTGTCTCTCTCTCTCTCTCAAAAATAAACATTAAAAAAAAAAAAACAAACAAAAGGAAGTGGCTTTCTGAATTTCACAGTGATGACCAAACCTTTCATGCTAGCTTTCCACTGGTGGTCTGTCCTCACGGCTTGCCATTCAAAGCAGATACATATTTGGGGATATAAGAAAAATATATTTAATTGGATTCATGTATATTCTCCTTTTTTTCAAAATGACATCTTTTTCATGAAACAGAAACATTCAGGTTGCCAAGTTAAGGATATTTAAAGGGGGGCAGAGAATTATGAAGAGAAAACCAATTTCCAACCACCATAAGAGATAAGGCAGTGCCTAAATTAAATTAAACACTTGACCGGGACTTTCTGAACGAATGAAGAGTGAAAGAAATAAAAAGGAAGAAAGGAAGAGAGGGAGGAAAAAGATTGAAATACAATTATTCTTTTTATCTAAGAGGAGGTATTAAGTGATACAAAGTTCTCAATATCAACTTCACAGTCAATAAAGAAGTGAAATTTTTCACTTTTTTGATAAAAGCAAAAGCAAAAACTATGCTGAAGCACAAGTATAGTAAAATAAGTTCTTTGGGATGTTAAAAATATTTAGAAGTGTGTATAGATTTCATGCCTTGTAGAATCTATTAACCAGATGTTGAATAAATTTGATAACGAGGCTAGGTTTTTGATAGCAATTGGTGTTTGAGGTTAGACTTTTCGGAAGGTGTTCTACTCTGCTAATTAACATAATATTGTTTTGGAAACCAGATGAATGGGTGGGAAGTCCAACGTTTGTTACCACAATAGCAGAACCTACCAATATTCTTACATAGAAGGAGGCCACACTTCTTCCAAATACAGGTGACCCACTAGAATTTGTGCTTAACAGAAACTCCAGGGGCACCTGGGTGGCTCAGTCGGTTGAGCGTCCGACTCTGGCTCAGGTCATGATCTCACGGTTTGTGAGTTTGAGCCCTGCGTCTGGCTCTGTGCTGACAGCTCAGAGCCTGGAGCCTGCTTTAGATTCTATGTCTCCCTTTCTCTCTGCCCTTCCCCCCTTATGCTCTGTCTCTTTCTCTCTGTCAAAAATAAATAAACATTAAAAAAAAATTTAAACAGAAACTCCAAAATTCCACCAGCATGACTATTTCAAGTCAGATCATCATAGCCAGAATGAAACCTCATAAGACTGGGGTAGGACATCTAGTTCCAAGTAATGTGGCTCCTTCATTGACCGCTGGAATGAATTAGCCACAAATAAACCCTTAGGAAACTGTATGATTCATTCACCATATGAAGTTAATGGATATCAACCAATTAAGTCTTGGAACCTGCCCCCTCCAAGGACAATTACTGTTGTTTTGTTGTGGGTGATGTTTTGCTCCTTTTCCTGGTTAGTGTAATAAAACCATGCTGTCTGCATTAGCACTTGGGCTATCCTCTTCCAACTGTGGCCTGATATTTCTAGAAACTCTTCCTGCTTGCTTATTTTGGCAGTGGAGTTAGAATGCAGAATTCACAGTCTTATCCAGGGATCTGCAATGAATGCTTCTATGGCTTAGTTCGCAACCAGCGAATAGGAGGGATTAATTCTTCATATTAACTACACTCATAAAAGATTTTCAAAGAATGCTTTGATTGATTGCCTGATTGCATTAGTTGGGGAAACTTCTGGTCCTGTGGGTTCTTTTACAATAGAAATCTCATCAGATCACCCTGCACTCAAAATCTCCTATTTTCCCATCACTCTTGGGTGGAATCTAAAGTCCTCAACATGGCCGCTTCAGCCTGTGTGATCTGGCACTGCCTCCCTCTCCGATCACTCTCTTTGCTTACCGTATCCTTGGTATACTAGACTCTCTCGTCTTCTTTCTCTCCAGAGGACTTTACCCCAGCTGTTCTAGCTGACTAGAGTGCTTGACACCCAGATAATTCTTTCTTGTCCTCTAGGTGTGAGGTTAAATATTGCTTTCTAACCTCCTCCCATTCCAAATTGGACTCTCTAGGTATGCTCTCTCATAGTGTCTGCACTTTTCCTTTGTAGCATTTACCATCATTTTTAATTATGGCATTTATTTGAGTAATTATAGGTTCCTAGTGGTTGGCAATTTCCAGGTCAGAGGCTGGTTTGTTTTGCTCAGTGCTGAATGCCCAGGTGATAGGAATTCAGTCAATATTTACAGAATGGATGAAGATTTATAGTGTTGTGACATTAGCTCCCGTAATTGTGATTGCTCCACGGAGCATTGTGCTTAATACACACATACACACACACACACGCACACACACACACACACACACATTTGTGTATATATGCATGTACTTATGTATACATAAAGGTTTTGTTTTATGAAGCTGGTTCTCAGTCATCACTTTAAGATGAAAGTTGTAGCAAACACTCTTTCCTTTCCAGATTCCCTTTACTATGCTGTGTAGGCCAGCTGTGGCCAAATACCTTCTCCCTTGGATAGTGAAAGAGCTGCTGATAGGAGTCCAAGTATGAGATCCAAGTATGAGTCCAAGCAGCAGGTTCAGGCCTGCTTAGCCCAGTCATTTGCTCTTTCTGCGGTCAGTTTCCTCACCATGAAGTGAAGGGCTCAGATGAGATAATAATTAACATCCTTTCTATTTTAATGCAGTATGATTCTAAAAGAGAAGAAGGGAAGGAAAGTTAACTTTTAATATCAGAGGCTAAAGTAGTTGAATTAGTTTGGCTGTGGGTGACAGAAAGCCATAATAATGGTGACTTAAATAAATTTCAAGACTGTTTTTCTCCCAGGTGAAAGCCTAGAGATTGGCCATCTATGGCTATAATGGGGTACCAGGCTCCTTCTATCTCTTTGCTCTGCCCAGCATGGCTTCTATTGTCAAGGTAATTTCATGATCCAAGGTGGTGGCTGGCCATCTGCTTACACTCCATTGGTGGAACTTAGTCTTCTAGACTCACCTACCTGCAAGGGGATCTATCAAATGTAGTTTTTATTCTAGGTGACTGTGGGGCTCCCACTGCTAAGGAATAAGAAGAGAACACATATTAGATGAAATATAACAGGCTCTGCTACAGTGGGCTTCCCAAGAAGGGCTAATTAGGAAGATGTCCAAAAATTGCCGAGCACAAAATCACTACTTAAAATGGAATCAAGATAATTAGGAGTCTGCCTGTTTTAGAGTTTGGCCAACATGCAAGGCAGAACAATCATCGTTTCAGGGGAAGGCAAGGGCTTTGGCTTTACATGGAAGGGGATGGTATGGCCAATACAGGAAGAGAAAACAGACTCTCTAGGACCTTCTGTAGACTTAGGAGGCAAGACAAGGAAGAACACTATGCTAGGAAACAAGGAACTCTGGCCATTTAGTAGAGACTGAGGGAAAATTAAAGTGGCCAAAGCTGCACTCCAGTGAAGACATGCACCTATAATTTGCTTTCTGGCCTATAGTTTCTAATCTGAGTTTCCTTACATTATCATTTCTGTGTGTGATATTGCTGGTGATTCACAAAAGAGGAGAGATATGCAGGAAGTCAGAAGAGCAAGGCCTTTAGTCTCATGACTGCAGCCCAAAGAGGATGTCCCTGCCTTCCTTCCCCACTTTCCCCACGTTGTGAGAAAGGTGAGGGAGAGGGGGAGGCTGGTGGCCAGGGAAATCTGGGAGACAACAAGTGAAGCTTGAAGCAGGGAACAGAGGGTCTGAGGCTTACACCATTGCTCGCTTATTTCCGTGCTTTGGACCTGGCTACCCTACTCACATTTGTCTGCATTGGGAGTGAGGACACTTAAAGACCAACATCTCAGGGAGAAGAAAGGGACTACAGCCACTTGAGACATTTCTCTCCACCCACAAATCTCTCCTGACCATGCTCATGACCTCATGGCTCTCTCTGAGTCCTTTGTCACTTGAGAGAATAAAAAGCAGAGAAAGAAAAAAGGAGAAGAAGACAAAGGAAGGTGAATATCTGAATTAGATAGGCAAGCTGCTGTAACAGTTTAACACAATAGAAATTTCTATCTCATCTAACAGGCTAATAAGTTGGGGGGTGGGGAGGGTTGGGGGAATCCAGGCAGTGATAGGCCCTGCCATCTTCACTTTAGGGCTTCCAGAACTGCCCTGGGCATCAACACCCATCTGGCAGACTGGGAAAGAGCATGAGAGACTGCCAAATGGGAGGCGTTTATCACCCTGCCTGGAAGCAGCACACGTACATCACTCTTGCTCACATTCCATTATGGCCACTTCTCACTGGAGTGGCATTGAATATGTGGACTGTTTGCCCAGGAGAGAATGGGTTTGTGCTCAGCCAGTGGCCTCAGTCATAGTGGACCTGAGAGGGAAAGACAGGTAGAATGCTCTGGAGAGGACTGTGTTCATGCAGTAGTGAGAGTGCAGAGTTAATCTTGTCTCAAGAAGGATTTCAGACCACAGACTAGATGAGAAAATGGAGGGCTAGAATGGCTGGTCTTCCCACTGGGACAGCACTATGGCTCTCATTTGTTTCCCTTTTGTCAATGTGAAGACACCAATGTTCAAATCAGAACCAATTATCTTAGAGAGTTACTGTGCTATGCTGGATGCTCAGTCCCTTGCTGCCAAGGGACTACCATGTGAATACCTCTGATCCTGGGGAACTCACTATCTTGTAAGGCAGTCCAAGCCATTAATTCATTGATGAAAATTTTTTTTTTTTTAAAATTTTTTTTTTCAACGTTTTTTATTTATTTTTGGGACAGAGAGAGACAGAGCATGAACGGGGGAGGGGCAGAGAGAGAGGGAGACACAGAATCGGAAACAGGCTCCAGGCTCCGAGCCGTCAGCCCAGAGCCTGACGCGGGGCTCGAACTCACGGACCGCGAGATCGTGACCTGGCTGAAGTCGGACGCTTAACGACTGCACCACCCAGGCGCCCCAATGAAAATTTTTTTTGAGTGCATGACCTTTGCCAGGCACTAGGAATATGTGGTGACAAAAACATAGGACGAATACTTAAGAATTTCATATTTCAGAACAAATTTCCCTGCTGTTTTTGTTTGTTTGTTAAATAAGGCCACATACTTTGCTTCTGCTGATGGTACTTCTTGTTACTTTCCATTCCACAGATCACCCAGTTGTCCGGGTGAATTGCAAGCACAATATATCATAGTCCCTTCTCAGACCCCAATCAACCTCACCCTAATAATTCCTAGGAAAGTCCATTATAAATTCCCAAGGGGTAGTTAGAAACCACCTAAACAGTATTTTCCAAACCACCTTTTCCTTAGAGGACATTTTTGGAGTCAGTCATTTGTCTATTTGCAAAATTGCTTCTCCTCTGCCTTTCCATGTTAGGTTTCTAAATTCTGCCTCTGGGTCCCTTTCAAAACCTGTAATTGGATCATTCTAGGGCTGACCTGCTATGTAGTGTCTCAGTGTCCTTGTCTATATTCATCTTGGAACAAACCCATCTTGGAACTCACTTTTCATTGCAAAACTTGTCTATGCTTTTTATTTCAAAACCACTGCATCTGAAAGCTGCCTCCGAGTTTGTGTTGCCAGTTCAAAATATAATTTGTGTCTAGAGACCAAAGTGCTTTCAAAATTGTTTTGGAAGATCCTCTAGAAGTTCAGTACAAAACGCTCAGGATCATCTTCCCTGACTATTCCCCCTCTCCACCAGCTCTCCTCCCTCTCTCTCACTTTGGAGTTTGAGGTCTGTCCACAGAGAATCTTCCCTATCTGCTCTCAGCCTCAACAGAATTAATATGTCAAACTCCACTGTAAAATTGACATTTGGGCATCAATAAGCAAAAGTTATTCCTAAATGTCCCTATTTTATCTTTTAGGCAAAGCCCATTATGTTTTTAACCTCTAAGCAATTCGTTCGACTGGCCTGCCCTATTCTAACTAGTCTTGAAATGTTCTTTTTTAAAAAAAATTTTTTTAATGTTCATTTATTTTTGAGAATGAGAGAGAGAGAGAGAGAGAGAGACAGATGTATGAGTGGGGGAGGGGCAGAGAGAGAGACACACACACAGAATCTGAAGCAGGATCCAGGCTCTGAGCTGTCAGCACAGAGCCCGATGATGGGCTTGAACCCATGAGAAGTGAGATCATGACCTAAGCCAAAGTTGGACACTTAACCGACTGAGCCACCTAGGTACCCTGAAGCCCTGGAATGTTCTAATGATGTAAGGGGAAACCAAGCCATTGGTGACTGCCGGGTACCCGATGTATATTATCCCATTAAGTTGTCTCTACCCTCCTGGGAGACTGGCTCTACTATCCCAGTACTTCAGATGAGGAAATAAAGCAGAAAGAGGTTGAGTAACTAAGGTCTCTTCCATGCTGGCCAGTGGAATCCAAATTTGCATATGTCTGATTCCAAAGCTAAAGCTCTTTCTGCTGCTCTAAGGAGCTTCCTGTTTTGAAGGTTGAAACAAGTCAGGCATATAAACTTGGGCATATAAACTTGTCTTCTGAACCTCAGGTTCCTTCTGAAATGAAGAAGTAGGTTTAGATGAATGCCAAAGTCCCTCTGTCTCTAACATTCTTTCCCTTCCCATAGCTCTCAGCCTAGCTCATTCTGGGGGAAGAACTTACACCAACCTGAAGCAACAGCAACAGGGTAATATCAACAATAACTATTTATCAAGTGCCTATGCCATACAAGGTGAATTATAACTTTACTTATTATAATCCCTTTAACAAATCTATGAGTTCTTATTATCCCTACTCCATAGATGAGTAGACTGAGGATCAGAGAAGTTAGAAACATGACCAGAGTCACACAGCCAATAAGAAACAAACCCAGGGGTGTCCAATTTCCAAGGCCATGTTCATGTGTCCACCATACTATGTTTAGGGGAAGCAAGAAATGAGGCAGAGGGAAAAGCTCTGTGAATAATGGTCCCTTAGGGCAAGAGAAACATGTACACCTGGCAGAATGATCTAGAGGTAAGTCAGTTGGGATGAGAAAGGATACTTGGAAGGACCAAGTAGTTAAAGCACCCCCCTAGTCTTCCCAACTTTGCTTCCAACTCTTAGCAGACATGCTTCTTACTTCCAGGCACAGAGTGCTGCCCTGGTAGGAACTTAGCTTGGGGGAGCCTGGCTTGGTGCCCAGTGTTGCTCACGGAGCCACTTAGACCCTAAGTCACTAAGCCTTTTATCTCATTGCTTTTTTATCTCATCTTATTACTGGGTCCATGCTTTTCTGACCTCTCTGAACTTCAGCCAAAATTGCCAGACTCCCAGCTCAAGTCCTACTGTGCCCTGTGCTTTTCTGGAACTGCCTGAGTCTTAGTGTATAGTTGGTAAGGCTTGTAGGAGTATGAAATCAACATCAGCGAAAATGGAAAAGGACAATCAGTGGAAAAGAAAAATGGGTTTCTGAAGAGTAAGCAAGGGTCCTTTAGGGGTTACTCTTAGCTGGTCAGGTGACTGAGAAGGAGCAGCCAATTATGAGAGAGGGCTGGGAACAGGATGAAGGCTGACATCTAGATAGTTTAACGTTCTACAGCCTCTGAGCAAGGAGAGCAAGTCAGGTTTTCCCAAGCAGGTGCGTGACCTGGTGGCATGCAGATGTGGGCTTTGGAGCCAGGTAGTTCTGGATTCAAATACCCTTTCTGGCCTCAACCTACGGCCCCAGTCAGTAAAATGAGAATGACTGGAACCTCACAGGATAGCTGTAAACATTAGAAACCATGCGCATGGTGCTTTAAGCACATAGAGAGACAGGAGGCACGTTCTATTATCATTATTATTAAGGAAATAGCGTGAGAAAGGCTTTTTCCTGCCATGAGCACACAAGCAATCATCGTCACCTTTCATGCTGTTTTGCTTGTCCAAAAATCGGGGCGTGACCCTTTGGTGAGTAAAAGCTGACAACACTCAATTGGCCATTAAAATTCGGAATGAAGCAAGTCTCTGGAATTGAGACTGCTGGAGCCCACCACTTAAGAGTTTCAATAATGGGACCATACAGCTTTTTACAGGGGGAATTTTTGAAACTTGCCTTTTCACCACTTCAAAATAGACATGCAATGATTGCTTGCAGCTGACTGTCATTTAAGAAAATAAAGAATTAATACCCCCAAACCAATAAAGGGAAAGGACAAATCAGTCATTCCAAACCAAACAAAAAAGCCGAAACCAAAACCATCACCTGTGAAGCAGGGCAGGCCTGTGAAATGGTGGAAGTGACTTGTTGGATGAGAAATAGACCCACCAGTCCTGTGGGTGCTCAGGTGTCCCGGTTAACAGCTTTGTCCCTGAATTGTTTCCAATAGTGCCCCTTTAATTCTCAGAGATGTCCCAGTGTGGATAATAAATTCTTTGGTCACCTGGTCATATGGAATATCATTTGCACATTGATGTGGTGGGAGAGAGAAGCTATATATGGTATTTGTGCTTCAGAGCCCCAGATTCCCCCAGGCAGAAGACATTCAGAGAAGGAACTTCCAGAGTGTTGCTCTCTCAGCCAGGGCACTCTTCTTTTTCTGAAGCCCCTCTGTGTACTACTTAGGCTCACCTGCTGGCTCTGAAATGGAAGCAGAGACTGGAGCAAATAGGTGTGTGTGGGGATGAGGCAGGGAGCATAGAATCATAGGTTCATCGTCAGTGGTTTTATGCCATGGCGCCAAATGGGGGAAATGAACAGAATGACTGTGTTTGTCTGCTACAGCTCCGTTTGTCTTTCTGGAAGGCAGAAGTATTGCTTAGAGAGTGGACTCTGTTAGTCAGTGGCCTGGCTTGGCCTGAGTCAGTGTTCCCTTTGCGCACTATCTTGTTCCGGGGTTCCTGGGAAGTGCCCTAAAGGAGGTCACCAGTTTCTGACTCTTGCAGACTAGACCCTCTGAGTTTTTGATATCTGTCCAAACCCCACCAGAAGTGAGGATGTGTATACCTGTGGTCTGGTGGATGGTGCGGGTGTGCCTCCCTGATCCAGGAAATGCACAAAGGCAACCCCCAACCCCAGCCCCCACCCAGCTGGCCCCCTGTGTTCTATTTTAAAAGCTTCAGGGTAGCCTGATCTGAGGTCTGCCTGGTCTGTCCATCCCATCCCCTCCTTGTTTACTGTAACATTGGGTCACTGCAGTGCAGCTGGAATGCAATCTCTGGGCAAATCAGCAAGGCCGAGGCGGGCCTTACAAGGCACCATGTCATTGCACTGTTTTTCCTCCCCTCCCAACGAGTTTTCTTGGAAGTTCTGAGGCTCAGTGTGTATCTCCAGAGATGCATTCCAAATTCTCAGCTGCTTCCAACTCAGCAAGTCTTACTGCCTCTCCTTTTAAAATCTACTCGCCTTGAAAGGTTAGAGATGAATAAGCTTACACAAAAGGGGGTATCCAAGACTCTGTGTGTTTGCTGCTGTCTGCTGTCACGCGTAGTTCAGTCACAGTTTCCCCTCTTAAAAAGCAAAGAAGAGGGACGTCTGGGTGGTTCATTTGGTTGAGCGGCCAACTTGGGCTCAGGTCATGATCTCGTGGTCCGTGAGTTCGAGCCCCGCATCAGGCTCTGTGCTGACAGCTCAGAGCCTGGAACCTGCTTCAGATTCTGTCTCCCTCTCTCTCTCTGCTCCTCCCCAGCTCTCTCTCTCTCTAATTCTCTCTCAAAAAGAAACATTAAAAAAAGAATTAAAGTAAAAAAAGAAAAGAAAAAATGAAAAGCAGCGAGGAAAATAACCTCTTTGTGAGATGCCTTTGTGATTTGGTGTACTTGCTTCTAGTCTGTGCATCTGTCCCAGCCGAGGCCTCTGGGGGTGGCTTTGCTGTCCTTGTCCATCCTGAGTACAGATTTCAGTGATTCTCCACTATCCTGAATGCCAGGTGATCGATCTCATTTCCACTTCCTGTTTCCTTCCAGACTTCCTGGACCCTTATTTCTTCCCATCAGTCTTTTCTCCCCTCATCATGATCACTCCACCCCATTCTGGACTAGAGGAAATAATGGGGAGCTGTGGAGAAATAGCCAAACACATCAATGATGTAAAAATCATATTTGTCTCATTAAGACTGAGAAAAGTGTCTGTGCCTTTTCTTAGATTTGTTCTTGATTTTAAATGATATGTTTATTTTTTAGCACTGAGCCCTGGTTCTTAATGTGTTCTCTGCCCTGTAGCATCAGCCTCACCTGGGAACTTGTTGGAAATGCACATTCTCTGGTTCTAACCCAGATCTACTGAATCAGAAACTCTTGGGGTAAGGCACAACAATCTGTTTCAACAAACCTTCTAGGTGATTCTGATGTATGCAAAAGATTGTGGACACCTGAAGTAGAGGATTCTCCATGGGAAGGAGAGCTTGAGGTTTCTCTTTGCTCTCTGGATGTCAAAATCAATGTGAGAAGGACTTGCTGCTTAGGCCTGGCTCATTCCCTTGCCTTTCAAGCTGAGGCAGGTGTGGGAGTAGATGTGAGGAGAAGAAGGACCAGGCAGTCATGATGGCCCTAGTAGATGCCCTTGGTGAGCTGGCTTCATGGACCACTTCTGGTCAGGGACCTGGAACTTCCTGATGTTCTTGTGTCCAGCACCTGCTAAGGGCATGAGGACACCTGAACTATATTATATAATGGTGTAGATTCCATCATGCAGCTCTTAGGGAACTCTCAGACAACTGAGTCAACCACTAGTTCTAGATGGTAATTGTGGAGTATATTGTTTCCATGTTTTTCTTAGAGTATATCAGGCAAATAACTAGAAACATGCTCTTCATCTTGCCTATGCTTTCCTTACCATCTGAAGAGCCCCCAAGATTATTAAGAGGGTTGGGATCTATGTGTCTAGATCTGTGATGTCCATTTTGGCAGCCCCTAACCACTTGTGGCTATTGAGCAGTTGAAATGTGGGTAGTCTGAACTGAGATGTGCCCTAAGTATAAATACATACCATGTTGCCAGGGCTTTGTGTGAAAAAAGTGTAATTATTTCATTAATAATTTTTATACTGACTTCATTTTGAAAGTGTAACATTTTAGATATATTGGGTTGCATAACACATATTATTAACATTAATTTTACGCATTTCTTTTTACTTTTTAAAATGTGGTGATTAGAAAACCTAAGATTACAAATGTGGCTCACATTTGTGGTTCACGTTATATTTCCATTGGACAGTGCTGCTTTTGTTAGTCTGGGGCTCTGGTAAAACACAAGGTTTTGGGTAACACTAGTGAATATGCCAGAAGCAAATACAAAAGAGCAGGTGTGAACTCTAGCATGTCTAGCATGTACAGCATGCCCAGGTCAGGCAGTAATAGCCTAAAGCATGGCGGCTAATACCCTGAACCTTGGAGCTAGACATACTAGGGTTGAATATAGACTCTGCCATGTGCTTGGTCAAGGAACTTAACCTCTCTGAACTTCAGTTTTCTCATCTGGAACATGGATCGTCTTGGTTCCTAACTCAAAGGGCTTTCGTGAGAGTTAAGACGATGAATGTAAAAGACTTACTGCTATTTCCGGCTCTTAGTAAGTACTCAATAAATGCTACCTCTCCTCAAGGAAGAAGAAATTCTAATGCTAGATTTGATTGTGGAATCTTCATTTCAGAGGATCCTTAACATTGGGTATGGATTCTCCAACATTGGGAATGGTTTGTGGATCATCTTAACCCAAAGTATGGAGTGGCTATGCTACCTTTGCAGCTCTCCTTCACCTGGAAGCCCGAAACTAGCAATGGACCCCTGCCCACGTGTCCTATCATATCACTCAGAGTCCTAACAGTGAGGATTAGATTACATAGAGGACTGTCTCTGGACAGAGACCCCTGGCTTGTTACGCTTACAAAACTCAAGTGTTTGCATGGTATAGACTGGATGGACTCGGACAGTGACAAAAGGTAGTGTCCTTACTGAATGAGGGGAATGGAGTCTCCTCACTAGCAAATGTTCCAGGTGAGCACAGCTAGGGTTGGGCAGAGAGCTGGAAGGGAATGCTATGATCCTGGCTTTAAGATGACTGAGTAGCCCCTAGAGAAGAGTTTTAGCCCTTCTGTTCTTAAGATAGAACAGAACATTTAGTTTAAATTTGTCCAAAGAGTAGGAAATTCTCTTGCAAGTTTTTGTGGAGATAGAGATGAAAGAGACTGGTTGTAAATGAGGTGAAAAGAAGGTGGAATTAGTAAACAAACATATGAGAAAAGATGGTGCCTGGTTTCATTTTGAAAGACCCTAAGAGTGTCCCATGATAGTAGCATATCTCCAGGTGCAAAGTCTCTGACGCCATGATAAAACCTGCAAGTTTTATTAAAAAAATTTTATTTATTTATTTATTTATTTATTTATTTATTTATTTTTGGGACAGAGAGAGACAGAGCATGAACGGGGGAGGGGCAGAGAGAGAGGGAGACACAGAATCGGAAACAGGCTCCAGGCTCCGAGCCATCAGCCCAGAGCCTGACGCGGGGCTCGAACTCACGGACCGCGAGATCGTGACCTGGCTGAAGTCGGACGCTTAACCGACTGCGCAACCCAGGCGCCCCAAAAATTTTTTTTTTAAATGTTTATTCATTTCTGAGAGAGAGGCAGAGCATGAGCAGGGGAGGGGCAGAGAGAGAGGGAGACACAGAATCTGAAGCAGGCTCCAGGCTGAGCTGTCAGCACAGAGCCCGACGTGGGGCTCATACTCACAGACCGTGAGATCATGACCTGAGCTGAAGTTGGAAGCCTAACTGACTGAGCCACCCAGGCACCCCAAACCTGCAAGTTTTATTAGCCATACATGTATCCTTAGTTTCTTTCCATGGATTGTGCTCAAAACAACTACAAGAATGAAGAAGCAGAGATTATGCAAGTTGTTTCCATCCAGGATTTAGTGTCCTGGATACCTTTTCTGGGCAGTGTTCTACTTTGAAAAAAGTAGCAGGGTGGAGAAATGACGTACTTGACTGAGGAAGAGATTAAAGAGTCTTTGGTCTCTTTCTGAATCGTACTACTTAATTTGTCATCATCACCATCCTCCTCCACCTCCTCCTCCTCAAAACAGTGCTTCCTGCATTCCAGAAACTTTGTTAAGTGCTTTTCAAGGTAGATCTCACTTAAATCTCCTGACGGATCTATGAGGTAACTACCATTTGTAGGGATGAGGAAACTGAAACTTACAGACATTAAGTAACTTGCTCGAAGTTACACATACCTCTATCGCTGGGCTTGCTGGGATGGTCATGCTCAATAAACAGAAAGGCAAATTGAGACTACCTTACAATAGATCACAAAGGGAATCCCTAGATCAGAAGTTCTCAACCCAAATCAACCCTGAAGTCCTTTTCATAAGAAATATTTTAGGGGCGCCTGGGTGGCTCAGTCGGTTGAGCATCCGACTTCGCTCGGGTCACGATCTCATAGTCCGTGAGTTCGAGCCCCGCATCAGGCTCTGTGCTGACAGCTCAGAGCCTGGAGCCTGCTTCGGATTCTGTGTCTCCCTCTCTCTTTGGCCCTCCCCCCCGTTCATGCTCTCTCTCTCTGTCTCAAAAATAAATAAAAATGTTAAAAAAAAATTTAAAAAATAAAAAAAAGAAATATTTTATAATGTCACATTTCTTATCTCAAAATGAAATTTACAAATTATATGACCCCCCCCCCCCAACACACAATCTTTAAAAATCAATAATGTTTGGGCAGAAAGAGACATGACATGAATGTATATTATAATAAAGTAGTATATATTACAATATGTAAAGCATGATGAAATCATCAGATGCTTGCACCTATATATTGAATCACAATGAAAACCTCAGCTACAAATGCTAATTACTCAAATACCACAAGTAGTGCTGACATTGGTGATATGATTATCTGACAGGGTAAACAATTCCTAGTAAAGCTTTAAACAGAATCAAGTATAATTCTACCTTGATTTACTTATTTTTAAACTTTATTTATTTAATGTTTATTTATTTTTGAGAGACAGACACAGAGTGTGAGCAGGGGAGGGGCAGAGACAGAGGGAGACACAGAATCCAAAGCAGGTTCCAGGCTCTGAACTGTTAGCACAGAGCCCAATGCGGGCCTCCAACTCACTGACCAAGAGACCATGACCTGAGATGAAGTTGGATGCTTAACCAACTGAGCCACCTGGGCTCCCCTACCTTGATTTATATACTGGTTACATTCTGGGAAAGTTCAGTGTATATTAATTAAAAACATACAAAGAATACTGTGTTTATATGTATGATGGAGTCAAGTTCCAGATCACATAATTTTTTCAACTATATCCATATCCAGTAGGACATTCAAAAGGTAGGGCAATTTTTCATTGGGCGGAAATACCCTAGGCATTATAAGACATTACAGAAACATCTAACCCATATCTTTGCCAAGAAAATACCAGTAATACCTCTGTCCCAATTATTGGCTACCAGGAGCATCTTGCAAATTTCTGAAACACCTTAGGACAAGTTCTCAACCTTGGCTGTGCATTAAATTTACCTGGGAGTTTAGTTCAAATACTGACACTTGGATAGCACTTGCACCATCTCTGATATAATTGGTCAGGGCCACTGTCTGGTCATCAAGGTTTAAAAAAACAACAATTGATTGTATTAAATGGCCAAGGTGAGAATCACGCCTTAGGGGTGGTTCTGCCCCCTTGAGTGTCATTGCCATTAGCTGAGTCACATCACCAGGCCATTGACTTTAACAGGCTTTCTTTCTTTCTGCCTCATGGAGCTATTTGCTGTTCAGATAGAGCCCAAGGGCCTCTTAACCTCAGGAACAACATCTCTAATTACAAAGTGGGGTGGCGATGTGTGGCTCTAGGCTCTGAAACGTCAAAAACCTACTTTCAGGAAATGCCAGGAATTGAGTAAGTGATTAATCGTTTATTTCCAAATATAGAACAAGCAGGAGAACATAATTTAACTAAATAAAAAACAAATAATCAGTAACTGATTATTTAGGAAATAAACTTGTGCTATAGTGTGGCTAAGCTTCTTCTAGAACCCCTAGTCTTCTCTCTTTAGGCTTGACTTGGCCTTTACCTTTATAAGAAAAATAAATCTATAGTCACTCTTCCTGGTCTGTTGCGGCTATCTGCTGAACCCTTAAATCAGGAATGGTAGCTATAGTTGATCTCCAGCATTAACTCTAAATGACTGGATGTGTCTGCCTGAAGAGAGATTTGAAGCCCAGTCCAGGCTAACTGAAGAGGGTTATAGTGGGTTGGTTAGTGACACCTGTCATGGGCACTGGATTGGGGGAGGAAGGGAAGTGCACCCATTCATCCCATAAACCCTAAGGCTATCATGGGGGAGGGGACACATTTCTTAAAAATAACAAGTGAGCTGCTCAGTCGTGGTCAACTTTTGGAAGCTGATTGGATTCTATCATCATCATCACCATCGTCATCATCATCATCATTATCATCATCATCCAGTGAGTTTCTACTGAGGCATACTTATCCACTTCATAATTATTACCTCATCAATCCTTAAAACAACTCTACAAATTAGGCATTTGCATCAGAACCTGAGATCTTATAGCTGGTAGAAGGACTTAATCTTCAAATCTGGGATTGCCTAAAGTCTCACAGTACAATAAACAATATGCAATGAAATGTAGCTTCAGACCACCCCAGAAATCTCTAATATCCTTTATCACACATCCAAATCTTTAGGATTCTTATTCAGATGGGACAAGATTCAACAAATTCCAAATGGCAGTACACATTCTTGTTTCTCAGCATTTTCCCATCATCTCCTGGTATTGGACCCTGCTCATGCATTTAAATGGCAAACTTGAAAAATATAGTAAAGATGTTCTGGTTAATGAAATTTTCTCTGCTTTGTATTTTTCTTTGTTGAAAAATTTTCTGAAATGTGCATTTTCCTGTAACAGTTCAGTATAATAGAGGGAGTTCAATTCATTGACATAATTCAGCACAAAGAAGGGTGTTGGCACATAATAGACATTTATTAAATATTTAGAATGAATTAATCAATGCAATTAACATTTTTGGCAAAGAGCAATTTTTAAATTTTGTTGAAGTCCAATTCATCAATTTTTCCTTTTATGGTTTATCCTTTTTGTGTTGACTCTAAGAAACTTCGGCTAATCTAAGGTCACAAAGATTTTCTCTCATGTTTCCTTTTAGAAGTTTTATGTTGTATGTAAGTGAAGAATCACTAAATTCTATACCTGAAACCGATTTTACCATGTATGTTAACTAACTAGAATTTGAATAAAAGCTTGCAAAAAAAGAAGTTTTACAGTACTAGCTTTTGCATTCAGTCTACGATCCATTTAATTGACAATGGTTTTGATTATTAAGTTTCTTGTGGACCTCAGGGTTGGCTTTCTCAACCCTCCTGTTCAGCCCTGAAGATACAGGTGAAGCCATTTAAGCGTATGGATATAATGTTTTCTGTCTGGAAACATGGTCTAAAAGGTGTTCTCCCAGACAAAAACCTCTCCAGCAATGTCATATTTATTATTTCACTTCTTTACCAGGAAACAGAAAACTCTAGTTTGGCTCAGTGGTGTTATCTCATGTCCAAACCCGGTAAAGGAAGTATTGCTCAATACTTTCCATCCTCCATCCACTTAACCAGATAACAGTCCTGAACACCAATCTCTAAAGTAAACCCCTGCATTGTCTGCAAACTAATATTCAACTGGGGCTCAAGGAACAGACCACCAATAGGAGGCTGAGGCCTGTGGGTGGGAAAGGGAAAGAGGTTACGAGCCCACTTCTGGTTAACCTGTAGCTATTTCAATTTCATGCTATCCACGTCCCCTGAGCAAGATCTCTCTGTTTAGGAACTTTGTTGTGGAAGTTGGAGGAAAGGGATGTAATGGGAAGGACCTTTCCTCTGAATTCCTATAGCTTCTAAGATTTTATTTCATAGCCAAAATGGCAACCAAAGTTTCTGTCTGCTTACAATTAAATTGCAAATTTACACTATATATATGTATAAGTATATATGTATAAATATATATTTACAAATTTATACTATATATATATATATATATATATATATATATTTACATACAAATTTACACCATCTGCCCCCCCCCGCCCACATATATATATGGACTAAGAAAAAGGAAATGGACTTTGTTAGATGTTTTTAGGTATATGGAAACACATTTTGCCTATCACAGTTGGGCTTGTGTCCTTTACTGTTTGTTTAACATGCTCATGGACAGAATCACTCTCCTGGCAGGAAGATCATCCCCTGACCTTTCAAATTCTACTTACCTATTATTGATCAGGACCCAGGACCCAATCCAAGTATTTTGCTATGTAATCAACTACTTAGGCCCACTTAGTAATTTCTCTTTTCCCTTGTCTTAAAAAAATAATGCTAGTCTTTGAAATGGCCAGGAGCTAGTAGAGATACTGGGGAACACAGAAAAATGAGACACAATCCACACCTATGAGGGAGGTTACAACCCTAGTGAAGGGTTCAGACACACTAATAGCTAATTATAACAGTGCCGTGATAAGAGATGTACATCAAGAGCTGTGGGAGCCCAAACGTTGGCCATTAATACAGACCAGGATAGTCCCGCATGCACTAGAGTCAAGGAAGAGTTTCTGGAGGATGTAATGGCTTTTGTTTAGTTTTCAAATTAAATTCATATAGAATATCCTGGGATGGTTCCAGACAAAACTGTCAAAAGCACAGAGAGATGATAATGGGGGAAATCCTGAGAACTATAGGGACTTGAGTGGCCCACAAACAGCCCCTTTTGGCTCACTAATAATTAGGTGCCCCTTTTAATTGGTTTCCATTATTATTATTATTATTATTATTTAGTTGGCTTCCTTTAATTTTGTTTAGAAAGAAGCCAGGAGCCCTCTGATGGCAGTATGTGATTGCTTTTCTCAATTGTCCCAAGCAAGTCAATTCCTTGGCCCCAACTCAGTTAAATAAAATTCTGCACTTAGACGGACATGCTCTCTTTAGAAAGCAATTTAGAAATCTTGTACTGTTACTTAAACATGGCCCTGGGGGATATCACTCCCCACCTTCAGCAGTTTGTCACAGGACCTCACAACCCCTCCCTGAGGGATTCTGACAATTCTGTTCTCCATGCCTTGCTAGATTTCTAGTGATATGTTAGAGGTTGGCTCCCTGAGGGCCCCCTCTTAAGACAGCTCCAAGAGTGGCTGAAACACAGAATGTACGAGAGAAATGTGGTAGGTGGAGTTTGAGTGACTATAAAGATCTCTGAATACCAAAAGCAGACAGAGGGAGCCAGAGGAAGATTAGGCTGTTGACATCTAAACTGAGCCACACAGATAAAGACTCATTATTCCTAACTGCTTTAAGGTACAAGCCAGTCTCTCCTACTGAATTACACAAACATTTTGTAAGGGCAAAACTCTTGCCCGACATGTTCCTGGTGTCCTCTATGAGTCTAGACCCATGGTTGAGCACATAGAAAACTAAACATACATTGGTTGGTGGGTTCAAATGAACTACCAAGAGAGGCTGTGTAGGTTTTTTGAAAGAGATCTTTTGTACTGCATAGAGTCAGATTCTTAAATGGCAGGAAGGAGTAGAGTCTATATGTTTATTTGGGTCTCAGATCCTCTGCAATTCCTCCAGACCATTCTAAAACAGCCAATTCAGCTGTTTCTTTTTACTTTTCTGCTCTCTCCCACTAGGAGGCAGCATTATTCCCTTTGCACTCTGGGACAGGGATCCTCTGCCCCATAATACACAACATGTGCAGGGGCGCCTGGGTGGCTCAGTCGGTTGAGCGTCTGACTTCAGCTCAGGTCATGATCTCGCAGGCTGTGAGCCGGAGACCCACGTCAGGCTCGGTGCTAACACCTCAGAGCCTGGAGCCTGCTTCGGATCCTGTCTCCCTCTTTCTCTGTCCCTCCCTCACTCTTGCTCTGTCTCTCTCAAAAACAAATAAACATTAAAAAAATTTTAAATATACAACACATGCATAAATACATAATACATACCTCTACATTCTCCTAATACAAACAGCTTGGACCTTGATTGGCTGTGAAAATGCTGCCTAGTGCCTTGGCCAATTGGCACTAAAGCTGAAGACAGCAGGTTCTGGAAAATACAACTCTCTGACCTCTAGCTATCCCGAAGGAGCTGCCTCAATAAAAACAGCTTTCCGCGAAGCATCTGCATTGTAGATTGATTCTGCAAGCAACACTTGGGAAGTTCAAAGATTGCAGAATCTTATATTGGGTAAAGAGAGTTTAGATGGAGTTGGGCTGTTTTTTCCCATTGAATTTTATGCAACCCTGGGTCCCTTGGGAACTTCCACAGAAAATCAGTTCAGGGTGTGCTGGCCTTGGTGCTCTAGCTTTCTATTTCTCAGTGGCTGCAATATAGTGGCACTAGTGCCTATGCTGGTGGCTTGAGGGCTTTCGCAAGCTCAACATTTAATGCCCCGGTAAGCAGCCAAAGTCGGCTCCAAGCATGTTTTCCCCACGATCCATGTTTCAAGGATTACTTGGGCAAGGGGTGACAGTAAAACTTAAGGAAAGCTATTTCTTCCAGTCACTGTTTTGTCAATATGTCACTTATGTGTTTTCTGGGTGTCTCAGGCTGTCCTGGAAAAAATTTGTCAATTGATTAGGCAGAACTTCTCCAAGCTGGTTACATCAGAGGAGTTCAGGCTGTTTCTGAGTCATAAGATGTGACTGTCAAGACCAAGCACATGGTCAGCCTCACTCAAGCATACAGCTCCTGTTAAAGTCAAGTCCTGGGCTGGCCTCCCTCTTTGGCTTCTTTATGAAAGATTTGCTTTGACAAGTGACTTGGATAAAGACCAAGATTACTGGCTACTACATGCATGTGGGAAGCAGAGACTGTGCAACATTTGAGGAGGAAATCCAGCTTTTCTTGCCTTGAGCTTTGCTGAAGTCTCTCCCGTGTTTGCAAAGGCAAAGTCAGCAAGGTTCTTTCAATAAACGTGTTGAGCCTGCTCTCTGGTCAAGGGCTGAGGATACCAGGGGGAGAGTGGAGTCTTGGCTCACACCTCTTACCTGCTGCAGATGGGTTTGCGCTGTGCATAGGTGGAGGTTTGTTTTCCATGTGACACATTTATGAGAACAAATAACAAGAAGAAAGGAAATATGACTTGCAAAAGGGAAATAAACATTAAAACAAAACAGAAACATTGACTCTGATTTTGGGAGCTGCTAGAATAGTGAAAGAAGAGTCACCCATGCATGTCCTAAAAGAGACACTTACAATAATATAATGGCCCCCACATAATATTGGCATTTTTTTAAGGTTTATTTTATTTTTTTAATTTTTAAATATGAAATTTATCGGCAAACTGGTTTCCATACAACACCCAGTGCTCATCCCAAAGGTGCCCTCCTCAATACCCATCACCCACCCTCTCCTCCTTCCCACCCCCCCATCAACCCTCAGTTTGTTCTCAGTTTTTAAGTCTCTTATGTTTTGGCTCCCTCCCTCTCTAACCTCTTTTTTTTTTTTTCCCTTCCCCTTCCCCATGGTCTTCTGTTAAGTTTCTCAGGATCCACATAAGAGTGAAAACATATGGTATCTGTCTTTCTCTGTATGATTTATTTCACTTAGCATAACCCTCTCCAGTTCCATCCGCGTTGCTACAAAAGGCCAGCTTTCATTCTTTCTCCTTGCCACATAGTATTCCATTGTGTATATAAACCACAATTTCTGTATCCATTCATCAGTTGATTGACATTTAGGCTCTTTCCATAATTTGGCTATTGTTGAGAGTGCTGCTATAAACATTGGGGTACAAGTGCCCCTATGCATCCTCAATGGGGAAAAACTGAGAGCTTTCTCCCTGATATCAGGAACACGACAGGGATGTCCACTCTCACTGCTGTTGTTTAACATAATATTGGCATTTTAAAAATTACTATGAGATAGGTGAAATTTAAAAGACAAGATGGGGTGCCTGGGTGGCTCAGTTGGTTAAGCGTCCAAGTCTTGATTTTGGCTCAGGTCATGATTTCACAGTTTGTGAGATTGAGCCCTGCATCTGGCTCAGCACTGGGTGTGGAGCCTGCTTGGGATTCTCTCTCTCCCTCTCTCTCTGCTCCTCCTCTGCTTGCATGCTCTCTCTCTCTCTCAAAATAAACAAACTAACTAACTAACTAAATAAATAAATAAAAACAAGACAAATGGGCAAGGGGGAAAAAAGAGAGAGACATAAGCCAATAAACAAACCCTTAATTATTGAGAACAAACTGATGGTTGGGGTGGGGGAGGGGGAGGCCTGGGTGAAATAGGTGATGAGAATGAAGGAGGACAAAGGAGGCACTTGTCTTGATGATCGGGTGACGTATGGAAGTGTTGAATCACTATATTGTATACCTAAAATTAATAAAACACTGTATGTTAAAATGTTTAAAAATAAAATTACCATGAGAAATTAGAAGGAGTTATTAGGAGCAGTTGAACTCTTTTCCCACAGAAAATTTGCAATACGAATGACAGAGAAAGCCTGGGGAATCACCTACTAGGAAGACAGTGCCTTCAGGCAAATTTTATTCATTTACTCAACAAATACTTATTGAGTACCTACCATGTGTTGTTAGGTTCTTGAGATACATCCATTGACACAAGAGAAGAAGATTCCTGTCTTTATATTCTAAGAAAGAAAGCAGACGATAACCAAGAAAAGCACTTCTTTTTTTTAACTAATACGTAGATATTTAATCATTTTTTGTTGATGGGACTGCTAGCAGCCAGAGGACATTTATATCTCTTGATCCTAAAGTCTCACTGAAACAATAGTATCAAACAGTGTTTTAGAATAATGATTGCCCCAAATATATACTGAAGACAAATTTAAAGTCAATGTGGGACAGCAGTATGTACTGGTAAATGTTTAACAACTGCTATCAGAGATAAATAATAAAAAATGAAGCCCTCATTTGTAGCGTTTGCCCCCTTTTTTTTGTTTGTTTGTTTGCTTGTTCGTTTGTTTTTTGGTGGTGTAAATTACTCTCTGTGGCCATTTTAAATTACCAATGAGATGTTACTGGACAGAGTTGGGAAGAAATGCACACAATGACTCTTGGGCCAATGCAAGATGACTCTAGCACACCCCGATTGAGGGCCCATGGAATAATGAAACTTTCCACCTGGAAATGACCTAGGCAGTCTGTGGACAAATGCTTCTTGCTCATGGTGTGTTGCAATCAGTTCTGAGGTGTCACAAGTAAGTTGATACAAATACTATGTTTCCTTAAATCACCTCACTGATTCAACAAAAGGTTTGGTGAAAAAAGAAATATTGAACATACACAAAAATTATTTTATTTACTAATTAGAGCAAGATCTATCTTTCTTCACATTCAGTGCTTAAAGATTCTTCTTACTTTGGGCCCTGGGCAGACATGCAGGGTATTATAGTGAGAAGCTGCTATGTGGGGGAGCTCTGCTGCTTTTGCAGATTTAATACTGACCTTGAACTTGAAGTTTATTAAAGAATACTTGGGTTTTGTCTGCATTTCCTATTCGATTAAACAGATATTTTGTTTTCTTCTTAATTAAATTATGTATTGAGGATTGTTCAGCTGTTCCTGTTGAAAATCAGCCAGGAGATTTTTGTCACGCCCATTTAGAGTCTGAGACATAATGCTTCAGAAATGGCAGTTACACCAGAATTACTCCACCTAGACTTTTACTGCCATTTTTTTTTTTTAAGGAGTAATACATTTTTATTTTGTGCTGTATGGATCAAGTACATTACAGCACAGCTTTAATTTGTAATTTGTAATTAAGTCATCAACTCAGAGACCACCTTATGAGTACTATTCTGGTTACTAATAGATATTTATTTGGTTGTAGAGTTTTTGCCGCGTCAATTTTCATTGCATTGTGACTCAACAACAAACTAAAAGCCTACTCAGGTCTGGAGGTCACTTAGCTGTTGGCTTCACCAAAAAACGTGAAAGGGTACTCACTCCTCTGCCGACAAACTTTGGTTTACTTCTCCTAGGTGTGTCTGCCTGATCTCTTGTGCTTGGGGCCTGGGGCTGGAATGTGGGATGATAAATTCAAAACAAATTTAAGGAACCATATTAAGTTCAACTAAACACCACATGTGGTCGAACTTTGGATATGTAGGGGAAAAAAGTGAAAATATGAAGACATGATACAATAACCAAGAAAACACAACCTTTGGCTCTTAGAATTCAAACGATGTCAGTAGGTTAGGTGCCAGCCTTTATAAGAGAGGCAATGTTGCTGTCTTTCAAGATGGAGGGAGGGGCCACAAGTCAAGGAATGTGGGAAGTGTTGAGGAGCTGGGAAAGGAAAGGAAGCAGTCTCCCTGGAGCCTCTGGAAGGAATGCAGCCCTGGTGAACTTGACTTTAGCCTAGTGAGACCCAAATTGGGCTTCTAGCCTATGGAACTATAAGATAATAAATTTATGTTGTTAGAAACCACTAGATTTGTGGTCATTTGTTATAGCATAGTAGGAAATGGATGCAAATGTGCTTTCCTACAGTCTTCAGTCTCTCTACAGTGATCATGTACGTGGCCGTGAGACCAGCTTGGCTCATGGAGTGTGGGTGGATGTGATGCACACCCGATCGGGGCTTGGCTTCTAAACCCTTAATGCACTGTGCTGTTAATTTCTCTCTCTGCTGGTTAAACGCATGTGAAAGATCAGAGAGGATTCCAAGGAGGCTCTAGTGGACAACAGAGCTATGCTTGCAAAGAACCTTGAATCTCGAGTGGCCATTTGTAGAAGAGTTGCCTGAGGGTGCTGCCCCAACCAAATGCATGGGGATTGATCCCCTGAGTCCATTTTTCCTGCAGTAGAGCTTTTCCTATCCTAACTAATATCCCAACCACAGCTTCTGGAACAATTTTTTTTTTTTTTAATAATTAGATATTTAACTGGACTTCAAGCTGTATTACAAAGCTGTAATCATCAAGACAGTATGATACTGGCACAAAAACAGATACTCAGATCAATGGAACAGAATAGAGAACCCAGAAATGGACCCATAAACGTATGGCCAACTAATCTTTGGCAAAGCAGGAAAGAATATCCAATGGAATAAAGACAGTCTCTTCAGCAAGTGATGCTGGGAAAACTGGACAGTGACATGCAGAAAAATGAATCTGGACCACTTTCTTACACCATGCACAAAAATAAGCTCAAAATGGATGAAAGACTTAAATGTAAGACAGGAAGCCATCAAAATCCTCGAGGAGAAAGCAGGCAAAAACCTCTTTGACCTCAGCTGCAGCAACTTCTTACTCAACACATCTCCAGATGCAAGGGAAACAAAAGCAAAAATGAACTATTGGGACCTCATCAAAATAAAAAGCTTCTGCATAGCGAAGAAATCAATCAGCAAAACTAAAAGGCAACCAACAGAATAGGAGAAGATATTTACAAATGACATATCAGATAAAGGGTTAGTATCCAAAATCTATAAAGAACTTATCAAACTCAACACCCAAAAAACAAATAATCCAGTGAAGAAATGGGCAGAAGACATGAATAGACACTTCTCCAAAGAAGACATCCAGATGGCCAAGTGACACATGAAAAAATGCTCAGCATCAGTCATCATCTGGGAAATACAAATCAAAACCACAATGGGATACCACCTCACACCTGTCAGAATGGCTAACATTAACAACTCAGGCAACAACAGATGTTGGCGAGGATGTGGAGAAAGAGGATCTCTTTTGCACTGCTGGTGGGAATGCAAGCTGGTGCAGCCACTCTGGAAAACAGTATGGAGTTTCCTCAAAAAATTAAAAATAGAACTACCCTACAACCCAACAATTGCACTAGTAGATATTTATCCAAGGGATCCAGGTATGCTGTTTCGAAGGGACACATGCACCCCAATGTTTATAGCAGCACTATCAACAATAACCAAAGTATGGAAAGAGCCCAAATGTCCATCAATGGATGAATGGATAAAGAAGATGTGGTATATACATACAATGGAGTATTACTCAGCAATCAAAAAGAGTGAAATTTTGCCATTTGCAACTATGTGGATGGAACAAGAGGGTATCATGCTAAGCGAAATTAGTCAGAGAAAGACAAATATCATACGACTTAACTCATATGAGGACTTTAAGATATAAAACAGATGAACATAGGGGAGGGGAAGTAAAAATAATATAAAAACAGGGAGGGGGACAAAACATAAGAGACTCTTAAATATGGAGAACAAACAGAGGGTTACTGGAGGGATAATGGGAGGGGGGATGGGCTAAATGGGTAAGGGGTATTAAGGAATCTACTCCTGAAATCATTGTTGCTCTATATACTAACCAACTTGGATGTAAATTTAAAAAATAAATTAAATAAAAATACCAATAAAATAAAAGAATTTTAAGCAGGGGAAAAAAAGAATTGGATATTTAAGTTAAAACTATTCTAAATTTTTTTTAACATTTATTTATTTTTTAGAGACAGAGAGACACAGAGCATAAGCAGGGTAGGGGCAGAGAGAGAGGGAGACACAGAATCCGAAGCAGGCTCCAGGCTCCGAGGCATAAGCACAGAGCCTGACACAGGGCTTGAACTCATGTTCCACGAGATCATGACCTGAGCTGAAGTTGGACACCTAACTGACTGAGCCACCCAGGCACCCCAGTTAAAAACTATTCTAAATGGGCAAAGTCAGAACTTTGTTGGACTTCCTTGGCCTTATTTTGTAATTTAGTGTTTTTAAAATCTCAGATTGCACACAGGGAGTGTTATAATAAAATTTCTATTAGAATTTATGAAGATCTTAAACCAGTTCCACTTTCCTGGCCACTGGGGCACTCACTACTTCAGAGTGAAGACAGAGAGCTAATGGGTCTCTTACAGAGTCTACTGGCCCTTGCCTAAATATGTTTTCTATTCCCATAGTTTTCTACTTTTGCTCTGAGATTCCCTTTTCTTGGAATATTTACCCTACTTCCTCCTTCAAGTTCAGCTCAATTCCATTTCTTCTAAGAAGCCTTTCTAAATTCTTCAAGGATCTTCTTCCTCTATGATCCCATGTATTCTTTCATATACTTATTACATTTGTATCTGACCCCTCCTCACAAGGACGCATACATGCACACAATGGAATGTAGCTTCTAGAAGGCAGGTACTATTCCTTATTGCTGTCCTCACCATAACATAGTACTTTGAATGCAATAAAAGTTCAATACATTTGTAAATTTTGGTAAAACCATGTTTGGCTGGTGGGAGAGTTTGTTTGTTTGTTTAACCAGACATGATCATGTGGTGCCTTCTCACTCCCCCATTTATATGAAACAAGGGTCCCCACAATATACCTTGTTCATACATTCAAAAAAAATTCTGAACGCCTACTCTAAACCAGGCACTGGGCAGAATGCTGGGGCATTGTGTACCGTGTTTAACTATCGCATGTCACCAACTAGGACAGCTGCAAACCACATATGGAGTGTACCTACTATGTGACAGGCTTCGTGCAGATGACTCATGTCAGTATAAGCCTCTGGTCAAGCTTCGCTTTCCAGGACTTCTTCCTTTTCCAGAAAATGTAGCCTCCCAGGATGGGGGCAGCTAATCACTCATTTGTTATTGTTTGTGTGCACATCAGAATTTTTTACTTTTAGGAACTGGCTGTTCATATTCTTTTGGCTAGATCTCTGTGTTCCTGTACCATTATTTATGTATGTAACTTAGAATCTATTTTACAGAATTAAACTTAATTCAATGTTGACATCGTGCAAGAGATCTACCACACCCATTTTCTTTCCATTAAAATGCAAGAAGGAGTATGTAGAAACAATTTATTAAGGGGCCCTGGGGCTGATCCCAGCCCATTATTTCACCATTTCCTCAGAGCTCACTGAAAAGGATGGGGAAGAACAGGAAAGGGGAGACTTGTTCTTTCCCGAATGATTGTTTGCCAAATCCACAGGGGCCTCTACCATCCTACACCCATCGGGGAACTAGCATTTGGAGGGTCATTGCAGGGCCAGAACTGGCTGAGCCAAACTGTGAAAGAATGGGCCAGACTGGGAGGTGGAAGTTGGCCAACAACAGGGAAAGTGTGATAAACGATAATCCTTAGGACGAGACTTTGAGAGCAGGACCAGGGTCTGTCTCATGTACCCTAGTACCGGCACAATGACTTGGCTTAGAAACTGTTCCACAACGTTTAAATGGATGTTAAATGACTGATTGAATGAATGAATGAATGCCACCTTCTTGCTTCCTTCTCCAAGCAGTCTTCTTATAAAAGCATTTCATTCATGTCTCTATAAATGGGGAATTTGGTGGTGCCTGCAGCCTGTTGCTCTGGAATCATTCTGTTTACTTATGAAGGCCCCCAGCGGCTTGGGTGAAACGAACACAGGTTAGGGAAAGAGTGTAGAATGGGATCTTTCTATAGCCTTTTAAATAGGTTAGCGCTCCCCACTCCCTACTGCTCTGTTGGGTTAGTTTCAGGCATCTACGCTATCCTTCTAACATGTTAACAACATGATGAGAACAAGGATCAGCCATAGACAACAATGGTTAAATATTTTGCTTTCTGGAAGCAATTTGGTCTCCTCAAGAAGGGCAGGTGATATATTCTTTCAAGAAAAAAAGAATTAATGAACTCTATTGAGGTGTAATTTTTTTATCTGATAGAGAGAGAGAGAGAGAGAGAGAGCATGCACACGTGAGCGGGGCAGAGGTGGAGACAGGGAGACAGGATCTGAAGCAGTCTCCTTGCTGACAGCCCTATATGGGGCTTAAACTCATGAACCGAGATCATGACCTGAGCTGAAGTTGGATGTTTAACAGACTGAGCCACCCAGGTGTCCTGAGGTATAATTTGTATAAAACATCCATGTTGCTGCATATACCCATTGTTTTTTTTCTTTAAACCAAGTAATATTTCATTGTATGGATATACCACAACTTGTTTTATCTATTAACCTGGTAGGTGGGCATTTGTATTGTTTCCAGGTTGTGACCATGATAAATAAAGTTGCATTTGTGTTCAAGCCTTTGTATGTTTGTTTTCTGAAATGGCGGTACCGTGTTGCATTCCCACCAGCAGCGTATGACAGTTCCAGTTTCTTGACATGCTCACTAGCAGTTGGTATTTGTGGTAAATAGAACACTAGTCTCCCAAAGATGAGTATGGCCTAATCCCCAAAACCTGTGACTTCTGTGAGAAAAGGGACTTTGTAGGTGTGATTAAGGATCTGGAGATGGGAAGACCATCCTGATTGTCTAAGTGAGCCAGTGTAATTACAAGGGCCCTTAATGTTTATTTATTTTTGAGAGAGAGAGAGAGAGGGAGCAGGGAAGGGGAAGAGAGAGACAGAGGATTCTAAGCAGGATCTGTACTGTCAGTGCAGAGCCCGATTCAGGGCTTGAACTCACGACCCGTGAGATCATGATCTGAGTCAGAGTTGGACGCTTAACCAATTAAGCCATTCGGGCGCCCCCAAGGGTTCTTAATATATACAAGACAGAGGCAGAAGTTTCAGAGAACGAAATGTGAGAAAGGGAACAGAGGTCAACGTGATGGGTTCACAGGCCAAGGAATGAGGGTTCCCTTTAAAGTTGGAAAAGCAAGGAACAGCTTCTCCGTAAAGCCAGCAGGAGTGCAGCTCTGTAGACACCTTTGATTCTAGCCCTGTAAGCCTCATTTCAGTGCCACCGAGAGCCACTGTTCATTTGAGGAAGGATCTTTTCTATGGTCTTTTGGGAGCGGCAGAAATTGCAGGGACAGGCTTCTAAATGGTGAACACTCTCACTAATGTGATTTTCAGGCTAATTTCTAAACTTCTCACTGCCTTTTTTTTTTTTTTTTTTTTTTTTTTTTGAGAGAGAGTGTGAGAGCAGAGAGCATGAATGGGGAAGGGGCACAGGGAGAGAGAGAGAATCTTAAGCAGGCTCCACACTCATTGCAGAGCCTGACGTGGGGCTTGATTTCACAACCATGAGATCATGACCTGAGCAGCAATCAGGAGTCAGATGCTTAACTGACTGAGCCACCCAGTCACCACATCAGCCTCACTTTTAAACTGCAGTTATAGAAACAACAGAATCATGTTGAGGGCTAACCTACTAGTGTTCAAATTCTGGCTCCCCCATTTACTGTTTGTGTGATTTTGGACTAGTTGCTTAATTTCTCTTTCTCTGATTTCCTCACCTGTAAAAGAAGCATCAAGGACACTGACCCCGGGTGATTGTGATAAAGATTTAATGAACTAATACAGGTAAAGTTCATGAATACTGATGAGCATATAGTAAGAGTTCAATGACTGGTATGTATGGTCATGGGACAATCATAAATATATCTTATTGCTACTTTAGCTTTAGTAAAAAGAAAAAAAAATTGCTGCCTTCGTCAAAAATGCATTTCCATTCCTTTCCTTCATAAACAATGTTATGGTGTGAAAATAAAAGCTTCCGTGGGAGATTATCCAATTACTATTTTATTTCCACGTCCAGATCCGATAGTTTTAGGTTAAATGGGGGAAATAAGTCATGAACTGGTAGTTATGGGAGGTGACCTAATAGCTTTGATTGCTTTATCTTAAACACATGGTTTATCTCACTTATCAGTGATTGAGCTGAGCCTTTAAACCAGGTCTGTCTGGTTTATACGTACACTCACTCGCCCCTCAGCTTCTTAGCACCAAACACTGTCAGGAACTTTTTCAACAGTGAGACCATAGTGCAGTTTGCTGCTTGACCCTGGGAAAGGGAGGAGAGGGTGATAAAAGGAGCTGGGGTAGGAATTTCAAGACCAAAGATTGCCTTTTTAACAGGCTTGACAACTCTTAGAAGGTTATGATTCTATCCTTGTGGACAACAGCTCTCTGCACCGCTATTATGGGACTCTCTTATCTTGTTTATCTTGATAGCTCTACCACCCAGCCCAGAGCCTGGTCAATGGTCAGTGTTCCATAGTGTTTGTTGAACTGCATTGAATACCAACCACCCTAGCCCTGGAAAGACCTCAAGGAATCTGAGTTGGAACAAAGCTCAGACATAATGGAGCCCCAAATCCTGCTGGATGCAGGAATTTCCTCCGTTGTGAATCAGAGTGCAGTCGTTTGGAGCATAGGATCTGGAGACAGACTTCCTGGTTCTGAGTCCTAGCTCCATTATGTCAAATTCTATAAACATAGGCAGATTATTTAACTTTTGTGTGCCTCAGTACTTTATAGGGATATTGCAAGATTTTAACAAGATAATATATGTAGATGGCTAAAAACAATGCTTAGAACATGGGAAGTGCTTGATAAATGCTGACTGTTATTTTTAATTATTATTATTATTAATGACAGGAATATGTTGAGACAAACCTATCTTCCCATAATATCCACTCATTGATATCAAATCTGTCTTTCCATGAAAACTTCCAGAGAGCCAAAGGCAACTAGTTGGTGCCTCCAGAGGCTTCCCTAAAGTTGCATATCCATACTTCTCTCCAATCACGTTTTCTGATTCTATGGGGTCTGCATATTGTTTTCCAGTTCCTCGAAGTTTTCTAGTTGCCCATGGGCAATGCCCCAGTTGAACACAATTGTTTGGTTTGTTCAGGAGGAGGGCAGTGTGGGCTTATTTATTCTCCATCTGGGCAAGTTCTTGGGTTTCTTTGAAGACATGGGGGTTGTGAACTGGTTGCCTACTAGCTATCATCTCCTATTACACCACACACCCATTCACCCTGGATCTCAGCTCTTCTTCCTGAGGTCGGAGTGTTATGTTCTGTATGGCATAACTCCTCCTTCTCCCACCATGGCTGCTGTGACACTCCCAGAGGGAATGAAACTGGGTTCAGGCTATCTTGGGTTTCTTCCAGTGCCACAAAAGCCAACTTCAATATGTGAGGCAGGGTAAGAGCTGTGCACCAGCAGAGTAATCCAGGAAATCCCTTAGACTTTACATAGCAGCTTTCCACACAGGGAACGTGGGGAGACCTGACCTGCCCACCCAGAAAAAGGGACCTTGGGTAAAGTGGTTGATACCCATTCAGAACCACTAGCCCCTAGGTCTAGACCCTCAGTGTTCATAGCTTCTATGAACTGCCTATTCCTTCCATCTTGCCTCTTTGTTGCTTATTCCCATTTGTCTCTCCAACCTCAGCTCTCCCTAAATCCTAAAACACCTACACTCAATCATGTGCTTCTCTCCATATATTCTAGGCTCTACTATTGACTCCCTTTCAGACATTCAGCACTTTCAATAATGTTGACATTCACTGAGCATTTGCTACTTACCAGGCTAAGTGCTTTATGTGCAATATGCCATCTAAACCTCACAATGACCCTATGTGGTAGCTAATATTATTGGTCCCATTTCACAAGTACAGAAAATGGGGCTTGAGAGGTTTAACATCTTGTCCAAGATCAATCAGCTGGTAGTGGTGGAACTGAGGTGGGTATGCAGTATCTCCAACTCCAGTGTGTAGTGCCTCTCCCAACAGGAATCGTCTAGTAATTAATAATCCATTCCCACTGGGAAGGGACCCCTCTCCCCACAAAGGGAAGTTCATGGGAGGCCCGTGAGACATTATGCCTCCACTGCCAAGCACCTGGTGATTGGCCTGGACTCTGAGGCTGCTGTTGATCAACAGGGTTGGGAGTTGGAAGAAGAGTAGAATATGGAACTGGTGACAGCAAGACCAATCCGGAATCTTCCAGCAGTTCTCCATGTACCACCACATTTAATCATGTGGTGATTAAATGATCAGAAGATCATTGTGCTTCTTCTCTTCAGCCTTCTAAATCTCATGCAAAAAATGTTTTTGGGACAATGGTAGCCTGGAACTATACAGGGAAGGGAGTTTGGTAAACACAGTTCCAGTTTAACCAAGGTGACATGCAACACCCCATGCGGCAAACCCTGCAAACTTCTTCCCAGGCACAACCTTCAAAAGTAGCAGGGTACAAGATCCACTGGGGAGCCCAGAGATTTACCCAGGATTCTTCGAGTACTAATAATGCTTGTGAAATCCAATCTTCCATTGCTTTCACTTGTAATTCAGACATTAGTACACAACCAAAGATCATTTGCTTTCTTTTTCTTATGTCAGAAGATTAGAGGAGGGCTTACCATTTTATTTTTGACCATTGGTATAAAATGAAAACACGAACAAACAAGTTAACTAAAAAAACAAACAAACTCATTATAGACAGGCAAGGTGATGAACTTTTCAAGCATTTGAGCATAAGACGACAATTAGTGCTGGGTATGGAATCCGTTTAAAACAAAAGAAAGTAAAGTTTTAAAAAGTCTTTCAGCAGTTGTACTCCAAGAATTCCAGCAAAGACAGAACAGCCTTAAAGCACAGGATAAATCATCTCATTTGTCCACCAAGGCTATCCAGCTAGTAAGAGCTGTACCTTCTTGCAGGGAGAATTCCTGATTCCCACTTACTGGTGGCAGTCATTACACCAGTAGATTCCTATTAGCTGCTCACCATCACAATCCATTTGTACAGACAAATGACCATGACCACTAGACAGTCTTGTCTTTCAGAAGGTCAATGACAAAGAAAGGTCGGGAAATAAGACAGTGACGCATGAGCCACTGCTGTGTTGCAATCTTCTGACAGACTAATCTTCTAAAGCCAAATAAGGCCTGTAGTAGGGTGGGGACGAGGGCACTTGGGTCTTCTGCCTGCCTCACTGTACACACAGACTTGCACTGAATCTATGCCTGAGCTCTGTATCTATCTGGTTTCACTGTCAGCAGGCTAACAAATTCTCTCCAGCAAGAATGCTACTTTTTCTCTAATGTGCAAATTCCCCCACATATTTAGAGGAGAAAAGCAGCTTTCCGTGAGTGTACATGCACACAGCAGAAGAGAAGCAGGTGCCCAGAGAAGAGCAGGTCAGCCCTCCGCCCTCGTGCACCATTCATTTGCTCATTAGACAATCGCTTCTCGAGCATCTACTCTGTGCCAAAAACCACACTAGGTGATATAGATGCCATGGAGAACAACATAGATGACTCATATCTTTTCTGGACAATGCCATTTTTAAATAAGCTGCTGTATATTCTAGGAAAACTTGTGTATGTTAGAACTGTGTCTGAAATTGTGAGTTGGGAAAATGGAGTGATGTTCATGCTTCTCTATTTTCTCATTACAGGCCTTATTTGGCTTCAATACATTAGTCTGTTGGAAAATTGCAAAACAGCGGTGGCTCTTGTGTCACTGTCTATTTCCTTACATTTCTTTGTCATTGACCAAAAGACAAGACTGGGGACAGCTATCCCCCCAATGGCAAAAAAGGCATAGACATCAGTCATAATACCAGGTGATAGATCTCTCACATCTTTTTCACAGGCTCAAGCTGTAAGTCTCCTTGGCAAACACCATCCTTTATTTAAAAAGAAAAAAAAAAGTAGCTTAAAAAATCCAAAAACAATAGAGATGGTGGTGTGCATTCCGGTGGGACAGAAGCTCCCAAAGCCTCTCAGAACCAGCAATTGTGCTGAATCTGAGTGATCATCATGTTGTTCCATTTTCAGTCAGACGTTTCCAGAACTCCAGGGACTTCACAGCAGAAGTTGCTGCATTTGGGGGGAGCCTGGGTGGCTCAGTCGGTTAAGTGCCCAACTTCGGCTCAGGTCATGATCTCGCGGTTTGTGAGTTCGAGCCCCGCATTGAGCTGTGTGCTGACAGCTCAGAGCCTGGAGCCTGCTTCAGATTCTGTGTCTCCCTCTCTCTCTCTGCCCCTCCCCCACTCATGCTTTGTCTCTGTCTCCCTCAAAATTAATTTCTCTCAAAATTAAACATTAGAGAAAAAAAGTTGCTGCATGTGGGTCTTCCCTGAGGTTCCAGCAGACAATTCAGATGAATATTCAATGAAATGTTTTCCAGCCTCAACTGGACCCTCCGTGCAGCCGGGCCATCCGACATGGCCTCACAAACCAAGTGTCCCTCCTTTTCCCTGAGATGTCTGTTTCAGACCTTCTCCAATCTCCTCAAAACATTGAATCCTCAGTTTTCCCTTCCCTTCTTATTTAACAGAAGATGTGGAGAAGCAGTCAGATGAGAATTCCTTTAGCTTTCTGTCTATCTCTGTGCCTTCCATTTCCCCTCCTTTCTCTTCTAATGGAAGAAGCTTGCACACCTCCCGTCTAAGGCTAGAGCTGTGTCCCCCCATTCCCCTGTCCCTTTTGTTCAGAGGCCACGTGCTGATCAGCATCCTCTCTTCTGGTTTTCCACGAGTTTTTATACATACTCTAATGTCTCCCATTTATTAAAACAAGTCTCTGTCTGTTCTGCATAATCCTCCAACTCTGCCTTCTCTCTCTCCTGCTGTTCATAGACGCACTTCTTGAAAATATGTCTTTGTTTGCTGTGTACACACTCTCAGTTCCTTCTAACTCAGTCTGGTCTACTGCAGTAGGGCTTCTGCTTCCATTACCCCACTGAAACCATTTGGGGGAAGATTTATGTTAATCACACAGGGGTGTAACTAATCTTCCCTTCCCCTGACAGCCTACTTCCCCTTCAAACCTGCTCTCTGGGGCTAGTTTTTCTTTACCCTTTGGATGAATCCAGGCTAGCTCCCTGTTTTTGTTTTTGTTTTTGTTTTTTTTCTTGACCATTCTTAAATAACAAGAAGCCCTCTGATCACTCTGAGTTTCACAAATAACCTCATTTCCAATATTAAAATGCCTGGTCCAACTTTTACTTAAGCTTAAATCATCTCCCCTCTCTGTGCTCAGGGAAGGTCCAGGCATGAAGCTTGCATGGCTAAGGATGCTGTGGTTGGCTGCTCTTCGTACTCTGCTGACAATTTCTGACTCCCTCTTCCTCACTCCCAGACTTAAAGGCTGCAGTTTCTGATCCCTGGCAGATTGAAGTGGACAAAGCGGAGGTAAGGGTCAGGAAAGATCTTCCTCAGCTGGAACACCAGTGTTCTTCTCTGGATGCAGCAGGTATTTCAATCTGGCTCTCTCTCTTCGGGCACCCCATGGATTCTTTGAAGTCTTCATTGCAGGGATCTCTCTTGCAGTTCTTTGAATGGACAAATGGCTGGTCACTTCGAATCCTCCACCCTCCCTCCTCTTGCCACTGTGAGGCTGCCCAGGTGGGGGTTTGAGAAACCCAGCAGCCTTTCTCCTATGGCCTGTATGTGGTTCAGGGATGCACTCATCAATCCTTGGCTCTCACAAATCCTAGGAGCATGGACTGTCAAACACAGTCACCCTCCTGTCTGCTCACAGACCAGGATGCTCCTAGCAAACACTTCCCACTTAAAAAATTTTTTTTAATTCTTTCTTTATTAGTTTTGAAAGAGAGAAAGACAGAGTGTGAGTGGGGGAGGAACAGAGAGAGAGGGAGACACAGAATCCAAATTGGAATCCAAGCTCTGAGCTGTCAGCACAGAGCCTGATGCGGGGCTTGAGCTCATGAACCGCAAGATCAGGACCTGAGCCGAGGTCAGACGCCCAACTGATTGAGCCACCCAGGTGCCCCTAAGCACTTCCCATTTTAGATGACTCAGGCATGTAACTGAGTTCTCTGTACCCTACCAGCTGCAGGGGACACATCCCAAGCTCTTCCTCAGTCCTCCTGAAGCTCCTCTCACTTGATTTGAGTAAAGAGAAAATACTTCCTTCCCCCTGCCTCTGCTATGCTTGTGACTTCAAATCCTGCCCCCCTCAGCCTCTTTAAACCTCTTGGATAGGGTTGATGAGCTAATGGTCTAAAAGAATCAAATTTCCAGACACCTACTTTACAAGCACAATATAGATATTTAGCACTTCACTCTGAAAAATGAGTGTCCCATTTAAACACTCCCTTGTAAATGTATCTCAGCCTTTTTCTTAGTCCCCTATAACCAGCCCTTACTTCCCAAAATGCTTTGTTTCCATTAGCTTGAAAAACAACACAATCTCCTGTCTTTCCACTTTTCTGGCTGCTCATCCTAATCTCCTCATTTTGCCTTCGTGTGATGCTCAGGGACCAGCACCACCACCTGCCCTGTTGCCCAAGCCTCTTGCAGGAATCATTTGCCACCCCCTCTCCCTAATCCTCCCCCATCCAGGTCATCACAAGTTGATCTGACATCCCAAACACCCAGTTCTCTTCATCCCAACTGCCCCTCATCCAGACCATCATCATTTTCCTACAGATACAGCATCACTTCCCGCTGGTCTCTGTTCTCCTGGCTTATGCCCTTCCAACGAATCTCCATGGTATTGGCTTTGGTGTAAAGGTCTTTTCACTATGCAAAGGTGATGGCCCTGCCCTTAGAACCCTTTCACAGCTTCCCATGCCTTCCAGATAAAGTTCAGTGCAGTCCTGGGGCTCACCTGGCCTTGAATGGCTTCACCTCAGTCTCTTTCTCATCACTTCCTATCACAGCGCTCTGTGCTCTGTGCTTCCCTCAGTTCTTGCCACTCACCAGCTTCTAGCCTCTAGGCCTCCATGCCAGTTTGCTACCACTTTAATTTACAAAGATGCTCACCTCCCTCTCACCCTGTGGGCCTACACCCTCCTCTGCTTTTTCACTTCCTCCAGGAAGTCTTCTCCAAGTTCGCTATGCAGGTCAGTTCCTCCTGGTGTGTTCCTACCGCGACTGGACATCCCCCTACACAGCGCTTGTCATTTTTTATTGTAACTTTTTGTTGAATTGACTTCTCTGCCCGATGGTGTGCTTTGAGCAGGCAGGGACTTTACCTCCACTGCTAAATATAGAGCTCTATTCATGGTGGGTAATCTGTACCTGATCGACTCAGTGTATGAACTAATAATGCAAGATCACAGAAAATTCTGGAAATGGAGGCAAGAATCAACACAATTCCATCAAAGAGGACCATTTTCATTTTTCTTATTTCTTTTTGTCCCTCATCCCCCAAAATTACACATCCTTTTAAAAGTTTGCAATTGTTAAAAACTAGAGTTCAACTGAGAAAAATGTAAAGATCTTATTGGTTTTGTTCAACAATTCGTGCATCAGGCAGCATCCAGTCTAGTCGATAGAAAGGAGTTCAGAAGATGTTTACAAAGAAAAAGAAAGACTTGTACAGGCAGGAGGGAACAGGAACAAGGAAGTTATAGCAGGCAAAAGAAAACAACAAAACAGATTGGTTGTTGCAAGGTTACTTTCCCTGTAGGGAATAGCAGGGGTTTATCTGGCAGATGACCTAACTGGTGCTGACCAGGAGATTCCTGATTGGCTTGCTGAACACTCTATTTCTGAGAGAGCTGAAACTGTAATTAAGTCTGGGTAACACGGGCTTAAGATAAGCATCTCCATTTGGGCCTGTTCTTGTTTTTAACACAGTCATGGTACACATCCTATTTTGCATCCTGTTTCTAAAAGTAAGCACTTTTAAAAGTTTTACATAATGAAACTTAAGCTTTGCAGCTCATCCTTGTCCTGGGAACAGTCCTGGCTCTCTGATGCCCGGGACAAAGGGAAGCCAGGAGAGGAGGAAAAGTATATGCGGACCACGTTGTTGCATTTATTTTAGGTCATGCTTGCCTTTTTGCAAATCCTAGGTAAGCAGGGTTGGACTTCGTGTATGGCAGGCTTGGATTTATCTACAGTTTATGGCAAGAAATTAATCAGCAGATCAATGCAAGGGTTGTTTCAGCCTAGTAGCTGTAGCAGCTGCCCTTCTTTGAATCTCTTTTCCAACTCACCCAGATGACCAGTCGGTCCCAGTTAATTTTGTGCTACTTGGATTTCCCCAAGAATTTGTATTTAATCTCCTAAAGAGATTAATCTCTGTGGGCTTCTCAGGCCCGGAGTTCAAATCGTGATTCAGGGGTTTGAGCCTGGGTGGCTCAGTTAGCTCAACGTTCCACTTTTGATGTCAGCTCAGGTTGTGGCTCAGGTCATGATCTCACAGTTCATGAGACAGAGCCTGGGGTCAGGCTTTGCGCTGATAATCAAGGAGCCTGCTTGGGATTCTCTCTCCCTCTCTCTCTGCCCCTCCCTTGTTCATGCATGCTCGCATGCTCTCTCTCTCTCTCAAAATAAATAAACATTAAAAAAATTAAAAATTAAATAAAAATTAAATTATTAATTAAATAAAAATTAAAAAAATTCTGATGCAAATTTGATTTGGCATATACTTGTAATTTTTTTCTTCATTGGTCATTTGCTTTTAAATATAGTTTATATTATCTAATTTTTTAAAAATACAGGTAACACATTTTTGAGAAGTTGATTCTGAGGTATTGTATATATTTAAAATGTTTTGACTGTATATGGCATCTTTTTCATTGTATTTTTAAATTTTTTACTCTTAGGACAAGGTATTTATACCTTGTATATTCATTTTCTGACTGATCATTTTCTGATGATCAAACTGACCACATGGTTTATATTATTTTCTTTTTCAGTAGATTCTCTCTGGTTTTTTATGTAGACAGCCATATCATCTGCAAATAGATTTCATCCTCCTTTCTTTTACTCCTCTCTGCATTTTATTTCATTGGCTAAAATCTTGCTACTGTCAAAATAACATTAGGATAGTCACTGCCTTACGTTCTTTCTGGCCTTTAATGGAAGGATCCGTATTTTTTTTCAGTATTGTACATGGTGTCAGATCTGGGGGTCTATGTTAATGTTCTGTCACTTTAAAAATATATATATTCATTTATTTTGGGGAGAGTGCAAGCAGGGATGGGGCACAGAGAGGGGGACAGATGATCTGAAGTGGACCCTGCGCTGACAGTCTGACAGCAGAGAGCCCCATGCGGGGCTCGAACTCACAAACCTTGAGATCATGACCTGAGCTGAAATCAGACACTCAACCGACTGAGCCACCCGGGGGCCCCATGTTCTGTCACTTTTTGAAGTCGTTTTCCATATCTGATTTACTAAGAGTTTTGGGGAGGAATTTTGGTACATATTTCAATCAAATTCCTGTTGGCACCTGTCAGAATGACCATTTATATGGTCAGCTTTGCTTTGCTTTTCTTCTTACTATCAAATTACAGTCCTGCCCATACTTCTAATCCAAGACCTCCTTGGGACTTTTATTTCTTAAGTTTCTCAAGAATTTTTTTACTTCTGAATTTTTTAGCACTGGTATTCACCATAATTTTTCCCCTTGTTCCCACCAAAGATAACATAAAATAAGCAGAAAGAAACGTAACTTGCCAGTGGACACCAACAAATTAAGTGCTCTGCAGCTGTAAGATTACAGCAGTCTAATTATCCTGAGAATAATTTTAAAAATCAGTAACTTGAGTAGGTTATTTTATTCCATGCATGGTCAGCCTTCTAGATATATTTTATTTCTTTTTGTCATTCAAAGGCATCTTAAAGGTTTAAACTTGCTCTCCTTTCTCTAGCCTATGTTTCTTTATTTTTTAAAAATGTTTATTTATTTTTGAGAGGGGGAGCAGAGAGAGAGAGAGGGAGACACAGAATCTGAAGCAGGGGCAGGCTCCGAGCTGTCAGCACAGAGCCCGATGCGGGGCTCAAACTCACAAACTGTGAGATCATGACCTAAGCTGAAGTTGGACGCCCGACCGACTGAGCCACCCAGGTGCCCCTAGCCTGTGTTTCTTTAAAAAAAACCCAAAAAACTATAATTCCCATTGCAGCTACATTCAATATTTATTCAGCAAAACATTTTGAGCACCTGTTTATCATACTATGATGGATTCTGGGAAAACAGGTGACACTAACACAATTCTTGTTTCCCTAAATTTGTCCAGCACAGGGGGTAGATGGCCCACAGTGGGAGTTCAGGACACAGACAAGAAAATTGTGTCAAGTGGGTGTGGTAAGTTCTTCTATAAAGGTATAAAGAAGACATTTAGGAAGCATAGAGGAGCACAGAATTCTGCCTTGGGGTGTCTGGCAGAGGGGTCAGGGACCACTTCCCTGGACGCTGCCATTCAGTTGAGTGGATATCACTTGAGATTATGTATTTATCTGCCAATCCTCAACGCTGGAAGGGTAGCCATCTTTTTGCCCCTGTATCTCTGAAATAATCTTTCCCCGTTGTTTTTGTTTTTTTTTTTTTTTTTTTTTTTTTTTATAAAGCCACCTTAGTTACCTCTTGAGTAGGCTGGCCATAAATCCCAGTTTCTCCAGGGTTGTCCTTTCATGCACCTATTGTCCCCAGGGAATTTCTAAGTGTTCCCCTTCATTCTTAGAAGTGCCCCAGCTTGGACAACAAATGACAAGCATCCCATCTATTCCTCTTCTTCCCAGTCTTAATCAACC
Organism: Neofelis nebulosa; assembly: GCF_028018385.1. Taxonomy (NCBI): domain Eukaryota; kingdom Metazoa; phylum Chordata; class Mammalia; order Carnivora; family Felidae; genus Neofelis; species Neofelis nebulosa. The sequence continues at coordinate 32,482,790 of NC_080796.1, forward strand.
AAACTTCATGGAGGAGTGGGGTTTTAAAGGCAGATAATAATTATTATAAGCAATTTCACTATTATTCTAAATTAAATTAAGTTTCTATTTCTGTGAAGGTATTATATGTGACAAGTTTTAAAAGGCAGACAGAACTACAAGTCTTATGATGATAATAATAAAGAAACCCTTGCCTTAGTCCTCTGCACCCTTGTTTTTTGCCCCAGGGGCAATCTCTTCTAACTCTGCTATTTCTTCTTATATTTACCACTATTTTGCTAAATAATATGCCATTCCTTGATTTTACCATTTAATATCTTCTATTGACTTCTGTTATGGAATGAATCATGTCCCTCTAAAATGTATATGTTGAAGTTCCAACCACCAATGTGACTGTATTTGGAGATATAGCCTTTATTCAAATAACTCAGGTGCAATGAGGCCATGAGGGTGGGGCCTGATCCAGTGGGATTAGTGCCTTTGTAAGAGGAAGAAGAGACACCAGAGTGTCTCTGAAAGCATGCACAAAGGAAAGGCCATGTGAGAACATGAAGACAAGCTGGCCATCTTCAAGCCAACCAGGAATGAAACTGGCCCTCACCTTGATCTGGGATTTCCCAGTCTTTGGAACTATGAGAAGTAACTATCTATTGTTTAAGCCGTCCAGGCTGTGGTAGAACCCTGAGCAGACTGAGACAACTTCCTACTATGAGAAAGAGACCTTAGTGTCTCCCCACCACCTCTTTCCACACAAACATAACTCACACACATCTCACATACATATGCCCATACACACACACACCTCACATAAACTTCACACACCTCACACATGCACACCCGCAATCACACACACCACATACATTTATACACCACAGATATCCACATACACCTCACATACGCACACACCCCTAACACACACACACACACATATACACGACACATACACCCCTCACATATACCTCACCACACACACACATACTTTCATAGCCTCTCACTTTTTACTTAGTGATGCCTTCTGTCCCGTTTCCTTTGTCCTTGATAATTTATGTGTAATGTGATTTTTAAATCTCTTCCCTGACATATTAGCAGTATTTCTGGATGGCGATCACACGTTTTCAACCCACCATGCTTAACCAGAAGCTCTTATCTCTACCATCATCCCTTCCCCTTCCACTGGTCTACCCTCCACTCATGTGTTGTGCTAATTTGCTGAGGAATGGCCCTACAGAAGTCCTTGTGCCTCCTCCATCCTTGCAGGAAAGGCTTCATTAACAACCGTCAGCTGGCTTCCTCAGTCCTGGTGATTTTCAGACCTTGAACTTTGGTCAGTGTGTGTGGCCTGTTTAAGTTCTCCTTCAGGACTCCTTAAGCTCAGCTTCCGCAGATACCACTTTGTGATATGGATGCATTCCCTCTTTGAGAGTAATGCTTCCGAGAGGCATGTAAAAGGGATTTTTAAAACTTCCACTGTATGGGAGCACTGCTCAAATATAAACATTATTATGATGAACAGTAACAAAAATTTAAAATACATAATCTTTTAGGGGCATCTGGGTGGCTCAGTCAGTTAAGCATCTGACTCTGGCTCAGGTCATGATCTCATGGTTCGTGAGTTTGAGCCCTTCATTGGGCTCTGTGCTGAGAGCTCAGAGCCTGCATCTTGCTTGGGATTCTGTGTCTCCGTCTCTCTCTGCCCCTCCCCTGCTTGCACTCTGTCTCTCCCTCTCTCAAAAATAAATAAATGTTTTAGAAAAAATTTTTTAAATGCATAAACTTTTAAATTCTGTCATCAAGACACTACTCTCAGCATCTGTAATCATTGGATTTCAGACTGTATTTCCAACTAAAACACTCGGCCAGGGAAATGCTCTCCATCTTGGTAACCAGGGTACAATGCAGAGAGGTCTTGTTCCATGTGTCAAATGAACGGATCAGCAAATCCATCTAAGGGCCCTGATTCCTCCTAGCTTGCCTTTCTCAGTCTGTAGTGGTCATATAAACTCAGAATAGCACCTTTATACATACTTTTACCTTTAGACATCTAAGAAGGCATTTCCAGTGGGACCACTAGGTTTCTTCTTAAGAAACTAAATGCCCTACAGACCCAGAATCTAATCCCAGCTTCAGAGATTTTCAATAGGTGTGGCATTACAGAATACTATTTTGCTGAATTACATCAGTGTTACACAGGTACAAATGACTTTTCTACTGAATTCATTAATTCATTCAGAAAGTACTTATTTAGTACCTCCTACACTGCTGATGCAAAAGGAGTGGATAAAAGTAATAGCTAACATTTATATAGTGCTTATTATACTCGATATTGTTATATGGATAAACTCATTTAATTCTCATACTGACCATATGAGAAATATAGTAGCATGATTCTCATTTTACAGATGAGAGAAAATTGAGACACAGAGCCAGTAGGAAACTTGACTAGTCTACACTAGTGGTTCCCAACCAGGGGTGATCTTCCCTCCTTCCACCTCCAGGGGACATTCTGCAATGTCTAGAGGTATTTCCAATTCACACAACTGGTGGTGATGGAGAGCTATAAAACCTAGGGATTTTAGGTTTTAGGTAGGATGTGCTGCTAACATCCTACAATACACAGAATGGACCCAAAACAAAGAATAATCCAATGCAAAATATCAATAATGCTGCTATCCAGAAAACTTGATCTATACCAGTTAGCATGTGGAATTCTCCTGGCAGCCATTTTTTGGGCCAGTGATGGACACATGACTTCCTCTGGCCAATCAGAATAAAGGAGAGGGCTTTGGGAAGAGGATACTTTTCATTCACCCTTTCCTGCTGGGTATGAACAAGAAGCGGATACATAGCCTGATGTCCAGTGGTGGTCGTCTTGTTCTCTTGAGAGGAACCAACATTCAAATTAAGCTGGTGCTGAGGACAGCAGGACAGAAATAACCTCTGTCCTTTAATGATATTACTGAGTAGCAGTGGACCAGATGCCTCCTGCAACCCAAGATATCTCTGGACTTTAAGTTAAATGAGGCAATACATTCATATTGTTTAAGTGGGCGTTTTTTGTTTCAGGCAGCTGTGTTATAGCCAACTCCCTTTGCTAATTACGGGCAATATTTTGAAAAGTTCCACAAAATCTCTTTCACATGGTCGGATTCCTCATCAGAAATGTACACTTCTCCTTTCTAGCTGAACTTTGTCTTAGTTGGAGATTAGGACATACCTTTTTTTTTTTTTTTTTTTTTTTTAGACAGATTGAGAATGTGTGTGAGTTGGGGAGGGGCAGAGGGAGAGAGAGAATCTTACTCTCTCTCTCTACTCCACACTCAGCATGGAGCCTGATACAGGACTTGATCCCATGACCCTGGGATCATGACCTGAGCTGAAATCAAGAGCCAGAAGCTCAATCAACTAAGCCACCAAGGCACCCCCTAGGAGATACTTTCTTAAGCTTGGTTCTCCTGTCTGAACAAACATAAACAAAGTAGAGATTTTTGTGGAGTCAGTCAACAAGCAGTTAGGATCCAGTGTCATGTATCAATGAAGAAGAAAGAGAAAGCCAGAGACAGTGCAGTCTAGATAGAAACATGGAATATTGTCCACATGGAAAAAAACAGTAATGAGTTGTTGAAGTCTGTGGTAAAGACGACCTGTTTATTGGAATTTAGTAAATGGAAAGAATGAGCTGGAGTGATTTGAAGGAGGTAGACTAGGGAGTGAAGGCCATTCCCAGGCACCCCAGGTGATGTGGGATGATGTGTTGAGGGAATTGAATAAGGTGACCTTTAAACATCATACCAGCCTCATAATCTATCACGGAAACTAAAGAAAATGGTAACCTGCCCTGTATGGTATCTGTACTATATCCTACAGACTTTGATGGCAGCATTTTCCATCTTATATTCTGGAAGTCACAACCTGTTATTGCCCAAGCACCTGCATGAAGTAGCACAGAGGGACCCACCTCCTTTTTTGTCATTAGGCACATCTGTGAGAAGGTGAGGCGAGAAGGGAGATAATAGCTTGACTTTAGCAGCCTGAGAACACCATAAACGAAGGACGTTGGATGGCTTTCTTAAGCATCTATACCACATTAGGGAGTGTTCTGGAGTCTGTGTAGATAGGCAGCATTTTTTTTTTTTTGAAAGGAAATCTTAGTTTAGTCTCTGAGCCCTGGAAAATGTAATCATTTCAACATAATCTGCCAAAAAAAATAGATGTTTTTATGGTCCGCAGTACTCATCACATTATTTGTCTGTTCCCACATGATCTCAATGAATGTAAATTCCTTTCATCCTGAAGTGGCCAGTAAGAACACACTCCTCCAGTGAGGCTCCCTTCCTTCAGACCTTTCTGATTTGCACAGAAAAACAAAAAACAAAAAACAACAAAACCTAAAAACGTATAAGGCAGAGAAATCAGGCAAGAAATTCCAATATTCTGTTTCCCAGCTCCCTAGACAACACAGCAAGAAAGATGCAGCCAGAAGCGGGATGGGTAATTGGGTACCAGAGGTGCTGGAAAGTCCAGGAAACACCACTTGTGCTCTCAAACATTATCTGACTTTCACTTTCCTTCTGGAAAACATCTCACAATCTGTGGACTCCTCTCCTTACTGAAATGTTTAGCAAGACCCCAGAGTTTTCTGTTTCTGTCTTTTTCCTGATCACCCAAATTAGATTTGATTTGATAATTCTTTGTGGTGATATCCTAGAAGAGTGTGTTTTGCTAACACGTATATTCACCGTTTCTGCTGAAGGGTAGACACATGATCCAAGCCACTCCTGCTGAGCCTTGCCTGTGGCTTGTGGCCCAGGCACACTCATTTCGCAATAGGTCCCTGTGTTGCCATATCAGGCTCTTTCCCTCTGAGAGTGAAGAGATACTGACCCGAGGTTTCCTTTTGCTAGCAGAGAGTCACCTGCGGTTAACCCCCTGGAGCAAGCAATTTAGTGTTAACCCAGTGGCTGGAGCAGCAAACACCCTCCAGAATTTTTCAAACTGCAGATCCAAGACCCATTAGAGGGTTGTGAAACAAATTTAATAGAGTACAACCAACATTTAAAAAATGCAACAAGGTAGAACGGAACTGAGAAGAAAGGAAGGTAAAATATTACAATGCCCTGCATGTAATAAGGGTAAGTTTTATTTGGTGAAACTGTTTTTTTCAGTTATATAAATTCAATAGCATGAATGCACACATTATGTCATGATATAAAATGCATTTCTTGGGGGACACCCGGGTGGCTCAGTTAAACGTCCGAATTCGGCTCAGGTCATGATGTTGCAGTATGTGATTTCAAGCCCCGCGTTGGGCTCTGTGCTGACATCTCAGAGCCTGGAGCTTGATTCCAATTCTTTGTCTCTTTCTCTCTCTGCCCCTCCCTTGTTCACACACACACACACACACACACATGCACACACACACACACACTCTCAAAAAAATAAACATTAAAAAAATTTTTTTAAATGCATTTCTTGGGGCGCCAGTGTGGCTCAGTCGGTTAAGCAAACGATTCTTGATTCCAGCTCAGCCCACTGTCCGGCTCTGCAATGACAGTGAGGAGGCTACTTGGGATTCTCTCCCTCCCTCTCTCTCTGCCCCTCCCCCATTCATGCTTACTCTCTCTCTCTCAAAATAAATAAATACAATTCTTAAAAAATGTATGTCTTTTTAAAAAGACAGATTCTATTATGATCCTCATCTTTGGGATGAGCACAGGTTGAGTAACTTGTATAAAGTCATGTAGCCAATAGATGGTAGAGCCGGGATTCCAGCTCAGATGGTGGCAACCAGAGCCTGCACTCTTCAGCACTCTTCTGCACTGGCCTCATTTAATTTTTCAACTCAGAACCCTCACATGTGATCAAGCGCAGTCTTGCAGACGGATGCCTCCAAAAGCTCTTCCTGGGCCAATCTCTCTGGAGACTTATTGCAGACACATCAAGCTTAGAAGAAATGCTCAGAGGAAACACCGCAGGTCTCTTTCTTTATCATCTCATCCTGGAGGCGATGTCTAGTAAATGTAGCCTGAAAATAGCTTACTGAGGCATTAAAGCCATGAGAATGACTTCTTCAAGTCCACTAATTAACGTTGACTTTTTGAATACCTACTAGATGGCCAGCAACCATGCTGAATACCATGATGGATACAAAGAAATATGACATGATCCCTTTGTTAAAACCAGCCCCTATGAACCTATACGAGGTAGTATAAAAGTTTTCCACTACCTTGGTATTGGGCAATGGATGGTCCACTCAGGGAATTTCTATTTTTTAACTTAAAAAAAAACTATTTATTTATTTTGAGAGAGAGAAAGTGCAAGTGGGGAGGGGCAGAGAGGGTGGGAGAGAGAGAATACCAAGTAGGATCCACACTGTCAGTGTAGAACTTGATGGGGGGGCTCGAATCCATGAACTGTGAGATCGTGACCTGAGCTGAGGTCAGATGCTTACCCAGCTGAGCCACCCAGGCACCCCTCTGTATGTTAACTTTTGATATAAAATGCCAGCACATTTCCTCCACAAGTTACCACTCATCTTTGTCTCTAGAGAAGAGATTGGTCACTTCCTACTTCTTCCTCTCTATGTGCTCCTTGTCAATTTCTTTAAGAATTAAAATATTCCTGGGGTGCCTGGGTGGCTCAGTTTATTGAGTGTCCGACTTTAGCTCAGGTCATGATCTCATGGTTCGTGGGTTCGAAGCCCTGCGTCAGGCTCTGTGCTGACAGCTCAGAGCCTGGAGACTGCTTCAGATTCTGTGTCTCCCTCTCTCTCTGCCCCTCCACCACTCACACTCCATCTGTCTCTGTTTCTCAAAATGAATAAACATTAAAAAAAATTTTTAAAAAGGAATTAAACTATTCCTTTGGAGATTCCCTTAATTTATTTGACTGAAATGGCAGGGCAGCCATGAACCGGATGAGGCTCAAAGCACAATATAGTCACTGCACACAAAACTAAAAACAACTCCACTTAAAACTAATCAGCACCAAAGAGGAAAACAAGGTCAACACAAACATTTCCTCCATTTCCACCAGGAGAGAAATTCCTTCCAGCTTTCTTGGTCATGCTCATTTCTGTTAATTTTCTGGTTCATTTCATGTGACTTCCCCTGTGTCTTATTTGTGTTGTTTGACTCAGAAATAGCAACCAGTTTCTCCATTTTAACGTAAATGAAGTGTTGCATGAGCCCTGCCTTTCTTGGTGACGCTGGCGTCACTTTCAGAGAGGGGATGCAGCACACATTTTGCTAAGAGGAGAACTAGAACCTTCTTCTTTTGCAAAGCTTTAGTGTCAGTTGAAAGATGCTGAAACTCAGCAGCTCCAAGTGGCCTGGAGAGCACACATTTTTGGGGTTGAGAAAGACCTCTCTTCATACAAAGGTATGTTTTCTCCAGTATGTCTGCATTCAGGCCTGAATCTTGGCTTATATGCTTGCAAGTCTGTTTATCCCACAGCCTTGGGCTGCATGACAATCTAGGTGAACCCTGAAAACAGTGTTTCTTCAGTGCGTGTTCAGCATCCATCCAAACCTGTGTAAACTAGGGTGCTCGTGAAAAGTGCAAATTTGGGAACTCCACTAAATCTTAAGGACTCCGAATCTCAGAGGTGGGACCCAGGAGTCGACTTTCTTTAACTTGCCAGGTGTCTTTCCCTTTTCTTTAATCTGCCAGCCCCTGCAGGGCTGTGGGACTTCAGCCAACTAGGACCTGGGAACAGTATCAGGCAGCAGAGCATCCCTTTCAGCAGGCGAGAGTGATGGCTAGGGAAGGGCCAGGAGGAAGCAGTGACCAGTGGCCTTTAGCTCTAAAAGAGCCTCGGGCAAATGCCAGAACTGGAAGCAAAGTCAGGATTAAACACACACACATACACACACACACACACAGCTTAATTATATCTCTTCTCAGAGATCCACTGGCTTTTATTTGCCAAACTTATTATGAACACCAGACTTCATCTTCCCATACCTCAACAACCTCTTCAATACCTACCCGCCTCCCAGCCCCTCTTATCCAAACTATACTTTATTTAAAGAGATCAAATGGAAAGTTTAGTCCAGGAAGTGAAGGGATGTGGAGTTGCTGGGGAGCCATTGGTTGCCATAGGAACCACGACTGCTGTAGGGTCTGAATGGTTTTCTGTTTGCCAATGTCCAGTTCTTTGGGGCAGGCCCTGGCATTGGCAGGGCCTGGGCACCGCATCCTGTGTCTCCCGTTTCCGGCATCCGGCCCGGTGGCATCCACCCCAGCAGGTCTCCTGGTAGCAGGCAGAGTGTCAGGGACTGAATGCTTCCTCCTGACCTCTTGTCCCGCTGCTGTCGCCCTCCCCAGTTGGGAAGTGAAGGGAAGCAGAGGGTGTTTCCCAACTCTTTGAAGAGACAGTCCTTGTTTTCTCTTGCATTTTATTCTTTCTGCCCTTGTCATCCAAACACGCTGCCTTGGCCATTTGCCTGTCTCCTGCTGGGCAGCTGTCCTTGCCATTCTTAGTTCTGAATTTCTATGTGTCTCCTAGGGAGTGCAGAGTTCATTCCCATCCAGTTTGGTCTACTGGGGGAGTCTTCATCTCCAGTTTGCTGCCTGAAGTTTTGTTCCCAGCACTGACTAGTAAGGTGCAATGATAGCCATCCAAATGGTCCAGGGAGACAATCAATGGCTTTAGCCCCAAGTCAGGAATGACCAAGGCCTCTAGATGCTCAGCCCATGCTGTGGATAGAGTATAAGCCACCATGCCATAGGCCTCTGTGCTCACATACCAATTCCTCCAACTGCCAACTGTTATCACATCCCTAGGCCTTTATGTGGCCTACTCCTGCTCGGCAAGTCCTCGCTGCCCAGTTTTACTTCAGCCAACCAAGCTCTGCTGTACTGCTCCCTGCTGGCCTCCCTAGCAGGATATCGTGCCTCTCTCCTCTTCTTATTCACCTTGTACCAGACACAGACGACTTGTCACAGTTACCAAAATAGGCTTGGTGGTTTTCTGCTTCAGGGCTTTTGCCCGTTCAGACCCCTCCTGTCTGGAATGCTCTCACCTGGTTTTCCCATGGTTAATTCCTTCTTATTTCTTAGGTTTTATCTACTACCAGCTCCTCACAAGACCCTGCTTGATTATTCTAATGTGCCTCCTCCTGTTCTCTATCTCAGCACACTTGTCCTTTCTTCCCAGCCTGTCACACTTTGTACTATTTGTTTCCCTTTTATTGCCTGACTTCCAGCTAAACTGTGAGGGCCAATGAATCAGGGACTTCCAATGTTTCCATCAGCTCTGAACTGGGAATGCCTTAACACACTGCTTGGTGCATAGTGCACTCATTAAATATTGAATAAATGGAAGAGTGGCTCATTTCTGCCCATCCTTCCAAATTCCACCTGGAAGTCAGTTGCTTCCTTGTGTAAATGTTTTTGACTACCTCCCACCCACCGCCCACAGGTTCACCTCAGGTCTGGGTATGGTGTCTGCCCTGGGTGCTCTCCTGCCCCCACTGGGGACCTCCTTCCTTAGGCTGCATTACAGTGCCTACTGGTATGTTCCTTTCTGCAGGTGGATGGTGATCTAGAAAACAGTCGAGGATCTAGAAAAATATTGGACACATAGAGATTGCCTGACTTGGCCAATGTTGGTTAAATGAATGAATGGTTAGGGGTCATTTCAGAGATGTACACAAAACTCAGTGTGGAGCTACTACCTGGTTCACAAAAAGACAAAGATACGTTTCAGAAAAAAAATCTTACACAGTTTGGTTCTCATGTTTCCTGTTCCTTCACTTTACCTGGTGACATTCCAGTAATGTAGACAATGATCTTGTAAGGTCTCAGAGATAAATTAACCAACAAGTCCCAACTCTTTCACAACTGAAATGATCCTATCATTTCAGGATCCTACAATGCTCATTCCCAAATATTGAAACCCTGGAGAGGGAGTTGAATTTCAGAAATCTCTTTGGGCCTCAGTTTTCTCATCCATAATGAGAAGGATGGAAAAGATCATGTCTAAAGAATCCCTAGCTCTAACATTTTGTGATTTAAGAAAAATCCACATTGACCTTTGAGTGCTTTGAAAAATTCCATGGCTCTGGAACTCACTGTGGGTGCTCTGAGGTCAAAGAGAATTGTGGCTGGGAACCTCAGCTTTGGGCATCTCAGGTTTGCTCCTCTCCCCAGAGAAGAAAAGAGTCACCTTCTTCTCCATATCATCAAATGGGTTGTGGCTCAAAATATTATGGAAAAAGACCAGAATGTGGAACCAAGTACATGAAGAGAAGAGAGGCTCTCAGGACATGAAGTGGTCCCCTTGGTCCAGCAAGGAGTGATGCTGAGGGGTCCAGAGGCCGCTGTCTCACAGAGCACATGGCAGGGGTGTGGCTAGACAGAAGGGGAGGGCTTTGAAGGGTGGAGAATATGTGGACTAAGGTTAAAATGAGTTGAGATGAAGAAATATTGAGACAAAAGAAGAAGAGAGGAAGACTAACAGGCAGCCAGTAAGATGTAGCACAAAGATCATGGGCCCAAGAGTCAGAAGATTATTTAGCTCAGGTTGACCACTAACTAGCTGTAAGAACCTGAAAAAAGTCTCTTGACATCTCTGGGCTTCAGTTTCTGAATCTATAAAAATGGAACTAATAACACCCTTCCCACAACTCAGGACTATTTTTCAACCTAAAATAAATTAATGGACATGAAAGTGCTTGAAAAGAACTCTTAAAGAATGAATGAAAGCAGAAATGATTGGGTCAAAAGGGTTAAGAGCAGCTATGGAATAATACAGCATAAAGTGCTACCACATTAAAGAAATACTACCAGGAATTTATAACTCACAAGGAAATGGATCAAAGGGGTCAGGGAAAGGTTCCCCCCGCCTCCAAAGGTTTCGTCATATTTTTCCAATTGTTTAAAAGAGAAAAATTAATAAATGTTATCTTTATTTTACCCAAAGGTGACCTACAGGAACTGTAAAGGGTTGGGCCAGGACAAGGGGTTGATGGATCAAAACATGCCTTTGATGAAGCTAAGTCCCAGGTAATTACTGTCCTGGAAAGTTTCCCTAGACTAAAGGTCATGGGCTAGAGTGTCCCTCCATCATCCACATACCCAGTCAGGGCAACAGAAAAACCAACCAACCCACCAACAAGACTTGAATCCAGAGCTTGAGAGGATGGGGGCGGCGGGGGGGGGGGGGGGGGGGGGGGTTGTGGGGTTGGCTGGTTCACAGCTCAAGTAATGGACTTTGAAAGAGGTGGAATAACCAGATAAGAATAGAACTCACTAGATAAGAAAAGAACTTTAAAGACAAAATTGTGACAAATAGGAGTTGGCAGTTGCTATTATGTAAACTCATTTTAGTTAGGGCTCAAGTCACAATCCTTCCACAGGTAAATGGGTCAGACTTTAAAAGTTGGCCACGGGGCGCCTGGGTGGCGCAGTCGGTTAAGCGTCCGACTTCAGCCAGGTCACGATCTCGCGGTCCGTGAGTTCGAGCCCCACGTCAGGCTCTGGGCTGATGGCTCGGAGCCTGGAGCCTGTTTCCGATTCTGTGTCTCCCTCTCTCTCTGCCCCTCCCCCATTCATGCTCTGTCTCTCTCTGTCCCAAAAATAAAAAAAAAATAAAAAAAATAAAAAAAAATAAAAGTTGGCCAAGTCCATTTTTGGAGCCCCTTCTTCCATGGGGGGCTACCTTTAACCCTGGCCTTCATCTAGTATCCTGCCACCTAGTATGTCCCACTTTGCTCCCAGCCCTTGTGCTAGGACTGTCTTTCTTTTCTGTTATTGCCTCCCCATCATTACCCCATGTTGTTGCCTGAATGCCCAGTTCCTCTACTGTCCAACCCCCATCTCTGGATGGAGGCTTGCTAAGCTATCCAAGCCAAACACTAGCCAAGCTTTGCTCTTATGCAAATGGCCCAGGGCCAGAGGCAGCCAGGCCTCCAGGGCCAGCTCTTAAGCCTCCTTTCTGGGGTCTGTAAACCTTCTCCATAATGAACCAGATAGCAAATACTTAGCCTTACCAGGACATATGCCCTCTGTTTCAACTATTCAACTCTGCTGTTGTACAAAAACAGCCATATACAATATGTAAACAAATGGCCATGGCTATGTTCCAACAAAATTTAATTTGTGGATCTGAAATTTAAATTTCATATCATTTTCATGTATCACTAAATATTACTCTTCCTTTGATTTTTAAAAAATAATTTAAGGGGTGCCTGAGTGGCTCAGTCGGTTAAGCATCCGACTTCAGCTGGGGTCATGATCTCGCGGTTTGTAAGTTCGAGTCCCACATTGGGCTCTGTGCTGACAGCTCAGAGCCTGGAGCCTGCTCCAGATTCTGTGTCTCCCCCTCTCTCTGCCTCTCCCATGCTCATCCTCTGTTTCTTTCTCAATAATAAACAAATGTTAAAAAAATTTTTTTTAAATAATTTAAACACGTAAGAACCATTCTTAGCTGGTAGACGTGTGAGAACAGGCAACAGACCACATTTGGTCCATAGGCATAGTTTGTAGACCCTTGCTCTATATCTGCATTGTCATGGATGACTATGGAGTACTTGAGATGTGGCTAGTCTGAACTGAGATGTGCTGAAATATAAAATCACCCAGATTTCCAAAACTTCATACCAATATATATATATGTATATATATATATATATATATGTGTATATATATATATATATACACACACACATATATACACATATATATACATACATATATATACACACATATATATATACATATATATACATATATATACATATATATACATATATATCAATAATTTTATATTGATTATAAGTTTAAATGATGGTATTTCAGATATATTGGGCTAAATAAGATTTATTATTAATTGCACCTGTTTCTTTTTACTTTTTGAAATATGGATGCTAGAATAATCTACACTTACATATGTGGCTTGCATTATGTGTTTGTTGGACAGTGATGCTCTAGAGGTTAATGCCTGGGCCTTTGCTGAATGAATCATCCATCACTAACAGAACACTGGCAGATAATCAGGCGCAGCTTTCCTACCTCATGTGTGATGACCTGAGAGATGAAGTGCTTCCCCCAAGTCTCACAGCTGGTTGCAGGAGGACCCTGGTCTTCTTGCGCTATCAGCCCATGGAAATACCATCCATTACACCATTTTGACCCAGGCGAGGGGTTCTGGTATTGAACAGAGGCAGGGGGAGCCCTGCATTGGTCCCAAAACTCACAGAAAGTTAACCTCTTTCTATTCTGGCAGCCCCAGGGGTTGGGATAACTCCCTCTCAATCTTTCTCCTTTATCAGTTCCTCTCTTTCAAAGTCTGGTCCCAGGTCCACTGATCAGAATCCTAAAGGGAATTTTAAAAACATAGGTTATAGGCCTCACCCCCTAGAGATGCAAAATTAGTGGGTCTGAAGTATGATCTGTGAGTCTACATTTTGACAAGAAGCCCCTTCAGCGACTCTTTATGGACATTAACCTTTGAGTTTTGCTGCTCCTAGATTGAGTCCTGATCTATATGACAAAGAGAAAATTTCTTTTATATGGTAAAAAAATAGACGAGAAATTAAAATGGGCTGAAAGCCCTTATTTTCCAAGCACTATGATCTCCTGGAAAGAAAGCATTCACATAGGTAACATAATATGATTGCAGAAGTAACTGTTGAATGATCATTTTTTGTTTCTTCTTTGCACACACTCAGGTCCAAGAGGAGTCATTTTTTTTTTTAATCTATAAGACAGTTCTTAGGCTTTTTAATTCCTTGCAGATTGTGCCTTTCAATATTCTATACAACATCAGCTACTCACGGGTACGCAATATGTTTTGAATAATGTTTGTCAAAATATTCACAATGTATGTGCAGGGAATGAAGGTTTATCAGAGTCGTTGCCTTGGTTGACAGTTCTGCATTTAGGCATAGGCTAGAAACGCAGGCTGACCCACTGCAGATTTTAAATACTGAGGGAAATGAATTAGGGAAATGACTCAGAATTTCTTTTGCCACAAAAGTATCTTTAATTTCAAGATCTTGCTGGGAGTAATGGCACAAGAAACAAATGATAATATCTCTATAAGATAGATCATTTGAAAGAGTGCCCAGTGCAATCTCCATCTTGTGTGTAGAGTATTTTCAGATTAAAGTTAAGCAAAGTAATCCATTTATGAGAGACATAGCCGTGCTCCATCTTGAGAGGACAAACACAGAGCTCCTAGTTCTGACCCAGGAAAAGGCCCATCCATTCCAAGAAGATTTCGATTCAAAGCACCACTGCAATTTTAAGTGACCAGTAAAGTGGTGGGAACTGTCAGACACAAACTATAAAATCTTGTCTTAGCCTGGTATAAATCCACCTGAATCTGACACAAGGAATTCTCCTAGAAGTTAGAGTTACCTAATTCTGATAAAGAAATTAAAATGTTCCAGAAAAAGAGCAAAATTGCTGATTTATATATTCATCCATGCATTGAACAAACATGTGAGTGAGTAGTACAAGCTCCTAGGAAATACACACAATCTCTGCCCTCAGGTGTGTATAATCTAGAAGGAGAATTACGAAATGTTTAGTGTAATTAAAAATCCCATAAGGAACGTGCAACGTACCATATGAAGAATCCAAGGGTATGTAGTCTTATGGTTATAGCATATGAGAGTGAAATCACTTCCATCTGGGGGGCAGAAAAAAAAAACAACTGCTTCCAGGAGGGGGTAATCTTTGAACCAGTCACAAAGGCTGAATTATCTGAGGAGATAAGGAACAGGTGGATAAAAGGGATAAAAGGTGGGAAACTGCCTGGAGCGGTTCATTTGCCTGGAGCATAGGGTCAGGACGGGAGGTATGAAATGGCTGCCTTACAAAAACGCTGAAAACAGCATTTTGGCCTGAAAAGGTGAGGCCTTAAAACATGATACAATAAATCTGAAGAAAATTGAAAGTTTGTGCGAGGGGTAATTGGAATTCCCAGATCTTATAGTGTTGGCATTAAGGACTGCTCTTTAAAGACTGAAAAAGTAGCATTCAAATTAAGAGGAAACATACAGTACATACTAGTGTGATTAGTACATTTTCTCAAGGGGCATCTGGGTGGCTCAGTCAGGTGTCCAACTCTTGGTTTTGGCTCAGGTCATGATCTTGTAGTTAGTGAGTTCTAGCCTCACACTGGGCTCTGTGTTGAGAGTGAGGAGCCTGGTTGGGATTCTCTCTCTCCCTTTTTCTCTGTCCCTTCCCTGCTCACTTGCTTTCTCTCTCTCTCAAACTTAAAAAAAATTTACTTAATACATCGTGCTAGAAGATTTAGGTTCAAGAGGAATTTAATTACCTTCTAGATAACAAGACTATGATGATTATTCAGAGAACTGAACAGTGTTTGAGGGGGACCAACCTCAGTCTCCATGTGGTTAGTGCCTTGCACAGAGTATGATTCTCCCCTAAAATGTCTCAGCCCTGGAGTGTAACTAGTTAAAAGCTTGGGTTTATGTTACAGACAGATCTGGGTTCAAGTTCTTTTCTGTAGCATGCAAGATATGTGACTTGGGCAAAATTACTTTGTCTCTTTAAGTTCTAGATTCATCTGTAAATGGTAATAATGATGCCCATTCCACAGGATTGTCATCAGAACAGCCATATTAAAGAAGAAAATGCTTGACAAGTACTTAACAGGATCCCGGTGTTACCTGATTTAAATGTTGCCTGTTTAAATGGACTGTGGGCCCAATTTGGGGTGACATTTCTTAAGGTCTGAATTTAGGGCTTCAAAGGAAAAAAACATGTCCCAGTTTGCCTTCATAAGGGGCCTGTTGCATGTATGCGTGTTGCATGTAATATGCTCAGCAACACACCCCAGAGCTGTCCCTCTGTGTAGCATTGAGGGTTGTGGATCACATGTGAATTTGATTTTAGGTATCTCAAGTCTTCAACTATTGAGCTCCATTAACCACACAAGACTAATCCTGTCTTGTGCCCAGGGCTGGGCTGAGACTTTGAGGTTTCTGAGAACAAGAGTTGAATAAATTAGCTATGAGAGTGTCGGGGCTAGGCTAAAACAACATGACCTGAGTGAATGTGATATTGAGCCAAGACTGAAATAACAGGGAGCCATGGCTGGCCTGGGCAAAGAGAGAAAGATGAAATTGTTTGTAGGGGAAAAACACCAAGGCACACAACTCTTGAGAGTCCAGGAAAACGGGGGTGATGGGTCAGTAAGAGAGACAGCCAAGACTGGAGGCCACAATGAACCTATCTGGAAATGCTGAATTCTGGAACCAAAAATTTACCCAGAGCTGGGCTGTGAGGAAAAGTTCTGAGTATCTCTAGAGAAATGTAGTGGACAGAGAGCAAAAAAGCTAACTACAGTGACTCAGTAGGCCTGGAGCCAGCTCTTTCCTCCCCTTATAAGAACTCTTTTGTCACGAGTTAGATAATGTCTGAGGAAATCTGTTGTAATGAAGCAATGGGACTCCCCAAGACAACATGACGGTGGGACCCTCCAGACTCTCCAGGGCCACTGTGAGCTCATTTCTCAGAACAGCATCCACCCTCCTGGATGAGTTTCCCTATGAGGGCCTCTGTCACCAGTCCCTGGAGAACACCTCCAGAGAGGCCTCCTTCCCTCCCCAGGTTCTTCCAGCAAAGAAGCTCCTTTCTCTTATTTTCCTCTAAAACCTAACAGGGTCCTTCTCAGAGGCTCCTCCCCCAGATTCCCCTGAGTTCACATGTCTCAATTGTTTTGAAAAGAAACATTAACGCTCAGGAACAGTCAAGACTTGAAAGAAATCAGATGGAGTCAAAGAATTGTGACCTTGGATAGTGATAATAAGAACCACAGCTTTCAGGGTGCCAGGGTGGTTCAGTTGTTTAAGCGTCTGACTTGATTTTGGCTCAGCTCATGATCTCATGGTCGTGAGGTTAAGCCCCACATCAGACTCCACGCTGGGTGTGGAGCTTGCTTAGGGTTCCCTCTCCCCCTCCCCTGCTTGCTCATGCTCTCTCTCTCTCTCAAAAAAAAAAATAATAATAATAATCACAACTTTCAATCTTCCTAGAGCATTAGTGCTCAGGTCTCTGGAGCCCCTCACCAAGGCCATGGCACCAGTGAGGATGAGAAGGGCTGATGACAGGTCTTTATGTTCCTGTTGGCAGCCTGAGAGCGCATGGGAAGAAATACAAGCATTTCCTTGTTCTTGTATTTCTTTGCTGCATCCCTTACTGTTCTTCCACTCCCGCCTCTTGTCCCTGCCCATCTCCCTGCAACCAGCCCTCTGCCTTTGGAACTTTCTTCAACATCCAGAGAACTTCTGGAATGAAGTAGGAACAGGGAAGGCGGAGGGGGGGTGGGAGTGGGGTGGGTGAGACATCATCGTGAGATCTTCCCAAACCTGAGATGTCCTAGAAGTTTAATGAAATATTTGGGGTTTGGTAGAATTTGTTTTTCCTTTAAATATTTTCCTTTAAATACTTTCTTTTTGGCCACCAAAAAGAAAATTCAGACTCCTCTCTTCTTCTTTAGCTTTCTTCCTGCTCCTCTGTACCAAACATTCAATCACTGATACTCTCTGAGCACCTCCTAGGTGCTAGGCACTGTTCTAGGTTCTAGTGAGATGGAGAGAAATCAAGTTCTCACCTCTACGGAACTTACAGTCAACCTTCCAATTACAGTTATCATTTCGTTACATGTGGCTCAGAGACCTACTGTGTACTAATTCAGTTTCCCCCCCCCCCACACTGTACATAGGCCAACCAAAGTGATTTTGCTTGTACACAAAAGGAGGCAGGAAAGGCGGTGGCTGCAGTGGAAGGGGTAGGTTTGACCAGTGACTGGAAGAGGGGACAGGAGGGAGGGAGTGGAGAAGGGAGCAGTACTCTGGCAAAGGACAGGGCACTATGGTTTCTTTTCAAGCTGTGGCTCCACTGGTGACTCCTGCACATACTGTTTCGCAAAGCTACATCCAAGGCTTCTTTGCTCACCAGCTAAATTTCTGGTAAGACTAGACCAGCAGAAACCTACAGGACATCCCCGCCCCCCTCGTGCCCTGCTCTGAGGCCCAGGCTCTGTGAATTAGCTAAGGCTGAGCTGTAGTCAGATTACATCCCATAGATGTAGGGAAGTGCAGAGATGCGGGGCCAGCCTTGGGTGCTGGGCACTGGATTGCAGACTTGAATTCCAGTCTTGAACCCACAATAACCGTGCAGTAGTAAATCACTTGACCTCTCTGAGCCTCAGTATCTCAACTATAAAATAGAGACAGAGTACCTAAGCTACTGGGTTATTATAAGAATTCGATAATGTGATAACATAATTTTGCAGAGCATGTAGAAAATACTCAGGAAGTAGTAGCTGGTATGAAAGAGTAGTATGTCAAGGACCCAGGAATGTCTCTCTCTCTCTCTTTTTTTAATGTTTATTTACTTATTTTTGAGAGACAGAGCGTGAGGTGGGGGACTGGAAGAATGTGAGTGAAGGAGGGGCAGAAAGACAGGGAGACCGAGAATCCCAAGCAGGTTCCTCGTGGTCAGTGCAGAGCCCAACACAGGACTCAAACTCAAGAACTGTGAGATCAGGACCTGAGCCGAAATTAGGAGTCCAACCCTTAACCGACTGAGCCACCACCACGCCCCTCAAGAATGTGTCTTTTAAGCTTACCCAAACATTAAACTAATTTCAAATATCAGAAAATATTTTCATCATCTGAACCACATGGTTATGCACTCATCTGAATAACTAGCTCCTTGTTTTGAATATTGTGATCATTGGAAAATGAAATATCTTTGTAAGTATTTTTCTAGACTGGAATTCAGCAGGAAGTAGATGAAGAACCCAATTTTCCATCACTTTGCAAACATTGCCAGGGAACTCTACATGTTCCAAGACTAGATTTTGGATTGCTTCAGAGGCTTTATTCAAAGACAAGTTTGTTGGGCTAAAGTCACTTTCACCATTTTGGTCAGGATTTGACTCTTAGTAACCAATCTTACCAGGGAAAAGAGTTAAATAATTTTTTTTCAGTCTGTCAGACGGTCTACTCTAGTGAGCAGGAATTTTAAATCCATGAATCCTGCTAACACTGCGACTACTAATTATTATAGCTCACATTCAGCAAGAGCTTACTAAGAGCTGGACGGGCCTGTCATAACTGTTTTGCGTGTGTTAACTCATGCCTGGTCAGAAACAAGTCTGAGACTGGTGCTATTATTGGCCTTTTTTGACAAGGAACCAGCACACAGATGTGGAGAAACTGACCCTTGGCCTCCTAAGTGGGAAGCTCCTAAGTGGGGAGCTGGGACTCATCCAAGCAGTCTGGCCACTGTGCCTAGATGTGCCACCTCAACATCCTGGCAAACTGAGGACACTGAGGCAAGTATATGTAAACCGTTTCATTCTTCCCACCTAGGAACTTCTTTTCATAAATTGATTACAATG
Organism: Neofelis nebulosa; assembly: GCF_028018385.1. NCBI lineage: Eukaryota > Metazoa > Chordata > Mammalia > Carnivora > Felidae > Neofelis > Neofelis nebulosa. The sequence continues at coordinate 32,502,156 of NC_080796.1, forward strand.
ACTACTATGTGCAGATATTAAAAATTCATAGCATTGTTTGGTTTTGTGGTTTTATGTCATTTCTCTATTTTTATACTTATTTTTAAAAAATGTTTATTTGGAGAGAGTGAGTGTGAGTGGGGGAGGGAGGGAGAGAGAGAGAGAGAGGGAGAGAGAGAGAGAGGGAGAATTCCAAGCAGGCTCCATGCTGTCAGTTCAGAGCCCCATTTGGGGCTTGATCCCATGACCTTGGGGTCATGACCTGAGCCAAAATCAGGAGTTGGATGCTCAACCAACTGAGCCACCTAGATGCCCTTCTACTTATCATTATTTTCTTATTTTTTTTTTTTTAACGTTTATTTTTGAGACAGAGAGAGACAGAGCATGAACGGGGGAGGGGCAGAGAGAGGGAGACACAGAATCTGAAACAGGCTCCAGGCTCTGAGCTGTCAGCACAGAGCCCGACGCGGGGCTCAAACTCACGGACTGCGAGATCATGACCTGAGCCGAAGTCGGCCGCTTAACCGACTGAGCCACCCAGGCGCCCCTACTTATCATTATTTTTTATGTAAAGACATGATATTGATTTTGCACTGAAAGTGAAACTGTAAAGTTTTCCTCTGGAGCAAACTGGTTTCAGTAAGGAAATCATCCCCAGAGAGAGGGATGAAGCCTTCAGTAGTGTCTCTGGGGGGCACATGGACATGGCGGGAATGGGGCGAGTGTGCCTCGGGCATGCTGAGCACCATGTGAGCCCAGCAGCCGTCTCTGGTCAGCGAGCTGGTGTTTCCCTGGACAAGGCCAAGCAGCAGATGACACCAGGCTGAGGCTGGGGTACAGAGGCGAGCTCACCCCTCACTGACTTCATGACCCTTTGGGAGGTCAGTCTCAAGCCTTCCGTTCTTAGTCACCTTGTTACCAGCTTTTGTGGAGACTGTGATGTGGCCAGAGAGGGTTCCGATCCCCTCTAGGGAGTAACATAGCTCATACTTTGTTAACTCTTCAATGTTTTTATTGAAAACATTTATTTCAATACTGCCGCGAAAGGGTGAGCATCGTTCGGGTATTGCCTGCCCCACAGCTGATTTCTTTTGTAATGCTGCCAAAAACAAGAAAGGGGAGAATGAGGCTGAAGAAGGGAACAGGCTCAATAGACTTTGTATTTAATTACTCTTTTAAACATTTAAACCTTGCCCTAACCATTGACATTTGTAGGGGCGCCTGGGTAGCTCAGCGGGTTGAGCATCTGACTTGATTTTGGCTCAGGTCATGACCTCCCGGTGGGTGAGTTTGAGTCCTATGTCCAGCTCTAAGCTGACAACATGAAGCCTGCTTGGGATTCTCTCTCTCTCTCTCTCTCTCTCTCTCTCAAAATAAATATTAAAAACAGAAAGAAAATGCATTTTCTAAGACACTGAGAAAGAGAGCAGCAGTGTGGCCTGGAGAACCAGGGTGTTTACTGCCTAGAAGAACCAGAAAGTCTTACAGGCCTGGCTGGCCTAAGAAGTGACAGCTCAGCACAGGGAAGGGGGGGAAAAACCTCCGGCAGCCACCACCCCCCACCCTCTCCAGGAAGGCGGCAGCAAGGCAAGAACAAAACATTTTAAGAGATCTGGCCAGAACTGGTCTGCACGAATTCCCCTCCCAGCCTTCCTTCTCCACTCTCCCCAGAGGAGCAATCTTGCCTCCCTGTGGCAAGCCAGCCTGGGACTCCTCCTAGCTCTCCTCCTCGCTGCACCCACCCAGAGGCAGACCACGTGGGAAGGGAGGGTGAGGCCGAGCAAGAGAAAGACAACTCAGCTGGCTGAAAACAAGCAGAGGCAGGGAGGGAGACATACTGTTCCCTGCAATCTGATCACCTCCGTGCAAGCAGAGGCCCTGAGGCGAAGCTGATTTCACCAGGCTGGAGAAGGCAGCGTGGGACAGATTAGAAACACATTGTTGCAGAAGTGGGGGGGGGGGGGGGAGGAGGGCCCAGAGGGTGCAAAGGGGGGTGGGCAGGCGGGCCCCGAGGGTGCACGGCAGCGCAGCGAGGCTGGATGCTGGGCATGGGGCTGGGGCCAGCATCCCGGTGGGGCAGAAGGACTGCATATAATGCTCTGTTTGTGAGCTGAGATTCCAGCTCCTGGGGTGGCCCCTGGCAGCTGCCTAGGCCTCACAGTGAGAAATCTGGAACAACAAAACCCCTGGGACAAAGGGTCTCTGGCCGGAGGGGCCGAGGGCTTTATAGGGCCAATAGCACTTTGGTTAGGAGGGACATAGATCAGCCCCCTATAAGACTGGAGCCAAGTTGTCAAATGGGGCTCAGTGAGGAAAGAGAACTCACGTGTATTGGGCATCTACTGGGAATAGGGCACTATGCAAGCCTCTTTTCACATAGTCCATCGAGTTGGGGATCACAGTATGGAATTCTCACTGAATTGGAAACCCAGAAGCAAATGGCCTCTCCCCGCCCCCCGCCCACCCCTAGGTTATGACACCCAGAGTTGCCCAATTTCACATCAGTGTGGTTTTGTTTGAAACGGTAATTAGAGGTCAGCAGGGTATTTTGTCACTAGGAAACCGGTGGAACATGCACCCCTTTAGCTTTCAGCCCAGGCAAGAGTGTGAGGACCACACTAAGATATATCTTCACGTCTCACCTCCGAACCACCTATGGGACTGCTGGACCCTCAGCCCCTCACATTGTCTGTTCCCCTGCCGGCCGGCGCCAGGCTGTTCCCTCACAGCCTCTACTCTAGCGCCACCTGATGGCCTCAGGGCGAATCCATGGCTGATTTGGCTGGAATTTGCTTTATAGCTGCTAAATCAGTATCACCCAGCCCATCTTTGTGAGGCCCACCTGTCCTTCCGTTCTGCTATTTATCTGGGCATTATTATCACTCTTCCTGCTTCCACCATCTTTGCCAGTTCTCTGGCTGCCTCATCTCACTAACTGGCCTCCGGTGTTATTTTCATGCCCCCACCCTCAAACCAAATCAAGGAGATCTTGCTTCCTTTGTTAGAATTTTGCCAATACGGCAACTTTTCCATTTGAATCTTTTTCAGTTTTCTAGAGGATCCCTTTCTCCCTCTCCCCATAAGGGTGTGGGGCATAGGATATGTTTCTGAGAGTTTGGTTTTACTCTGTGAGAATGGCACAAAACTGTATCTCATTTGAATTTGTTCCTCTCACCAATATGCAGTCTTGTCCCCATCTGGGGACTGAGACTGGGGACAGCAGCTCTGTCCAGTCACAGGGTGAGTTCCCTGCCCACCTGGAAGCCCTCCTTGGTAATGTAGGTAAAGGACGTCACCCTGGTTTTGACCGGGAGCTCAGTCTTCTGGCGTCTGAATCTGAACCACAGAGCCTGACCAAGCACAATGGGAAAATCGGCCTTACCGGCAATGCACGTGGAGGCTAAACTTGAGTGAGAAGGGGTTTGTCCAGAGCAGAAGCCTCAGACGTACTTGGAAGAGTAAATGCCCGTTGCAAAACGGAAGGATGACCAAGGTCAGGACCAGACAGACAGGGTCAGTCCAAAGCCCTAGAGCAAAGTCAGAACCAGAGAGAGGAGAGGGGACATGGGGCTGGGTTTGAGGAGGCCGTGTGACATCTAGGGGAGATTATGAAGCAGCACAAAGCCTGGATGTTGGGGCTCTTATCAGGGGCCTGTTACATGGCATGGGTTCAAGTGAGCAAGCTGAAAGTTTGCAGAGCCAACTCAGATTCATGGAGCCACATGCACTCCCCTGATATCGGGTTCTTGTTTATCTAAGAAGGCCTATCAAGACCTCCTGTAAATAGAGCCTCCTCAAGGGCACCCTCACGACACAATGCCCACAGTGGATACAGAGCACAGGTATCTCTGGGGCCTTTGTCACACTGATATAGTAGATTGATCAATAGGGCCTTCAATATATAGGGCTTTATTTACAGGTTAATTTGTTTTTTAATCATTTATTCATTTTCACTCAACCAGCGATATTTAGTGTCTACTAATGTGCTGGGTACAGTGTTGGTAAAAGAGCAGCAAGACAAGAAAGGTAACCTCTGGACTATGGTAACTAATAGTTGTAGAGAGAGAACCACATATACGGTTTAACTAGGACATCATTATCTCTCAGTAGTTTTACAAAAACTCTTGTGTAGTACCCAGGGTAGACATCCCTATGATCACATAGCCAATGTGGCTGACTTTCTAGGACTCAGTTTTTTCTTCTGTGGAATGGTGCGTTGGGAGCATTAAAGCCAACACTGTCAGTAAAATGCTTAATATTGTGCCTGGCATATAGTCATTGTCCCATAAATGTTGGCTCTATGATGATTATGATCAAATTTATAGTTCAGAAAGGTAATATCATTGACCCATCTAGTAATGGAGAAAATGTGGGCTCAAAACCTGGATCTTCTGGGGGCGACCGGGTGGCTCAGTCAGTTGAACTAAGTGTGAAACTCTTAGTTTCAGCTCAGGTCATGATCTCACAGTCTGTGAGTTTGAGCCCCACATCGGTCTCCACCCTGACAGTGTGGAGCCTGCTTGAGATCCTCTCTCTCCCTCTCTCTACCCCTCCCCACTTGCATTCTCTCTCTCTCTCTCTCTCTCTCCTTCTTTCTCTCTCTCGAAATAAATAAATAAAAACTTTTAAAAAATAAAAAAACCAACAACAACCCTGGATCTTCCGATTCAGAATTCAGTATCCTTCCACTCACTCTTTACTGCCTCTTAAGGTACTGTCTTAGAGACAGACACAACAGCTGGGTAGTTAAGTGCTTTTAATTGCTTTTCCACTGTCAGGTTGATATGAAAAAAACATGGTTTAGGAGATAAGAGGCAAATGACTATTGTCTTACCAAACATCAGTTGCAGCTATGATTCTTCCTATGCACCAGAATTGCACCTGAATCAGAAATCACATAAAACATTTATAGGCATGAAAGGTAGCTGTGAATTCAATATACAGAAGGTGGATTCTCCTTAGTCCAGGCACTGAGGTGAGTGTCCATATGGAGGAGAAATACACCAGGTCAGTAGGGGCACAGCCCCCAAGCGATTCTTACTCGGTAAGTCCCTCTTGAGACACAGGAATCTGTGTTTTTCAGATTCTGATGATAAGCAGGTTTGAGAAGAACTGGGATAGATGTGTCCCAGGGGCCTCTGTGGTTCCATGGCCTGGCTTCTCCAGCAGAGGAGAGGTCGGGCAAACTCAAAACAGGGCTGGGAATGAGAGGCAACCTGACCACAGAGGACAGAAGTCAGCAAGAAGCTATGGATGCAGAGAAGTGACTTGAATTCCGGCCCTGGGGAAGGGCGTTGCTGGTCTGAGCCCTCCAGTGGCGCAGCCCTCCTTGGCCAGCTCGTGGCTGCTGGCGAAAGAGCTGTTCTCATTAAAACAAGCAAAGAGTAGCACGTGGATGGTAAATCTCATCAATAATTTGGCAAGATCAACTGTCTGAGGCAGCATGAACCAGCACATGGAGAGAGACAAGATGTCTCCATGGTCTGCTTGGCTAACGTCCAAAGTTCTGCTTCAGGCTCTTATTTACCTGCATTGTCTTTTCAGCCACATCTTTGGTCTGAGGGTGAGGCAGCACAAAGGTAACAGCACACACATTCCTCGAGCTCACACAGGTAAATGGTGAGGTCCAGGCCCAGCCATGTGGTAACTTCACACAGACCTAGGTCACAGGCTCCGGGTGAGTAGCAACGGGTAGGATTTCCACCTCAGAGAACTTCTCCAGGGTCTACCTCGTGACCTTGGCTATAAACCGTACTGCTTCTGTGCTGTTTTTCCCTGGATTTCTTCCCTGGATTCCCCTTGCCTAGGTCGTCTGCTTTGATGATGACTGTCTAGAATGTTCTCCCTGGATTTAGTTCTGTTTTCTCCTCCCCTTCATCCCCTCTGTGCATTTCATCCCTCTGTGAGATTTCTGGAGCCCCAGCTCCACTGGCTTCTAAGACACAACATCCCAGCCTGTGTCCAGCTCCTAGGGATCTGTTTGTCTAGAGTAGAGAGCAAGAATTGGGTGCCACAGCCTGAGCAGGAATTGGATGTTTCTGCCCAAGGCAACATGGGACCTGAGAGCCAAGAAGGATAAGAACAAAGTAAAAGTTCATTAGGAGCAGTCAAGGAAGGAACTGAGCCTTGGATTTTCAGTTTGCCTTCAAGGGCCAGTAGGCCTGAGTGTGTTAGACCGCCTTAAAGGGCCAGAAACAAGGAGAGTTGATGGTTCTCAGCTCTGGTTGCTCCTTAGAACCACCAGGAGTGCTCTTAAAGTAAAACACCAATGTACAGATCCCATCACAGAGCAATTAAAGCAAAGTCTCCAGGGAGGGTCCTGACGTGTGTGTATGCATGTGTATGTGTGTGTGTGTGTGTGGGGGGGGGGCGTAAAACCTTCTCTGAGATTTTGATGTGTAGCCAGGGTTGAAAACCATTGAGATGATGACAGAATTAGACCCATTTGCCTGACCTCCAGTATTTCTTGCCTGGGTTTTTCCCAGTGGCTTGGGTCTAGTTCCTGCCAGAAGCAGCCTGATGGGACAGAGAGAGCCAAGTCTTTGGAGTCATACATGAGCTCAGATCTTGGCTATATCATCTACTAGCTGTAATCTGGGCAGGTCTTAATGTTTCTGAGATGTTTCAAGAAATAAATAAGATGCGATATTTAAGCACCCAACACTGGCAGTTTTTATGACATATGTCAGTTCCCTTCCCTGTCACCAGACAAAAAGGTCCCCCTGTAGACTCTTCCCTGGGTACTGAGACAATCCTAGAAGAGATGAAATCTGCATCGAAGACATCGCCCCATGTTCTTTAGGACATGAGTTCCCATGTGGTCCTAAAGTTTGTTGCTCTGTCAACCCTTCCTGGGACCTAATGTCCTAGGATACGAATACCTAGATTATTTTTAAGTTGCTTAAATTTTCTCCTTGTCACCCCCTACTCCACCCATTGTCCCAGTCCACATGCTTGGGATTTTGACCTGAGCTCACTGTTGTTGGGTTCGCCCTAGTCCTTTTTCCCTTTAAAGAGACCTAAAATGAGTGTCTAGCCCAGGACCAGGGCCTAGCCCTTACATCTCAGCCCCGGTTGGGTTTCTAGCCTATGTTGGCACATATTCCAGTATCATCTTCTGCCTACCTGGTACTCAGAGGCTCCCAGACTCTGAAGCTCTTCCATTCGTCTACCTGCTCAGGCAACGAGACAGAAATGGCTGTGCTTCCCACAACGCTACTCTGGGAGGAACCAGCCGCCCTTCCACGACCAGCCTGACATCTTGGTGGGTCGTCCCTGCTGCTCCCTCTCTTTAACAGGGATCAGACCCCTGCTTGGTCTAGTCAGACCTGTCCCCTCAGGCCAGCCCTGAACTTCCCACTCCTTGCTCCTGGACTATCTCATGCCATCACACTATCTGTGTGCTGTAAGTACTTGGTGGCAAACTGTAGCTGTTGTAGGAGTTTGGACATAAAAGATAAAGCAGTTGCATTGAAGTGAGGCTGTCCACCTAGAGGGGCTCTATAAAATCACTGTGGATACTTCTTACCACTTTGCGTGGAGTGACAAGGTGTGTTTAATGTGTTATAGGAATTACAGTCATCTTTTCCAAAATCCAAATCCACTCTGAGTCTTCAACAATGCTTCCAGCTCCTACACTAATTCAAGCAATTCAGCTATAGGGAACACGTAACATAAAGCCATAGCCTCTTTCTGGAATCTCTTCTGTAATTTTCTCACCAACGGCATTCTCGTGGATATCCTGAATTCCTTCTGTCCTTTTTCCATACCAACAAATTGACCAATATGCATCAGCTTGGGAGAGCATCTAGGGAAGGCTTCTCATGTGAAGACTCCAAGTAAAGGTGCTAGAGCAACCTACAGTGGCAGGTCAGCTTTTGACGTAGTTTAGGCTTATGGTACTAAATCAGAATCTGAGACTGCATCTGAGATAACATCTCTACGGTGTAGGCCAGGGGCAGCAATCAGTCCTATCTCATGAGTCAATTCTGACCTATGTATAATGGCTTCCCAGAGCACTATGCTAAAAGTTAGGAGGCCCAGTCTGTGCTGAGTGAAAGAGAATGCAGCCATCACTTAGTGATCTCTGCCATGGACAAGACAGCATAGTAGTTAACAGCACAGGTGTTGTAATCAGAGAGACAAAAGTTCAAGTTCCATCTCTACTACTTTTTAGCAGGGTGACTTTGGGCAAGTTATCTAATCACTTTCAGGCTTTATTTTCATCAATAAAATGCAGATAGATTATAGCACCTACTTCACAAAGTTGTTATGAGGATTAGTTGAGATAATTCGTGCCAAGTGCTTAGCAATGTATCTGCACGCAGTACTCAATAAATATTAGCTATTATTGTCATAAATATTATGGGCCCAGGTATGGGGTGAGGCAGCTTGGGCTTAGCCTATCTGCTACCCAGGTTCAGTCTTACAAAAATCCTTGTAGAGAATTGTGATTAAGACACCTTGTAAAGGAACTTAGTAGAGGTCATTGGAACTTCTTTGTTCCTATGATATCAGCGATAAGTTTTCAGTTGAGGTTGGTATTGAGCTTTATTCTATAGATACATTTTTTCCTGCATAAGTATTAAGTGGTACCTCAGGATCATCACAGACCCTCACTGTAGGTAATTGTGTCTCCTCTGGCCCACTAACTGGTTCCTAATTGTTTACAGGACAGAACAAAATTCTTTGTTGTCTTTGGTGTGACTTAGAAAGATTTATTCCACCTAACTTCCCAGCCCCATTTTCTGCTTCTCTGCAATGAGTTCCCTGAGCTCCAACTGTACTGAAACACTTATTTCCCAAATTCATTTTTCTTATCTACCTTTGTGTCTTTGCACATGCTGTTCCTGCCTAGGATGACTTTTCCCATATTATCTGTCTACATATTATTCTCTGGAATAGTTTAAATAGGCTTAGAATAATTTCTTCCTTGAATATTTGGTAGACATTTCCAGGGAAGGAATCTGGGACTTGGGTTTTTTTGTAGGAAGATTTTTTTTTTTTCCATTAGAGACTTAATTTCTTTATTGGCTAACAATTGCTCAGGTTTTAGATATATCCTTAAACCAATTCTTATAAATTAAAGGATTTTCTTTGTTTTCTTTTTTAAATGAATCAACTTTGTTGTTTGTCTCATGACCACAATACCATCAAAATATTTGGGGGAAATTTTTCAAGAAAAATTGGAAAATTATGGGTGCAATAAAAATTTGTGTTTAACTTGGAAAGCACGGGAAGAATGATTATTATTTAGGTTTTTAAGTGGAAAATCATGAGCTTTCCATAATTAGGTGTTGACAAGTTCAGAAAAGCTTAAGGTCTGTAAAACTTCTCAGCCTACTAAGACTATGTAGTGTGGCAGATTGTTTATTTACCTGTTTCCTCACAATTAATAGAAATAGAATTTTAACTGGGCTATTTGGCCATTTAGCTAAAGACTACTTGACTTGCTCTTTAAAAAGTGAATTAAGTGTGTAGTTCCCCAGTATCTTTCCCTTTCATTGGCTAGGCTAGGTGACAGTGAGAAGTAGGTCGGTTCCTTTGGACCCAGTGAAGGAAGCCACTTGTCGAACATGACAGAGCTATCCCACTGCTCCTGCACTACCAACTTCTGGACCATCACACGCAAAAGAAGTTAACTTTGTCTTGTTTAAGCCATTGCACTTAAAAAAAATTTTTTTTTAATGTTTATTCATTTTTGAGAGACACAGAGAGACAGAGCATGAATGGGGGAAGGGCAGAGAGAGAGGGAGATACAGAATCCGAAGCAGGATCCAGCTAACACCTTAGCTAATACACCTAACAATGGATGAACTGCAGACATTGGTTTAATGCCTCACAATGCACTGTTTTCTGAGTCTTATAACCATTATGATTTAGTCCTAACCCAATTAACCTAGGCCAATGGGCAATTATATCTGGCTGAAATACCTTGTCTATCCTACACAACTTAGTCTTCTCTTTTTCCCTTTAGAATGGAAGGTATGTTTTGATCTTTCAATGGAATTAATGTAATGGCTCCATAATGAACATATTTTTTTTAAGATAGTAAGCCAATGCATTTTTGTTTCAGAAAATGCTTAGTTCCTCATTTTCTATGGCTGTTCTGTACACTGAGACTGTGGTATATCATTCCCTCAGGAGGAGGTTCAGATATAGACTAAAACAGTGCTTCATGAACTCTCTACATTAAAGGGTCATTTAAAAGAAAATCTAATCCACCATTTTGTAAAATACAATCAAAGCATGAATTTCTACAAAAATTAAATTAAGAACAAACATAAACATAGCAGGCACAAGATTTCTGAATTCAACAGACATAAAACTTCTGTCAAATTTCTATAAAAGTTTCTCTAACAGCTCAAATCCTGTACTTAATTGGTACAGACAGGTAAAAAACAAAACAAAACAGATTAAAGTCAAGCACCAACGCTGCGTAGAAATGGCCTAGGACTAAAGAGTCATTGCCCTGCTTTACATTTCAAGTTAGACCTTTTTGAATCCATGGAAAAGTATTCTTTTGGAAAGTCATGATTTGGTGGAGATAAAGGATTTTTTTGATTTCCAAACTTTCCTTTCACATATGGAAAGCAGAGCTAGAACTTGGAGGTCTGACTTTAGGATTTTACTGTAACCCATTGTGTTAAGAGAAGCAAGATGTGACTGAATTCCCATCCCAAGGCAAGAGAAAACCTCTTCCAGTCACTGGAGAGTAGGGAACTGACAGGGTGCAAGGGTTTCAATATGACAATCCTTGCTCTGTCTTTCAGGTTGAATCCCCTTGGGTCTATAGAAGCTACCAAATGTTTTTGGGGGAAGCCAAGAACTGCTTCCTTGGGTCTAGCCTGGGGACACTGCAGGTCTGTCACAAATGTTCTCATTCAGCATAGCTCCATGACCATAAGAGCAAGAAGCAAGACCTCTCTATGGTGGAGGGAGATGTCTAGACAGACCGTTCCAATAGCACAATCCTGGGATTTGTAGGTGGTGTCAGCAGATCTAGGGGTTCTGACTTGCCCCATTGGGGGGGCACGCATGTGTAGAAAGGCATGCTGGATGGGAAGGAGCTTGTGGTCAGAGGAGGGTCCTTGTGGTCATCATCAATGATGAGGTCCCCAGTCATTGGCAGAGGTCCCCAGTCATATGGCACCATAAAAGGCCGTAATGCATCATCTAAGATCCTCAAAACCACAGCACAGGCAGTATTGCCCTGTTGATTTCATTCTAGGAATATAAATCTCTGTCTTTCATGTGTGGCTGCCACTGTGGCTAAGCAAATTGACTTCAAACTTTGAAATATTTGGCAAATATTAGAGTTATGTTCAGCCAGGACAGTGAAAGCCCTTCTAATTGAAAATTGGGAGACAGTGAAGACAAGGGCTTTAGGTCACACTGAGCTGGCTCTATCCCTCGCTCTGCCTTTCACTTACTCTGCAACCTTGGGGCCGCCATCTCTCTCATAAGTTAAACAGAGATGGAACATCGACCATGCAGCACTGGAGTGAGGATTAGGGAGTATGTATGCAAATCACCTTAACCCCAGGTATGTGCTCAGTGTATAGAAGATAAACTGGAGAAATGAAAGCTGTTCTTATCTTGAGTTGGGATTTGCAAGCTGCTGAGAACCTGGCACTCTTCTCTTTCAGTTATATTTTCTTCTAGGAAAAAAATTGAAAGGTTCTCAATGTATGTAGGTATATATGTATGTATCCTAGAAGAATGACTGACACAAAGCCCTTCCTATGCCCGAGGCGGCAGTTTTCAGCCGCCTTCAGAGGGAGGTTGTGCTCAGTTTTCCTGTTAATCAGCATTATCTGTCAAGAGACTCACTGCTTGTGAAAGTCTACTTTCACTTATTTCTTTTGAGTAGTTTTATTTCAGTAAAGGGAATCCTTTAGTTAATGAAGAAGGTATCTTATATCACAGGAATCATGCAGGGGTCATTCATTCATTGACAGGGCCTTCCTGAGGTCTAAGTGTTCTTCTAGCTCTTTGTCCAAACCCGTTTTTACTATCCCCAAGTTGGCTATTGCAGGAACCCCTGGCCCACAGCAGCACTTCTCAAGAGCAAGCATTCACATCCCAGACTGGGATTTAATAACTTTGGGTCACTGAATTCATGTCAGCAGTGGACTGGATACGCCTGAAATTAAGAGGCATCCTCATGCCGAGTGTTCCCTTGAGGCATGTCAGGTAGATGACCTGAGTCTACAGGCTCACGCATATAGCTGGCCTGGTGGTGGCTTTCAAAGCAGCATTTATAACCTTGAGAGACAGGCATGTCCTTCAAGATACTGTAAGCCAGAATGACTGTAGGGGCCGCTAAACAATGTCCCAAGTTTCATAAAACCACTGAATTAGAGTTCGGTCATTCAGCTGCTCCATTTTCTGACCATCTCCTCGTGGAATTTAAACTCCGTTTAAACGCTGTGGCTACGGCATTATAGTTGACAGAGATGTTCTACAATGTTAGCTAGAGGAAAGAAGAGGGACTGTGGCCCAAACTGGCAAGAGCTCACTGTGGAGGCAGGAGACAGCGCCTAGGACAGAAAAATCCAGGTTCTGTTAAATAGAAGGCTCCAAGAATCTTAACTTGCTCAATGGTCAGCTAGGAATGAAAGTAGCAAAACAAATTTGGGTCCAACTTCAAGGTTAACTAAACGAAAGGAAATAAGCACATTGATAAGAACATCTTACTTACAAGCCAACTGGCGAGTTTTACAGACACTAGTTAGTAGTTTGGAAACATTATGGCAAGGTCAAGGGTGGGGCTAAACTCAGGCCTCCCCCTGGGTTACCCGGGAAGCTACTTTCCTAGCCAGATAGGAGACCAAGAGCTGAGGACAGAAGGTTGGCAGTACTCTAAATTAGACTGCATAGTTCAAATCACTTTCTAAAATAACCCCGTGTTTCCTTCTTCATGTGAAATCATGCCCAGGCATGGCAGCAAACACCAGGATTTTAGTGTTTGAGCAAACCTCAGAGGTCCCTGCTCTGACATGCTCTATTTCCAGTTGGGGTAAGTGATGCTTAGTTAAGGGATGTCACCAAAGCAATACAGCTACTGAGTGGCAAATCCAGGGTTGCTCAGACTGCCTGACCCCAGTCCAGTGCTTTTTCTAGCACACAGTCTGATTCCAAATGTCTGGTCTCTGGGAATTCTTGTTTCCTAATAGCACAGTGTCCCATGCATGCTTTTGTTAGAGATTCTATTTATAGCTAATAGCAGCAATTGTAGTAGCCCTTCTGGAGTTAAGATTGTCTCAGTAGTTTTTATTATTCAGGCTGAACACTGGCCATAAGAGAATAAAACAAATTTTCCACTTTCTCTTTTAGTAAAATGCCATTCCTAATGCAATCTTATTTCCTAAAGCTGCCTTGGAGAGTGATGGGTAACATTCAGGATATTTATTTGTTCAATGTCAACAAGAAAATAGTTTTCTCATGCTCAAAGTCAAGGAGCTTACCATCTATTCCAGGAGCAAAAACTGGCCCACACAGAAAAGGAGTGATTCTATGAGTCAGAGCAAATCTGTGAGCAAAAAAGGTAAGTTTTGTGATGTTTCTGAAGGAGGAACTCAGTGAGGTTTGGAGGTGATGAGAGAAGATTTCATGTGGAAGACAAGACACGTGTTAGTTTTCGGATAGAATGGGATAGATTTACGAATGGGGGATGCTGTGCCAAGGGAAGGTGACATGAAGACTGAGGGCAGAAACGAAGGAGTGAGTAAAGCATCTTCATGAATCACTGGCTGGCTGGGGATGGGAGAGGGTATAAAATGGCAAGGAACAAGACCTGATGATATAGCCCCCAAAAAGAAGGTTATAAATGAGTCACCATGGGAAACATGGAGGCACAGAAATATTTTGAGCCAAGAAGTGACATGAATGTAGTTCTAAGGGATGACTGGCATGCAGGACAAATTGGAGGACGCATAGACTACAATCAGAGGGACTAGGTATTTCATCAGTATGGCAAGATATAGCATGACATGTCAAGTCCTGAAACCAGGGTATACCAGTACAAATGGAAAGGGCATGACGGATAGGATAGACGTTTCAAAGGAAATATTGAACACATGCCACCTGCTCATGTTTCCCTAAGAAGTCTTTGTTCTTTCCTCAAAGTGGTGAAATACCAAACAGATGTACTTATGGAATATTGTGATAAATAAATGCCTATCAGTACGTATAGGTCTCTCATGATATACTTGATTTTTCAAATATTTATTTGCTTTAGATGAGGCTTAAAATATTGGATGCATTTTGTAGGGTGAAATTATCAGAATAATTTCTGATTTTCAGATGACCTCTCAAAATACTTCTGAAATCTTTTAAGTTCTGAATGTCACAACATGGCATATTAGTTCAGCTCTTTCAGATTACGAGAAATAGAGAGCTAGATTATCTTAAGTGATGGAGGTTTTCTGCTGGAATTCACAGCGAAATAAGGGGGTGGGACAGGTGCTCTGTAGTTCCAATCATTCTGGGTCTCACATACTGATTCAGTGCCATCATAATGGGATGCACGATAGATCTAGATTGGACTCAGGGGACCAGTAGAGCCATTGAATAGGATTCAAGTTATTGCAGTGGCTCCTGCGACCTGCTTTCTCTGTGAGCACTTCCCACGCTCTTCGAGAGAGGATGCGATTGCATTTTCTCTGACCAAAATGGTGGATGCGTGCTGGATAGAGTTTCTTCCCAAGGCACTATGCATGGGACTGTTCTGCATTGCAGTCATCCCACTCTTGATTGCCTTTGACTGGGGCTCCATTCCTGTTGTAATCAGCAAAGACAGGGTTGCTATCTCTCATAAGCAAATGATACAAACCATAGCCATTCAGGCAGAAAGAAAAGCCTGGGGTCAATTTCTTAGCAGGAGTCTAGGGCAGACACTCAAGGCTTCCTGTCTAGTTTGGATTAGGTAGACAATGACAGAGATCTGTGTGTGGAAGCAGTGGGAGGGGTTATCTTTATCAGAGAAGCATATAATAGCTTCCTGAGTTGCTAAATTTAGGAAGACAACTGGATCTTAAATGAGAAAGGTTTGTATACATTTTGGGCTTACTGCTAGCTTCTGCTTACATCAAAATGTTTTCTCCTCCTCCACTAATATGACAGGAAATATGGTCAGACACAGCATACCTGGGGAATATCATAGCTTTCTGTATTTTATCATGGTCTTTATTGGGGATTAAATATCAGAGATGGTCAGCTGCTCTTTCTTATTTATAGTTTTTTCTGGAGCCAAGAATTTGTCTGAACTAATTTTTCCTAAGATTATTATCAGCAATTAACCAATTAATATTGGGTGAGTAACTACTTTGACTATCCGCTCCAAGATAACATCTCACGATTTATAGCTCTGACCTATTAGAGTGGTTTATGGAATGTTTTAGGTTGAGAAGGATTCTAAGGTTTTGACAGTTCTCAGAAGGAAGGAAGGCTGATACTGATTAGTGACAGTTCCACGAGTCAGGGAGGGAGGGAAAGTAACGACCATGTGATTTTGGCCAACCTGATACCAACCTGACACTCCTCATGGTATTGTCGGGAACACTCTCCTCCTTACCCCTATCCCAGTTCCCTGTTTCTAAACCTTGGAAGCTTCAGTGGGGCCTGACTTCTTTTGCTTGTTTAGCCCCACTCAAATCTATGTTATCAACGAGGCCTTTCTGAAACCTCTTTCTCCCTTTCTATTCCTCCAGACCTAACCTTGGTCCAGATCAGCCTTGCAGATGAGCAAAGCTGCTGTCTTTTAGGGGGAAGTGGCATATGGTCTAGGAGATGCCACTTATATGTCCAGAAATTGTCCAACTTAGCAGACCCTTGGGCATCTTCCCATATTAAGCTTTAGTTCCTCTTTAGCCTTGCAGGCCTAAAACTCAATCATGTCAGTGCTGCAGATTGGACCCAGAAGGAAATGATTTATGCAAATCAAATTCATAGGGGGCTGATGTATACAGAATTATGGTTTAAAAAAATGTACTGGCTCTTACAGAAAATCACAAAGTTCTCTGATTGCACATTTATTGCTGGGGAGAAATCTCCATGCAGTCCAGGACGTGATCAGGAGGCTTGGTGAACATGAAGTTGAGGAAGGGAACTAAGTGTATGGTCTAAAGGGAATGAAGCCCCGGTCGCCCATCTCCACATAGCATGTGTCACCGCCATTTCCCCTGGACTGCTCCGCATACACACGGTCCAGGCTCCACTCCACAGGCTTTCATGCTGGCGGTGGGCCTTTGACGTCATGCTCTTTAACAACATGGATATCACCTTGGCTACTGTTAAGTTGCTCCATTCAGTTTGACCTGAGCAACTTGCCTTTTAATATTGAGTGTTGATTTTATTAGTTGAACCCTCACAATTTCAGGGGGGTTCCCCACTTTCATGCCTACCTAGCCAATTCCCTAGCAGCTTACCAAGCTTCATTACCTCCAGATTCTAATAAATTCACTTGCCTAAAAAGATCTTTAATAATCTAACAATACCTCACATTTACCGACCCCCAGTTGACAGAGCCCTCCCATGCACAGTGTGTCACAGAGTCCTTACGATGCGCTCGGGCAGCGGGTCAAGCAGGGATTGCCATTGCCATCCCACACCCTAGGGAGCTGAGACAGAACTCCCTCAAGTTCCTGCAGCTAACTAATCTGTCTCAGGGTCCGGCCTAGGGCCATGTTTTCTCTGCTATGCCCCTTCCCCTGTTCTTTTTCCACTAAAAATGCCAGTAAGATTTCCCAATCAATACTCAAAGCAGAGTGAAATTCCTAATATCGGGTTTTCAGGCTGCCCACCCCCCACCCCCCACCCCATGTCTGGTTTCCTGCTCCCTACCCCCCAGGTTTTCATTCTGCTCAGTCACCTGAGCCCCGCTCCCATTTCCATCTGCCCCCGCACTTCACCCCCGGCTCCAGCAGCTGCTGAGCAGACAGAGAGTGAGTTCAGAGGGTGCTTTCAGATCCCACTCAAGTGCCCTTCCCCAGGCTATACAGGCTATCACTTTGGCAGGTCACCTTCTGCTGGCACTGGGCTCAGGACCCTGAGATGGCCAGGGGCGAGGGAGGGACAACCTGGCTGAGAACTGAGTATTTTCAATGCATATTTGATTCTCATTTCCATTCAGGGTTCCTCATTAGGCCACAGATGCAGCATGGACCTTCATTTTGAGTTGGCAAGGCCCAAAGCCCCATTAGTGGTAACGCGCACCAGCAGGACTCCAGGGAGAGGAAGAAGGCTGAAAGGACTGGGGTTTCTGGTCCAACTTTTTAAAGAAAAGAAAAGAATGAAAGACCCATAAAACTCAGAAACACTCTCTTCCCTTGGCTCATTCACATGGAAATGCAAGTCTGATGATCATGGACAGGGAGGTGATGGCCCTAGGAGCAGGGGTCGGAGTGACCTCCAGCTCTTCCGCTCCAGGCCCATGTGCCAGCAGGACTCACCTCCTGAGCCACCAATGCCAAATGGAAAATTTTTAATGTCGTGTCTTTGGACACTTGGCAGGACGAACCATGAGTGTTCCAATTACTACACTAATAAGCACTCAAGACCCCAAACAGCCCTTTCTTTCTGGTGCACGTACTCCCAAGTGTAAGGTGCTGGGAAAACTGCACATCAAGTACAAGAAGACCCTATGATTGCCGTATTCATGATATGCAGCAGAAAAAGGGTGGCCATAATGGCCCTGGCAGTGGCTGTCAAACCTTCCTCCGAAGGCTGTATATGCTAGGTATGAGGCCCAAGCCTAGTGGGCGGGTGTCTGGGTTAATGCAGGGAAAGGAAACCATGGATCTGGTTCCTTGAGAAACCTAGAGAAACAAATACTGAAACAAGATCTATGTTTTGCAACCTGATCTCTTGATGACAGGTGTAGAGAGCAGCACCACATTTGTTATAATCACTCTGTTGTTACTTAACCTGTAAACACGCCTACCCTGGGCATAACACTGCAGACAATGTATGGGGAAATGCCAACCTTGGTTTCAGTGGCACAACCTTCACCTTCATTCAGTGGATTCTCAGTGCACAGTCACTCAAGGAGGCAGGCAGGGTGGTGTTAATCCTCCCAACTTACAAATGAGGAAACTGAGTCCCTGCATGTAAATGATTTGCCTGTGATTAACAGAGTTAAGACTGAAACCATGGACTTCTGGTCAACTTTTGTACTTTTTCCAGGAAATCACTTTCTAGAAAGATGTCAAGCTAACTTACGTGGTTAGGATTGGGAAGGGTGTCAATTTTGGCACTATGAATAGCTCTCAGTTTGAACCAGTTTCATGACAGGTGTATCCTAAAGACCCACAATTACCAGACTTTCTTTAAAAGACCTGAGTTGAGGCTCTCATCACAAGGAAGTGCATAATAATTAATATAAGCTAACCAGGTATATTGTGCCCTTTGGTTTACAAAGTTGACTTCTCATACATGGTTTTATGTTCTGCTCTCCAGGTTTCACACGTCCCTTGTGGCTCACTGGCTCCTCCTTCCTTGATTGCTGACCTCTTTCTTTTCTTTCCTTGGGTTTATTGCCCTCTTCACCATGCTGTTTGTTGTTGGAGGCCAGAACATTCACATCCACTGGAGAAAAGAAAAGAGAGAAAGCCATTCAATGAAGCTGCAAGTACATTGGTGTCCTATGAGCCCCAGAACTTCTTGTAATACCACATTTATGTACCTGGAGTACACTGATTCCTCAAGCCACGAAGGTGCTGTGCAGCCGCACAGCCAGCATGTGGCCTCCATTTCCTGCAGGGCTGTGGAGGGAATAGAGGGGTTTGGAAGACAGAGATTTCTTCAATTTACAAAAGAGAGGTGATATTCCCTAAGTTTCATGGCTCATCAATGGCAAAACAGGCTCATTTCCACTTCTATTATTCTCCTTTTGCCATAGTTTGTAAGACTGAAGGATTGAGAGGAATATCTGGCTCTTTTTAAATGGGAAAACAAGTCATACAAGCCTGCATTCCCTCCCCACAGAGTGTTGCTGAGGGCTACAAAGGTGAGCTGAAGGGGCCTTACTCAAGGGTTCTTGAGGGGAAGATCTTAGAGAAAAAGTTGAATCTACTCTCTTCTCCTGGACTATCTTTCCAATTGTTCTTTTGGATCTTTCCAACAGTTCCTTTAAGGTATGAGTAGGAAGTGGGAACTGTGGGAAATGCCAACAATGAGAAAGCCAACAAGTTACACAGCACATAACCGTCATGTTCCTTTAACTCCCTATGGTGCCCTTCCTGCATTTAGTTTTCCAGTCTGTTGACCTTTGCTAGAGAATAAAAGTTATAAAGAGGTTGGGAATTGCATATGATTTGTCCTGAGTTCCATGAACTGTGTCCTCCATTCTACCCCCCCCCCCCCCCTCCATTCATCAGGACAGGCCCCACTGGGACATTAATAAACAGAGGGAGGAAAGCTGGTGAAGACCTGGGAGACATTTGAGCAGTCCCTGGAAGACAGGTGGGGGCTGGCCTGGGTATGAGTCAGCAGGGGCACATTCCCTTTGTTGCTTGAGACTAGGTCAGCACTGCCGGCCTCTGCACCATTCATTGTCAAAATTATGAACATGATAGCTTCCTTAACTGATGCACCTTCCCCCCAAAACTGGAAAGCATCATCTTTCAGCATGGTTTGCAAAGGTACTTTACTACTAGTAATATAAGTCATCGATTGGCTCATTTTTAAAATATCCCCAAATTTCTTGTGCTAAGCATCTGCCCCAAATCAAACCAAAATCAAAAACAAGCTTATCGATTTTTTTCATCCCAATCTAAATGGATTCATTTATGAAAAATGGCCACTTCCACATTTGTTTCTTCATTCTACTTCGGAGCATTTTTGGCTTTCTACTACAATGTGGGTTTTTGTTTGTTTGTTTGCTTATTTGTTTGTTTGTTTTGTTTTGCCACAAAGCACTTTGCTACATGGCTCTGTTTTCAATTCCTGATTTCAGCTGCTGGTAAGAACAAACCAAACAGGCAGCCAACCCGTCCATCTCTTCTACCTGCATGTCTGGACACTGGCCCTCCTCCCCTCGGCCTCCTCTGGTATGGAGTCTGCACTACATTCCCAGCACAGAGCCTGTCCCCAGAAGAGGACCTCCTTCCACAGCACTCTTTCCCACAGTCCTTAATGTCTGTGCTCGGAGATAAAACAAGCCTTATGCTCCCTCCCCTCTGCACATACCTGCTTATCACTAGGTAAGGCAAACATCATTAGAACGTTTCAAAGTACTGCTAACAAAATGCCAATGCAACCCAAATCACCTGGTTATGAGTTTTGAGCACTCACCAGCCCTGGCATTGACAAGCCCTTGAGGGAGGCCAACAGCTTCAATGCAAAAGCTTGTCGTTTTGCCTTGAACACCTTAAGTCAGGCTGGAGGTTATAAACATCACAGGGCTGGGATTTTTGTTTGTTTTGTTCTCTAATGTATCCCCTGCCATACTGGGAACACAAACAGAACCCAAAAGAGTGCCAGGGACATGGTTGGTACTCAAGAAGTGTTTTTGTTTTGTTCTGTTTTTATTTTAGCTGAGTTAAAGTTTCCTTACACTGAACAGTCTGTTCTTGAACTTCATTATACATGCAGTCACTTACTATGCACTCTTTTGTATCTACCAGGCTTTTAAACTAAACATGTTCAGGAGATTAATCCAGGTTTTACCATGTATTATTAGTTTTTCCCCTTTTTATTGCTGTGTAGTATGCCATAAGTATTCCATAATTTGTTTATCCATTCTCTTATTGATGGATATTTGGTTGTTTTCAGTTTGGGGCTGCTATGAATAAAGCTTCCAAAAACATTCTTGTACAAGTCTTTTTGTGGACATGTGCTTTTATTTCTCTTGGGTAAATAAATACTCAGGAGTAAAATGGTTGCATCAGAGGGTAAGGGTAACTTTATAAGATTCTGCCAAGCCAACAATAAGTATTTACTGAGCCCTTTGAAATATATCTAGATAAGTTGTTCTATCGATTTGAAATATCCTTTCCCTTTCTCCATCAATTATAATAAAACTCATTTCTCAGGATTTTCCCACATAAAGATTTCTCTGATTGTCACAATATGCATACAACAAGACGAATGTTTGACAGATACTCAATCCATATCTATTAGGTTTCTTCTACCTTCTTGTTCCTCTGAAGCTATAGAGATGGGAATCAGGCCTTGTCCCCAGGAAGCTCACAGTCTTGTAGAAAGAGCTCTGATGAAGAAAAGGGAGGTGTGTGTAGAATGCTCCAGGCCTGCAGAGAGGAAACGTAGGTACTGCAGCCTGAGAGGTCTTTCCAGGACTGGGCACTTCAGTTGACTCTAATCATTGGGGTGGAAAAAGCAGAGGACATTGTAGGCAAAGAAGACTGCTGATGCCAAGAGAGACAAAAAGTTATGCGTCATTTGGGGACAAGAGTCCCAGAAGATGGAGCACTGAGTGTGAATGTGGATCAGGGGAAGCACCAAGGAGAAGAAGAGGGCTGAGGGGATAGCCAGGACCTGGATCACAGAAAGTCTTGCCTGCCTTAGAAAGGCATCTGGATGACCTTCATGCTGAGAACAATGCAGAACCAGTGAATGGTCTTAAAACAGGGAGTGACACCAGAATGAATTACCCCTCCTGCTTTTGCACAGCGATTGGCTTGACTCTTATCACACCACTCATTTGCGTCTTGCCACTGTGGTTTGCGCATGTGCCTCCTCTTTAACTCGCCTACAAGGTAAGCCTTGTTGAATGTCTTATAGTGCCTGCCAGCAGGTGTGTATACAGTAGGCACAAGTGTTTTGTGGGTGTTTAATACATAGGATTGATCCAGTAGTTCCCAGAGACTATTTTCACCCTGGGGACTCCCAGACTGAGAGTTAAGAAGGATGTTAATTTTCATTGGGGTATAGGTCCCATTGAAACAGATCTTGGAGGAAAGATAAGAACATGGCAAAAAAAAAAAAAAAATCACATGAAACTCAGAACTCAGTCTTTCCAGTCATGACCTTAACTTTCTTCCACCTAGAATCTCATTGAGGTATTTTGCAGCTGTTCTATAGCAAAAACCTGGTTGCTTTTCTGAAGCTTTCCAAAATTCCCATTTAGTGAACAGATGGCATTGTTTTCATATGAAGAGCAAAAGAATTTCATGTACTCAAACACTGAAAGCTTGCAAAAATACACAGAGCAGAGGCAGTAATTACAATGGGGAAAGGACATGACATGTCAACAGAGAGCTAGGCTCTGTACAAAGCAAGAATCCTATTGAATCCTTGGCCAGGAATGTGAATTTTGCAGGGAAATGTCAAAGTTGAGGGTGTGTATGCGTTGATGTGCCATGAAAACAAGCACTGAGTCAGCCTAGGGTTCCTTTACAAGCATGACTCTACATATAAAGTTCTTATTGTGTACTTGACTGAGAATTCAGGATGAAAAGAGCCAGTCCCTGTCCTCAGGGGGCTATCAGCACAGTGATGGAGACCAACTCATAAAAGATCCACATAGAAAATGAGAACAGTGAGGAGAGTCCCCTATCCCCGCCTGGGGAGATCCAAAGGAAGATGGTATCTGAGCTGTCTTAAGAGTTGACTGGGAGCTGGCCAGAAGTGCTAAGGATGCAAAGGACATGATAAAGGGCATTCCAGACTGGGAGGACAGTGGGAGCAAAGGTCTGGAGGCCCCAGGAGTGAAGTGAGCACAGAGACATTCTATAAGCACTTCAGCATGGCTGGATGGGGTAGGGAGTGGCAAAAATTGAGGTAGAGATGCAAACTGGGGATTAGAAGATAACTGAATACAAAGGAAATATCTGAGGACAACATTGCACAAGTTCATGCAAATTACTTGCAAAACAAGGTGTTCCCTATCAGTAAAAGCTTCTCATAAGGTTGAGAGCATGGGCACTATTTGGTAACAGAATCACACTGCCAAGATCAACAGGCTACACAAGGAAAAATTAGTCATGCATTAATTTAATCTAAACGTGTATGGAGAACATGTGCTAGGTCCCAGGCACGGGGAGCCCCATAGTGAATACTCTATTCCTAACAAAATGACTAGCACTTGGCACTCTGCCCAAAATGAGTGCTCCAGAGACAGTTGGTGAATGAATGAATGAACGATCCATTTGGGCTC
This sequence comes from Neofelis nebulosa, assembly GCF_028018385.1. NCBI lineage: Eukaryota > Metazoa > Chordata > Mammalia > Carnivora > Felidae > Neofelis > Neofelis nebulosa. The sequence continues at coordinate 32,525,254 of NC_080796.1, forward strand.
CTGCTCAAGAAGCTCACAGTCTGCTGGGAGAAGCAGAGAGGCAAGCGATGAGTATAATATCAAATCATTACAGTTCAGATAAAGCAGGGAATTTATCCTAAAACATGCCTGCAAGAACCAGTAAAGTCAAATATGTCAATGAAGAGACCCCTGGGTGCAAGACAATAGGGACCAGTGGGAACTACAGCCAGTGGACTGTATGTGCTCCTTCTAAAGGGGATAGTTGCTACCCAACTCCAGGCAAATAAGGACCAAAAGATGCTAGAAATTTGTGTTTTTATTAAGTGAAATGGCACTGTCCACATCGGTTTCTCCCATGTGCCCAGGATCCTAGAATGATCAGCCTGGTACATACACAGTAGTGATGGCAAAGAGAGAGAGAGGGAGAGAGAGAGCGAGAGAGAGAGAGAGAGAGAGAGGGAGGGAGAGAGGGAGAGAGAGAGAGATTAGTTAGCAAGGCACAGGACCTGAAAAACTGCCTTTCTGGATAGACGTGACATGGGACACAGTGACCTGCATAATCAGATCAGGACACCGTCACCTGCACAGCCAAGAAGGCACACAATGTCAGGCACTACCAGCAACCAGGACCCCTGCCTCCTGGTAGCCCATCGGACTCATGTGTGCCCGGTGAGGGCCTGAATTGAGATGGATGTCCGGCCTTCTGAGGCAAGGACCAGGCTGTAGTGCAGCTCCTTTCCTGGGGAAGGCCTGTGTGGCAATTGCTAATTCCCTGGCCATGGGGATCTGTTTGGGGCTGTTTGCTCAGCAGAAGGAAACAGAAGATTGCAGTGTGTCCGAATCCTGCTCCTCCTCCCCCACCACATAAAAGCTGCTGAACAAACAGAGAAATCAAAGATGATTATACACTGCTGGAAACCCGCGTGCTTCCGCCTGGCTGCAACCCCTGCCAGACTGTTATGTAAGCCACGGCTCCGCTTGGGCCTGGAACCAAACAGAGATGCCACTGACTGCCTGTCCGGGACCTGTGCATTGCCCCCCCAGCTTTCCTCAGGTCCTGTCTCACCTGGAGCAGACCCGCCCCGGGGAGGGGAGGGCCCAGTCGCAAGCTCACAAGCTGCTTTTGCATTTATTTTGGGATTTCCCTCTCTCCCGTTCCAGCCAGTTCAGAAGTATGCTGGGGCGCCTGGGTGGCGCAGTCGGTTAAGCGTCCGACTTCAGCCAGGTCACGATCTCGCGGTCCGTGAGTTCGAGCCCCGCGTCAGGCTCTGGGCTGATGGCTCGGAGCCTGGAGCCTGTTTCCGATTCTGTGTCTCCCTCTCCCTCTGCCCCTCCCCCGTTCATGCTCTGTCTCTCTCTGTCCCAAAAATAAATAAAAAACGTTGAAAAAAAAAAAAATTTAAAAAAAAAAAAAAAAAAAATAAAAAAAAAAAAGAAGTATGGGTGGGTCAGCACTAGGAGTTTACTTTGGCCTGATTCCAAGTGACTAAGACATTTTATACTGGAAAACTCCATTTGACAATCTGGGGGAGGTGGGTGTTTTTCAGCCTCCAAAGTGAATAATTCACTTTGGCTACTTAGACACCAGAGCCGAACAAGCCTGAGGGGACCCTGTGGCCAGAAAGGGCCTGACCACACCGCTCTCATGACCAATACTTATTTCTATTTAGGGATTCGGGCAAGTCCCTCAGCCCTAACCCACCTAAATGGACTTGTAAGATCTTTTCCTTTGATGTGTCAGTGACTTGGGGAAATAACCTGAATTCTCAGGGCTCTACTTTTTTCTTTCTGTACCAGACGGTTAGGAACACTCGGTGGCAAGTGCACTAGAGCTTTTAAGTGTAAATTCTGACTTTTTAGCACAGTTATAATTATAACTTAAATGAGGTCCCAGCTGTGTAGTGTCAACAATGTTCGGGAGTTTATACCTTTCTATCTATTCACCGGGCTTCCCTTCTTGTCCCCTTCACAGCCTTAGCTGACCACACCCCAGCCAGGCTCAAATTTACAAGTAGAAGAAGCCTGAACTTTGGAGTCAGATAGAACTGTGGTGGAGATACAGCTTGGTCACACAGAGGCTGTGTGACCTTAAGCCATAGCCTAAACCTTGGTAAGTCCCTGGAATCTACTGGCTTCCCTTAATTTTCCTACATCATTTTAGGAAAGCCAAGACTTCCCAGGGGCTGATTCTGGCTTTGAAGAATGGCTGACCATGTCTACCTTTTGCTTGTTCTATCACAAAAAGGGTGAGGGAGTGGTTCCAGGATGCAGAACCCTTCATTGGTAGGTGAGATTGCCCTAGGAGTGAAAGGCTGAATTGGAATCTCGGGCTCAGTCCCCTCTTCTGGCCCTCAGTTCTTTCCCTGTTAATCCTGGAGGGAGCCCTTCACAAGCCAAGGGGTCTGGGTGGCTGTTTGACTTTTTCTCATTCTTGATAGTCTTGGTGCCAGATTTTGTTGATAGATAGCTCCTTCCAGGAAGATGGAGAGCACATTTTTGCTACATATTTCTTGCACAGGCATTCTGATAAAGCACAAACCAAAGAAAGGATTGGGTTTCTAGATCCCAATTCATAGAAGGACTTGTCAATAGGTCCCTGAATCCTGGTAAGAGAAGGAACTTATGAGGGTACCCTACAAGCACCATAGAAGTGGCAAGGAAAACTAAATACCCTGAGAACTACTTTTACTAAGTACTGCATGTAACCACACTGTGAAAGTAATAAGTTGCCCTCGTATTGAACCAACCTGAGGTCTTAATCCTTTTCTTCAGGGAAGCTTTTTGTTTCTCACTCTGCTTCAGGATGACCTTTGGCTAGGAAGTGACACGTGTGTCTGAAATCAGTAAAGCTTGGTTCCTTTCATATGGCCAAACCCTCCCAGTCTGGAGGTATAAATATCCCTGCTCCTGGAATCCAGTGGCCTCCGTGAAGGAGCTCATCTACCTCTGCTGGTTTTCTGGATAATAATTAAACTCATGTTGATGTGCCTTGTTACGTTGCTATCTAAAAAAAGAGAGTAGTGGTGTGGTTGGGATGGGGCCTTGGAAAGTGAGCCTTTTCAAGTATCTTTCTCCCTCTGCCCAGTTGTTGACCTCCTCCTCCCTGGCCATACAACCTCAGACAAGAAGCGTCCTTCCTTGGATCCTTCTGATCTCCACCTGGAGAGTGGGGATGAGTATTGTGAAGTTGAATAATCTTGACCAAGGGAACTGGATTCTCCATAAAACATGCTTTCCTTAATCTGGTTACGGCAGGGCAGATAGCCCAGTGAAAGCTTGGAGGCTGCACCAACCATGCTCCCAAGTGGGATGTTTAGTACCAGAAAACACTTTCTTGAACCTACTAAGTAGTGGAGTAAAAAGACTAGCCAGGCTACTAACCTGTATTCATGAGGTTAGCCCTTTGGAAGCCTCCTCTTTAACCCCAGGCAGTATGACTGCAATTCAACAGCTTTTAAAGGATAGATAGAGGGGTCTGAGTCAGCAAAATGGAGTTCAATTCCCAAAGAAACAGATAAGAAAGTTAAAAAGTATGTGACACACATTTTTCATCAGTCATGCTTTGTCTATAAAAAAAAATTTTTTTTAAAAAGCATTGGGAATCACTGGTACACATATTGCAAGATTTAGACATACACAAACACTCCAGTGTACAACTTTGGAATTTCTGCACTAAACTTTAATCATTAAAATCACTGATCAGTGTAATCCAGGCCATAATCTTAAGTAGAATATATCACTTACTGCTGAAAGCTTCTAAGAGTAAAAAGTCTTCTGGAATATGTATGTGGCTTTGTAGGACAAGCTGTTTTTGCTTTTTTAAAAATAAACTTTATTTTTTACAACAGTTTTAGATTTGCAGAAATATTACAGAGACAGCACAGAGTTCTCACATATATCTCATCCAGTTTCCCCTATGGATAACATCTTACATGAATATGGTACATTTGTTATGATTAATGAAGCAATATCGACACACTTATTAACTAATGTCCATACTTTAGAGAATGGAGGTTTTACAGAAATTGGCATTAAAATTTCTCAATGGTATCTTATTATTTTTTTAGTTTATTTATTTATTTTGAGAGAGAGAGAGAGAGAGAAAGAGGGATACCACACTCTTGAGCAAGGGGAGGGGCAGAGGGAGAGAGGGAGACAGAGGATCCGAAGCAGGGTCTGCCCTGTCAACACAGAGACCCACAAGGGGCTCAGTTTCACAAACTGTGAGATCATGATCTGAGCTGAGATCAAGAGTAGGGTGCTCAATTGACTGAGCCACCAAGGTGCCCCCCTGAGAGGTATATTGACTCAGGCTTTCACATGGTGGGGAGAAGAAGTTCTTTGCTGACTTCGGATCTCCCCCATCACTTCTTGGAACATTCACTGGATGTTCACTGCTTTGCTGCCTTCGTTCTGCAAAGAAAAAAATTGTTTCCTGGCCTAAGAAGATGGCCAGAATATGTGAAGCAACTTGCATCCACCTTGCTTTAGGTTGTTCTCAAAAGTATTTTTAAATAGTAGTGGAGAGAACTGGTGAGGGTTAGCAATTTTGGAATCAAACAGATGGGATCCCAGTTCTGCCATTTATAAGCTGTTACTTTATCAAGTCTCATTTTTCTCACCCATAAGAGAAATACTAGCACCATCTTCCTCATTGATTTGCTGTGAGGATTGAATAAAAACATTTCAAAAGCAGTCAGCACAGTGCCAGGCATATAGTAATAGTTCAACAATGGCAGCTAAGCTTAAAAGGTGAGGCCTTTTTGAAACGTACCTGTGGTCAATAGACTTGTCAATGAATAATTTAGATAAATTTGAAAAGTAGCTTTTTCAACAAATATCCATTTCAATGCTCACTAGGAAGAAGGTAAATAGTTACAGACCCATAAACTTAATTACCTGAAGAATTCTCTTCAAACTGGAAAGAAAAAGGTATTCATAGGAACTGCTGATGTGAAAACATCAGCTTTCTCTGCATTACCATTCTGTTTGAAGGATTAAAACATCAGTAAATGTTTGAGGCAGTAAAATCTCTATTGAAGGCATGGTTAAGGGAGAAATGACATCTTGGAGCTAATTAGGAATATTGTGCAGATCGGGCCCCTGTCTGCATCTCCGTTGCTACTCACCACATCCCATCTCCACCACCTCTACCAATGCCCCAGCCACGGGAGCCACTGCAGTTCATCAAACGCACAGGCTCTCCTGCCTTCCACGCTCTGGCGTGCTCTACTCCTTCTACCTGAGTGCACCCTACTCTTCACCTGCCTAACATGTTCCTCAAGATTCAGCTTAGATGTCCTCTCCTCTGGAAAGTCTTCTCTAGCCACTGCTGTTCCAGTTAGGCATGCTCCCCTAGGCTTCCAGGCTTGATTCTCAGAGAGGGAGCACCAAACCCACCTCATCCCTCCTGTCCCTCACTCTGTTGTGAGTACCATAGTAACTCAAATCTAGCACGGTACCTGGGACGGGATAAATGCTCAAAGAAACATTGGCTGCTACCTATTCTCTGATTATCTGCCTTCAATAGAGTGGCTAAGAATGGCCACGGAGAGGGAGTGTCCTATAGCCTGCCTCCTTAAACTCCCCCAGCATATCCACTCAGTCTTTCGGTGCCCTCTGTGATTAATTCAGTTGAGGAAACAAAAGTAAAGTAACTTATTTGAGGTCACCTAGGTACCGAGTTTTGAAATCAGGCTCATCTGTCTGATTCCAGAGAATTTAACCACTGTTTTCCTCAGCTGACACCTGCTCACGTTATAGGCTTGATTCCCAGAAGGATAGAGCCTCCCCATATCAGGCTGAGCTGACACACCCAGACCTATTTTTCAGGCACACTTATCCCAGACTAGATCACATCAATGCCTTTTTATCTTTCAGGAAGTATTTAAACCTCCTGATTCTCTTCTCTTTTTTATCTTTGGAATCCTCTACTACTGGGTATGAAGATGGCATTCCAGGGTAGGTAACAAGGGATCTTCATACCTTACAGTATTAAAACCTATCCCACAGCAAGATCCACTCTGCATCCGAGGATTATTACAGAATTTCTGGTGGCAGGAATTGTGCCATGGCTCAAATTGTTCTACTATGGACTCCACTACTTCTTTAAATAGATAAGTTGGATAAGAGCTAAGCCAAGATAAGTAGGTCTTTGTTGGGGTTTGGGCATTGTAAAATATATAAGATTATTCGTTATAATACAGGTAGCTTCTCAGCACGAAATGTAGTCTTTATAAAACGATACAGGACACTCATAACTATTTGGTTAAATTGCTAGCATTCATGATGTATAAATCAAGGCAGCAATATACATACAGTTGCAGTACGGATTCCCATGTGAAGAGCCCTGGACCAGCAGGTAAATATTTCCCAGGCGTGACTCCAGATGCAGACCTGGGGGCAATGGCCATTCTGTCCTCAAGCTAAAGAGCACCTATGAATGGGTGAGCTGGTGCCTATATAGAGGAACATGCACCCTGATTCTGCTTAGCACCCTGCACTTTGAGAAGATCTTGTTATTTCTGTCTCAGAGTAATCATCTTGGCTGACAACATTCTTTCCCTTCAGATTGGCAAGCTAGTACAGAGGTGAAATATAAGCTGATTCAGAAATGAAAACCTATCAAGCAGTAAGGAAAACAGAAAGAAGTAGAAGGCAGAGCCATATGTACCTTCTGGCTTCTGCCGGTTAGGCTCACCCCAAGTTAGCCTTGCTGTTCCCTTGCTGGGAGATTATTCTGTGGTTTTGGCACAAGACAGTGATCTGAGAGAGAAAGCAAAGTCTATGGATATGGTTGCCTTTTCTCCTCTAAGCCAACTAGTGCCTTGTTTTCCTGTGAGCCTGCCACTGTGGGAAAATTGGGCGAGTGTAAAGTTCCCCTCTTTGTCCCCAGCACACTTCATTTACCAGTGAGCCAAGCTGGGAACAGAGCCGCCTCTCACACAGCTCATGAATGACTCCGTTTTCTCAGGGCAGCCTCTGCCTGCCCATTGTCTAACTGTCATGCCCTCTTGTATAGGTGTTCCCTGCAGTCCCGGCTGTTATGTAACGCCTGTGCAGGGAACATTGCGTGAGAGCGAGAGATCAGAGACAGAGAGGAAAAACCCAGAGGGTAACTAAGACCAAAATGTCTTCCTGGGGAAGGAAAAACAAAACGCTAGCCATTTGTCAGCTCTTTTCCTCTGGCTTGTTTGCCTGAGTGATAAACTTTGATGCTGGCATACAAAACCCCATGGCTGGCTCAAGTGAACGCTTCTGTTTATATCCACAAGACTGGACATGCTGTACCCTCCCACCCACGTTGGTACAGCTGCCATCTAGGTCTTCCCACAAGACTGACAAGAAATCTTACTCCCTCTCTCTTATAGCCTAGAAGGAAGGGACTCTCCCCTCCCCAGTCACCATACCCTATGCCTCCCTCTCCTGCAACATCAGTGGTCCAGAGAGAACCTCAACCCTGCTGACCCTCTTGGGCTTGCCTACTGAAATTTCTGGGTGCCCCTGACTTCATCAGAGTTCAGCGTAGAGAGGTAACCATCCCCTGGTATCCACAAATGGAACCACTATCCCCTATAACTTGCATCACCTGGATACCATGTTTAGTGCTTAAATGTTACACACCCTCCCTTGGGGCACACTACCAATATTGTGGTGAAGTGAAGGAAGGTGGAAGGGGTGCTTGTCATTCTTTCTCCACCTGCTCCTGCCTTGCCCCTGAGCTCGGGCTGCAGAATAGCACCCCCATGACCTCAAGGGACCTTATGACAAATAAAGGAGGATTCCATGGTCAGATATTTTGGGGGATCCTTGCATACTCTACCCACTCTCATAAAGTCACAAAACCTGTTATCATAAAAAATCCCTGAAATGTTTGCAGTGAAGGACGCTATACCTTTTCAGTGTAATATTTCCCAAACTTACTTGGCCGTTCGTCTACAAGCTCTGAGAGACTTGGCCTGTGTTGTTCATGGTTGAATTTGTAGTTCACAGCCCTGTTGTGGGTGATCAATAAATGCATTAAATTGAAGTGAATTTAATTGACCCTTCTTTCTAAGACATATCCATATCCATCCTACAGAGCTCATGTACCGTGGAACACACTTTGTTGAATGCTGTCTATCCCATTCACTTGTTCTGTTCATTGCAGTGAAAAGAGAAGAACAAGAGCCACAGGTGGACCCAAGATGAAAACTTCCTAGTCCTCATGTAAGAATGGGCTATCAGAGGTTGCTCTATCCATGGCCCTGTGAATGCATCCAGCCCACCCCGAACCATTGCACAGGAATGCACATTGCCTCTGCTCGCCCAGACCTTCTGACTTGTTCTCCACCCACTCTGTTTTGCTCACCCTGGTTCTTTGAACTCTGCTTTGGTGACTGCCTTACAGTGGGTTTCTGACTCTCTTTCTTATTATAAAACAACAACAACAACAACAACAACAACAACAACAACATTAAAACAAAAACAAAACCTCATCTGTGTCTTGCTGGCTGGGGCTTTGGAGTCTGAAAAACCTAGATTTGAGTCCATATTCTGCCATTTACCAGCCATGAGACTTTAAGAAATTTCTTATACCTACCAGAGCCTCATTCTTCTCTCTTTACAATGAAGATACTAGCAGCACCTGCCTTACAGTTGTTTTGAGAACTAAATGAGCATGTAAAGCACAATGCCTGGCATTTAGCCAGTATTGGGTACATGGCTGCTATTATGTAACTGTTCTCCCCCCTCAGCTCTTAGCTTTGTGTGCTGACCCGGTTTGCACACATGCACACCTCCAGGTAAGCCTTCCTTTTCCCTCTACTGGGTCAGCCCCATAAGACCCAGCTGCCAGGAACTCTGGTGCAGGCATCCTCTACCTCTGGGGATTTCTCTCTTCTCATCTGTTTCCTCATTTCCACAGACTTCAGTAGCTCTTAGATTCACTCCTTCATCATCTCTTTTTAAAAATAAAAAAAAATTTTTTTAACGCTTATTCATTTTTGAGAGACAGAGACAGAGCGTGAGCAAGGGAGGGACAGAGAGAGAGGGAGACACAGAATCCAAAGCAGGCTTCAGGCTCTGAGCTGTCAGCACAGAGCCCAACATGAGGCTCGAACCCACAGACCGTGAGATCATGACCTGAGCCGAAGTCTAACACTTAACCAACTGAGCCACCCAGGAGCCACCCCTCTTCACCATTTCTTATGGCTCCTTGAGGCCCCACCAAGAGAGGGCAACCTTTCACTAGTAGAGTGTTTATACTTTACAAAAATCTTTCTAATACATTGTTGCACTTAATCCTCACAATTCTCTGTATGTTATCTCTCTACAGTTGAGAAAAAAGTGACTCCATGACTTGTTACATAGCAATCAAACATTGGAGGCTAGATTTGAACCCAGGTCTGGCATTAGATGCAGTGCTCTTCCTCACTACCTCACCACAGCTGCCACCTCGGTAACTGTGGAACATAATGGGAGGTAGAAGCCTATCCTCCTGCTCCCTCAGGACCTTGTCATTGACACTCTCCTTTTACCTCCACTTCCATCCCAGGACATGGTCTTGAACAGCAGTAAAAGGACATGGAAAGAGAGAATATGAGAGGAAAGGAAGATATGAGGGAGGAAAGAAGAAGGTAGACTGACCCTCCAACTGTATGTCCTGGATCCTGGCCTTGTTCCCTAACCAAAGTGTTCCCAGCCTCCTCTTTACAAGACACATAGAATGCCTATGCCTACATCCAGTAACAGTGAACAAAAATATCCAATGGAATACCCAGAAGAAAATTCTGATAAGCATACTTGGGAGTCCAGTATAAGGAATGCTACATTGTCAGTGAGTGAAATGTCTCAAAACCCTCCAGGAGGGCTGTTTTAGTCTTTGCTCTTTTGAAAAGAATAAATACACATACAACAGACAGACAGACACACACACACACACACACACACACACACACACACACACACACCTCTATAGTATTAAAATAAAGAAATGAATAAGTGGTGGTCTTCATTTTTGATTGTTTTTATATCCTACAACAAATATATGAAACCTAGTGACAAATCCCATGTCATCTAGGAACGTAGGATGCCTTTGTCATTATAAATGGTGAATCCTTAGATTTGAGTTCCTGTGAACGTACAAAGCCTGCCAAGAACAAGAGACATTCAAAAAACACAGTAATCCTAGACCAGCACCATGGACAGTCACCCGTACCTTTCTTCTGATTACTGAGGCCTGATGCCCTAAAAGAAAAAGAAAGTGGCAAGTGAGAAAACAGGGACAGGTCTTCTTTCTCTATGGGAAGAATCATGCACTAGGAAAAGTAAAGCTCTCTGTTCTCCTGTACATCAGTGAACACTTTGTTGGCGAATTGGGACTGTGATAATACAACCAACACAGGAAAGGAATGGTAGTCTCTTGCTGTCTGTATGGAGGTATCAGGAATAGCTTGTTACATTTTTCTCTTCCTTCTGGTTCACTTTAATTCTTCTTTCTTTCTCCAGCTTCCAAAGTGCTCTGACAAAGCATCTCCTGTGTTGTTCTCACACAGAGGCCTCAACACAAAGAGTTTAAAGCCTTCTGACTTGCCATTCCAACTGTGCCATTTGAGGGCACATCTAGAACCTCGAATTTTCATTTTCTCATAAAAAATGCATCAAATCAAAGCTCTGTGTCTAAACTTTGGTGACTAGGGGCGTTTGGCATATATATTCTGGCATATATATTTGGAGGGGTATGACAAACCCCTCCAAAACCTAGTGGCTTAAAACAATAACATTTATTTTGCTCATTTGTCTGCAATTTGAGCAAGATTTAGAGGCAAAATTTTGATTCACCCGTGTCAGCTAGGGCTGCTCAAAGGATGGAAATTGAATGTACTTAGGGCTCACTCACTCACTCACTCACTTACATGTCTGTTACTTGGGTGGGAAGACACAACGCTGGGGACAGAAACAGTTGGGGTCCCTTTATCTCCGTGTGATAGCTGCACACAGCCTTTCCAGTATATAGCTAGGCTTCTCACACATCAACTCAGAGGTTCCAGATTACGGGTTGCCTTCTATAACCTAACCTCAGAACTTAGTGTAACTTCTACCATGTCATCCGTATTGAGGTAGTCACATGACCCACCCAGGGTTAAGGGGAGAGAACACAGACTTTGCTTCTTAATGGGGGAAATTGAAAGGTGCTAAAATAGCATAGAGGGTAAGAAATATGGCTGGGGTAATTTTTGGAAAGTTCAATCTTCCACAAGGAGTAAACCAGTAGAGGGAACATCAATCTGCCGGGTTACTAGTTTCTGAACTGCCATACACTGGGCTAATGACCTTTTCTATTGTCTTTTGAGGGTTATGAGTTAAAAGAATATAAAGCAATGAAACCAAATAGAAGCAAAGAAATTGTAAATGTCATCTACTCCTTTTTTGTTCTTGTTACCTCTTCAAACCACTGGTGACAGGCACTGACATTATTGTCAGTCAGAAAGGCAAGAGACACTGGGATTTTTATACCAAGTCAAGAAGGTCGACAGTGATCCCCAGAACTGATGACAGGGAGAATAAGACTAACTGTTGCTTCAGCAACTGGAATAATCAACAAGGGAATTTCTCCTTTCTGCTGCAAGAAGGGTTTTACTCTCAGGAATCAGAGGAATGGTTCCAGGACACAAATATAAGGAATTAGTTAAAATGTGGAATAAATGAAGACATAAAGCAATGTAGGTTCCAATGCCACTAATAAGAAAGGTAACACATTAATAAATGGAGCTCCAAAAGAAATATGTCTCTTCCTATGGAGTAGGAGGATAGAAAAAACATCAAAATATGTGAGGGTTCTTTTTTTTTTTTAACATTTATTTATTTTTGAGACAGAGAGAGACAGAGCATGAGTGGGGGAGGGTCAGAGAGAGAGGGAGACACAGAATCTGAAACAGGCTCCAGGCTCTGAGCTGTCAGCACAGAGCCCAACGCGGCGCTCAAACTCACAGACCGCGAGATCATGAAAATATGTGAGGGTTCTAAAAAGAGAAAATGAGAGCTCACTCTCAATATTCCCGTAGGGCTGTATGAAAAATAAACTTTTCAAATAATAAAACAAGTTGAGATTAATGAAGTGGAAAATACAGCAGACATTTAAAATATAATATTAATGTTTATTAATAGTATTAAACATTAAGAGACAAAATAAAACTCAAGAAACAATACAACAAACCACCTAGTGCAATAACCAAGACACTTAGACAATGTGCATTCTGATTTTGATTAATCTTAAAGACTATTATTCAAATAAATTCTTCAAGATGAAGAACTGAGGACCTATTAAGGTTATTAAGGACCTAGTAAGTACTGTCACTACCTGAAGCACTTTCAAGTTTCTCACAGGTAAGTGAAAGTGAGATAAAAACACCATTCTTTCAGTATAGTAGATTATGTTTTATGTTTGAACTCTACCATGAAAGCACACTGAAGGGTCATTTGTAATAGCTTAGGGAAGCTAGAGAAGCCAATTCTTAAAGAAAGAGCACAAATTAAACTGGTGAAAAAGTGAGGCAAGGAAGAGAAATTCCGAAGGAATAACAGAAATGCTCAGAAGCATAATATATTTGGTAATTTTAGACCATGAAATTCAAAAAAAGGAACAGTGGGAATGAGGCTTGAGAGGTAGGCAGAGGCCAGGTTATAAAAAATTTTACAAACTGTGGCAAAGAGCTGAGATTGCCTGTGGATGACAGGAAAACACAGAGAGTTTTAAGCAATGCAATGTCAATGTTAGATCATTCTATGGAGGATGGTCCAGAGAGAATGGAAGTGAGATCAATTAAGAGGCCAGTAAAGAACTCCAGGTGAACAGTCATGAGAGGCCACATTAAAGCAGTTGGAGTGAAGATATCCAGGATAGGAACAAATACGAGCAATATTTAGGACCCAAATTCATCAAACTTAGTAATTTGGAGGTAGAATGGAATAAAGGATGAACACTAGGAATCTAGTACAGGCAGCTGTGAGGAAGCAGTGGTGCCAATTGGGGTAGTAAACAAAGAGAAAGAAAAGTAACTAGAAAGGGGACAAGAGACACTGAATTTAGTTCAGGGCATGTTGAAACTGGATTGCCTTGAGCGGGTCCATTTGGTAGCCTGCACCAGTCCATTGTCCAATAGTCCTCTACAGCCCAGGAAAGAAACTAGACCAGTGTTGAACTTGAGAATTTCTTGCAAGACTTGGAGGGGCTGAGAATGGAATCCTGAATTTGAAGGCATTTTTCACTCATACCATGTAAAAACTATCTTGAAAAGGAAAATTAGAGAATATACTCTACAATATACTTTTTAGGGGGGTTTTAGGCTGAGAAGCCTACTGGTCCATGTAGAAACTGTCCCTACTTCCATTGAATATGTTTTATCTCTTTACCTATTCTTTTTTTACTAAACAAATACTGTCTGAACACTTACTGTGCTAGGTTCTGAAGATACAAAGATGAACAAGATTTAGAGAACATCCTTTAGAGATTCATAGTTGAGTATTAAGAAAAAATATTTTGGCCTCTGTAGCTAACAATACAAAACTCTGGTTCAATTTCAAATGTTCTGGTTTTTGTCATTGTTGCTTTGTTGTTATTTTTTCTCCTTCAGTTAGGGTAAAGGACAGTTTAGTGTAAAACAAAAGAGAACAGTTTTTTGTAGCCAGGCTTACCTGAGCTATTCTAGATATATGACCTTAGTGAGTTAGTTGACCCAGACAAGTTTGAAAATGGCAAACTAGATAACCTAGAAAATTCAGACTAATTTTCCTATTGAAGATAACTGGGGAGGCTTAAAAAAAAAGAAAAAAAAAGAAAAGAGGGAAAGAAGGGAAGAGAAAGAAAGGAAAGGAAAAATAGAAGGAAGAAAGAAAGAAGGGGAGAAGTAAAAAAAAGAGAGAGAGAGAGAGAGAGAGAGAGAGAGAGAGAGAGAGAAGAACTACTGGGCTAGTTTGGAGGCCCGAGAAGTAAACTAGAAGACACAACTGCTTTACCTGGAAGTATTTGGTAACTTCTAAGAGCCTGGAGAGAAGCTAGGAGGCTGAACTAAGGGAATGGATTGCAGTCTGGAACCTCCCAAGATGAAGAGGGTCAATGGTAAATCCTCTCACTGTTGATATGCTAAAGAAAAAAGATGAATCAGAAGTAGATAAGCCAGCCATTTCAGCTTAGAATCATCCCAACTTCCTGGTGGAAGCAAATATAAATCCTCTCTCTCTAAAGTAAGAATACATTTATTTTTTTTAATGTTTATTTACTTTTGAAGGTGAGAGAGACAGAGCATGAGTCAGTGAGGGGCAGAGTGAGAGGGAGACACAGAATCTGAAACTGTCAGCACACTCTGAGCTGTCAGCACAGAGCCTGACATGGGACTTGAACTCATGAGCCATAAGATCATGACCTGAGCAGAAGTCAGATGTTTAACAGGCTGAGCCACCCAGGTGCCCCAAGGAAGAATACATTTCTACAAAAAATTTGCACACATAATTATTGACACATAATAGAAAATAGTCATGCTAAGCAAGAAAATATAAACAACAAAACTGCAAAAACAAAGGATAGTAGAAACAGATTCACCTTGAACCTAAATATTTGAATAATCAAAAATTTTTTAAAAAGTCTGATATAGATATCTAGTATCAGTCAAGTTTCCAATCAGAAAAAAATGGCACAAATTATAATTTGGAAAAGAGTTTAATAAAGAAATAATTTGGGCACCTGGGTGGCTCAGTTTGTTGAGCTTCTGACTTCAGCCTAGGTCATGATTTCATCATTCCTGAGTTCAAGCCCCATGTTGGACTCTGTGCTGACAGCTCAGAGCCTGGAGACTGCTTCAAATTCTGCCTCTCTCTCTCTCTCTCTCTCTCTCTCTGCCCCTCCCCCACTCATACTCTGTCTCTCTGAAAAATAAACATCAAAAACATTTTTAAAAATAAATAATTTATAAAAGTGGGGGTAATGATAGAGATGATCCAGTACCCTAGGGCTATTAACAAGGAAGAGCCTTTACCACCTCTAGGCTTGAAGAGGTATTAGGAAAAAAGAGCTATCAGAACATTGGAGCTGAGCCTATGGTTAGGGGATGTGGACAGACAGCCCACAGTGACCCCACAGAGAGAGACCAGGTAAAATAATACCCAATCTTACTCTCCTTCTTCCCTCTGGTCTTCTGGTGTTTACCATTAGCCAAACACAGCTGGAAGACAGAGGACAAGAAAATCCATTAATATAACCCATGCAGATAAGGATTCTGGGGAGACAGCAGGCTTGAATAGAATGAAGATATAGCTGGAGAGGCAAACAGAAGATATATAACACATGCTGTTATTTTTTCAAGGAAATAAAAGAAATAATTGAGGATTTAGACAGAGACCTATAATATAAAAGAGACAAAAATAAATCCTAAAATAAAAATATATATAATGATCAAAATAAACATTTTAATTTTGAATTAGATTAACAAATGACTTTAGTAGCTAATAAGACCCAACTGAAAAGAGAATTTATGAGTTGGGAGATGGGTCAGAAGACAATATATAGAATGAATATGGAGAGGAAAGTGATGGAAAATATACAAAAGATAGTAAGAGATATAGAAGATTCATTGAGGAGATGTAAATTACTTGTAACTAGAGTGTCAAATGGAAAGTAAAAGGAATAGAGGATATAAACAGTGTCTGAGGAGATAATGGCTGAGCATTTTTCAAAACTGTTGAAAGATAACAGTAAGACTTATAGCTGACTTCTCAACAAAACAATGGAAGCCTAGAGGCAGTGGAATGACATCTTTAAGGCTGAAATTTGAAAATATCTGCCCATCTAGAAAGTTAGACCCAGAAAAAAAATCTGTCAATAACAAATTTTCAAAAGTCTCATACAAACTGCATATAAGCAAAAACTAAGAGAATTGTCACCAGCAGGTTCACAGTTAAAGAAAATACTAGAGTGTTCTTCAGACAAAAGGAATATAATTTCAGATGGAAAACTGGAGATCAAAGAAAGAATGAAAAGCAATGAAAGAATAAATATGTGGTTAAATATAAATAAATATCAGCCATATAAAAGAACAATAACCAAGTATGGAAGGTATATAGAATACAGAGAATCAAAACATACAATAATAATGGTATATACTGTGGGAAAGATAATCAATGAAATTAACATGTATTGGAATTATTTTTTAATGTAATTTAAAGTAAATAAATGGGGAAAACAGAATGATAATCATCAATATAAAGGACACCAAAACAAAGAAAGAAAGAAGAAACAAAATATATGAGAGATATAGGAAATGCTAAGTAAGATGGGAGATTTAAACCCAAACATATCATTAAACGTAAATGTGCTCCAATTAAAAAAAAAAAAAGATTGCTAGACAGAATTTAGAAAAAAATAGTAACTATATCCTGCTCATAAGAGATACACATCTGAAACATAATGCTACAGAAAGATTGAAAGCGAAAGAGTAGAAAAGGTATACCAGGCAAATAAATAATAAATAAAATGAAGCTGAGAGAGCTATATCAACTACACAAAGTAGAACTTAAGACAAAAGGTACTACTGGCGATCAAGAGAGACTCCCTTCATTATGATAAAGTTGAATTCACCAGGAAAATGTAATAATTCTAATTTTGTATGTACTACCAACATACAAAATACAAAAACATCCCCAAAATATCCAAAGCAAAACCAAAAGAAAACCAAATACACTATGATAACAGGAAGACTTTTAACATAATTCTCACAGAAAATGCTATGGTAAGCAGACAAAACCCTAATTGTAAAGATTTAAATGATGTGATCAATATACTTGACCTAATGAACAAGACTGGAGGTGATAGATTATAGACAGATGGAATTTTTTCCAAACACAAAGAAAACTCAGAAAAATTGTTCATATGCTAGATTGCAAAGCAAGTCTTAATAAATTTCAAACAATTTAAGTAATTCAAAATGGTTTTCTGGAAAAAAAATGACAAAGAGATAACTAGAAAGTACTTACATGTTTGAAAATTCAATCAAAGAAGAAATCATGATAGAAAATAGAAATAAAATTATAAAAATATCATTCCCTCCAAATTGACCTATAGATTTAAGCAATTTCCCCACATCCAAAAAAAAAAAACCCAAAAAACAAAAAAACCCAGCTTTTTTTTTTTTTCTTTCTTTTGTGGATCTGACTCTAATATTTTACAAGGGCTAACCACAACCAAGACACTCCCGAAAAAGAAGAACAGGGGCACCTGGGTGGATCAGTCAGTTAAGCATCTGACTTCAGCCCAGGTCATGATCTCACGGTCCATGAGTTTGAGCCCTGTGTTGGGATCTGTGCTGACAGCTCAGAGCCTGGAACCTGCTTCAAATTTTGTGTCTCCCTCTTTCTCTGCCCCTTCCCCACTCACACTCTCTATTTCAAAAATGAATAAATGTTAAAAAATGTTTTTAAAAGAACAAAGTCATGGGTTTGCTGTCTTAGATATAAAGACTCTAAAGCTACAGAAATTTAGATTGTAGAACTGGAAAAGGACAGCAAAACAGACCAATTAAAATGAAGAAAAAGCCCATACATGAACACCTGATTTATTATGAAGATGACCCTGTGGAGCATTGAGGAAAGTCTGGTCTTTCCAACAAATGTGCTAAGACATTTTGCATGTCCACATGGACAACAACAACGAAAATTTAACCGTTACCTAACACCATCATAAAAATTAATTTCTGGCATAAGTTAGATCTAGATATGAGTGGTAAAACAATAAACCCCCTAAAGACAATATAGGAGAATATCCTTTTGATGCTAGGATAAAGGAAAGACTTTTTAACCTGGACACAAATAAGTATCAAGGAAAGCATTGATAAATTAGACCACATTAAAATTAATAATGTCTGTTCATTGACAGACACCGTTAATAGGGTGAAAAGATAAGCAACACAGTCTAAGATGTTTGCAATACATATAACAGGCCATCTATTTGTATATGAATTAGGTGACACTCTATCACAAATCACTAAGAAAGAACCTGATAGAAAAGTGGGATTTGAACAGTCACATCCTAAAAGAGAATATCCAAATGACAAATAAACATTGAGTGACCACTACACATCCACCAGAATAGCTAAAATTAAAGAGATGGAGAACATTAAGTGTTGATGAGGATGTGAAGAAATAGAAACCCATACAGTGCTGGTGGGCGCATGCTACTTAGGACCATTGTTAGGTATTATCTGCGTCAAGTACCTCATGACCTAGGAGTTCTGCTCCTAAGTTTATACCCACAGAAGATGTGCTCCAAAAGACAGGATGATAATATTCATCAGCATTATTTACAACAAACCCAAACTGGAAACAATCCAGGAGTCCACCAATAATAAAATGGTGAATAAATTGGGTTCCATTGATACAATGAAGTACCATAAAAATGTGAACATGAAAAACTACAGTCACAAATAATATGAATAAAGCTTATGAACATAACATCGAGCCAAAGAAGTCAGGCACAAAAAGAACATTGTGTGAATCCATCCACATGAAGTTAAAAAAAAAAGATTAAACTATAGTGTTTAGAGATTAATGCTAATCTCTATAAAACTATATTAAAAAACAAAAGGCAAGTGATCTCCATAAAAGTAATGATAGTTTTTTTCTTTGAAGAGAAGGAGGAGGAGGAAGAATCGAGAGGGTCACTCTTCTGGAGTTCTGGCAACTTCTATGTCTTGATTTTACATGGGTATTTGCTTTGTAAGAAATCATGGAGCTGAACACCTTTGTTTTGTGCACTCTTTGGTGGGACAGTTATAGTGCATATAAAAAAGGCTTTACATAAACTCATAGGCACACACACTTAACACAGTACATGTGTCAAGCACCCAGCCTCACACCTGGCACATAACAGATGTACAAACGACATGTGATTACTTTTCTTCCCCCATTCCTTCTCTCTTTTCACCGACAGAAAAAGAAAAAAAAAAAGGAAATGTGAATTTTCATAAACATCTCACTACCCAAGTACAAGCACAACCATTTTCTAGCTTTCTTACAACAATCTTAGTGCCATGGCAACTGCAATCATAGGTGGAGCCTGTGAAGAGGAGGGATGTGAACATGAGGGTCTGAACTTCATTACCTCCTCCCAACAAGAAAATCCTTGCTAATAACTGATATGCCGGAGCTCTAAGTTGAAAGTTCACATTAATAAATAATAGGACTGTCTGTTTTATATTTTATTTTCTTCTAGAAAACAAAGGAAAACCTTTGTTTAAATGCTTACCTTCCTGCAGGTTGCAGTTAATCCTATAATCGCTGGGTGAATATTTATCGAGCCAGACATTCTTTTGTGCGTCAGAGAAGCAAGAGGCTGGCAGGAGAGGCATTGTCCTCTGCGCCATCACAATACCTGGGGAGGACAAGAACAGGGTTGGGTGGTGGGCACAAGTGGGGTTGTGGGCTGTAGGCAGCTGTCACTCCCTTGCTCCTGCCCCCACAGGCAGGCTTCAACCTGCACCTGCTGAGAGGCGTGCATTCACCAGCCCACTTTCATTCCTCAGCTTTTTACCCATAGCTACTTGACTTGTTTAGAACTGGGGAAAGACTAATGACACTTGGGAAAAACACTCCAGCTCTATCAGGTGAGAAATCAAAGATATCTGAAAATCAAGGAGGTGTCAGACACCACTTTTAAATTACCTTCCCTCAAGCTGCATCCCCACCTCATACACCCCTACAACCAATTCACCTGAAAAATGCCAATCTTGGAAAGAGATGACAGAATGAGATTTTCAGGTCTAAAAATGATCCAAAGGACCAAACACTGAAATCACAAAGGACCACGGAAGTTTATTTTCAGCTGATGTTAAAATTCTTTCTTCTGACCTCAAAGGAATTGTGTCTGTAGCAGAGATTTGTTCTGTAAGGGGGACTGGAAGGAGGTGGGGGACAGGGGAAGGGAGTCAGGAGAGGGCATCTACACCTCACTTCTTTGGACCTATGCAATTAGGCAAGAGGCATTCATTCTGCTGGTCTGGTAGAAATGGGAATCTCTGAGGACAAGATTATTTATTAGTTAACTCAGCAAGTAGTTATGAGGGCCTAGAGTCTACCTGTGCTGAGTTAGGTGCAGGACTTAGAATTGCCAACCAGAGAGACTGTTGCCCTCACCCCGCGGATATAAGACAGGAGGGCTCAAAAGCAGGCTCCAAGTGGGTCAGAGATACCTATTTACACACGGGCATTATAAAGTGACAATTCTCGGGGCGCCTGGGTGGCGCAGTCGGTTAAGCGTCCGACTTCAGCCAGGTCACGATCTCGCGGTCCGTGAGTTCGAGCCCCGCGTCAGGCTCTGGGCTGATGGCTCGGAGCCTGGAGCCTGTTTCCGATTCTGTGTCTCCCTCTCTCTCTGCCCCTCCCCCGTTCATGCTCTGTCTCTCTCTGTCCCAAAAATAAATAAAAAACGTTGAAAATAAAATAAATAAAAAAAAATAAAGTGACAATTCTCAAAAAAGAGGAAAGATAGCCAGAGAATTTGCAGGCCACAAAACAATGAATTCCTCCATTTCAAGTCTGCAGAAGTCTAGCAAGAGTGGCAAGATGTGAAGAGGAGGGGAAGAGAATGTCCTACATGGTTGCATCCATTGGTACATGATCAAGATGGGCCACAGAAAGGGGGAACTCAGGGACATTATTGGGGAGATTGGTCATTTACATAAATATATAAATTGTGTCAGGAACCAGGGATATTAACTCAAGGCCAGAACAATACCATCTTACAAAATAGCAAACAACGAAACAAAAAACCAATCAGAGTAACATGTCAAATACGTTGTCTACCTTCTTCCAGGAGTCCAGAACTAGAAGGAAGAGCAAATAAAACATGATTGACTGACACTAGGTTGACCATCCAGAGGTCAGCCAAGAAAGGTACACACACTGCCAGTATGCTCGTGAGTGGAGAGGTGAAGGTCTGATGTTCCCATCTATCTGGGGCAGTAAGAGATCTGCCAAGGGATGAGGTATGCCTGCTGGTCTAGTCATGCCATGATTTTCAGAGTGGATTAGTGTGGAGGCAGCAGAGAGATCTGAAAGGGAAGGACTTTCTAGCTAGAGTCTGCTTTGCATTCCTCTGCATGACCCTTGGCAAGCTTCTTTCCTCAACGATTTCCTCATTTGCAAAACATCAAAAAAACACTCATTATAGCAATTCCCGTTACGTTACCTTCATCATGCTCACTGCCAAAATTAAACAGTGTAACACCAACATATTCTCTGTAATGTTCCCCTATGACACCATCTCAAATATTTATAAAGTGTTTCTCAGCCAAATTAGAGCAGGGAGAATTGGACTTTAACATCCAGGGAGGGAGATGCAACTGTCTACTTCCATGAGATGAAGTCACAGTCCCTGCAGAGTTACTGTAGATGGCCCAAGGACACCGTGGGTAGAACTCTAGACAACTTGGAGAGATGCGCAAAGTGGACATCTCAGATCCAGGAGGAGTGTAATATACAGATGTGTCCTAGTCTTAGACTACTGTTCAGTGGGTCACTCTCCAAATATGTAAGTCTTTTTTTGACCACCAGACTGTAGGACAATTGAGGACAGAAACTTGCCATTCTTCTTTTTTCTCCCTCAGTATCTAGAACCAGGGCACAGTGTTCTTTAAATTCTTATTGACAGAACAGTTTCAGCAGACATCTGCCAAATGTTTGTTGAATGGATCCTGCATGACAGGACTATGCTCCCATAAGCACAGGTTGTTAAAGGCCCAAGTTACTTCCAGGTAAGCGCCTACTGTTACACTTTGTTGTCAACTACTTGTCAAAAATAGCCCATCAGATCAATATTTCTCCCTAAAAATAGCTGCCATCTGGAAGTGAGAGGGTGAGAGCACACCATTCCCTGCCTTCATATGGGCCAGTGCCAGGCAAGTCCACAGCAGGGTTGGACCAGTCCTTGTCCAAGGGATCCAGGACCTGCTGTTGAAACAAGTTACTGCTACAAGTTTTAGGAGCCACTAGGGTCCCAAATTCCACTCAAAAGGCAAAGAAGGGAATTTAGCTTAAGAGTTTTCTGAGTTTGTTGTGAGCTGAATTGTTTTCTGAGACTCTGGTAATGGGATTAAGCAGAGAGGGTACAGTAGGAGAGAAGGGATGTAAAGAGAACAGGTAGGAGGGTCAAGCAAGGCCAGCGTTTTAGAGTGACCCCAAAAATCAAGTATCTTCTCAGATGTTGTAAAGGTGAAAGTGGTTCTTACAAACTTTGTCCCTTTGATAAGATAAATGGAACAGAAAACTTGAGTTATCTTATCTTGCCTACTCTCAAGAAACAAATAAATGCTCTCTGGATGGCCTGTGTGGTTCTTGTTCTGCACATCCAGACATGTAGACACCTGAGAAGACCCAAGCAGGTTAAATGCAGATGAAACCATCTTCTGCAAGTACTTTCCAGGAAATCAGGCCTTCAGGGACAAGCTGCATGTCCTTTGAACCTTTCCCAATGTCCTAAAAGCTGAGGCCAGAGAAGGTTCTTGCTATATGGTCCCACAGGTTTCCTGGAAAGCTGTTCTCTTGCCTACAGAATGTTGGCAGAATGGTTCGGTGGGTATATCCTCTCTGGCCTCCCACTCCTTCCTCCCCCTGATATCCTGGGGTCAAAGTGACCTTGAAGCTGATGGCCACAGGGACACCAGTTTTTGCCACAACTTTTCTCTGACCGCACTGACACCTACCGTGAGAATTGAGACCTGCTCTGAAGCAGAATGAATTGTGACATTGACACGAGGTTGAATCTCTACATCCCAAATGCAAGGAGACAGAGTTCTTGTGGAGCAGTGACTAGAGCTTGCTGGATCAGATTGGCTTTGGAGAGAGCCAGGGCCAAGAGCCTGCTGAGGCAGAGTGTGAAGAGTGGCTCCCCCGACACCAACCCAGAGGGATTTCATGGACCAGGGAAGCCTTCTTCCCATTGGCAAAGGGGAGATTAGAAACTGCCCCTCAAGGGCACCTGGGTGGCTCAGTTGGTTAAGCATCTGACTCTTGGTTTTGGCTCAGGTCATGATCTCACAGTTGGTGAGCTCGAGCCCCTCATCAGGCTCTGCACTATGAGCACAGAGCCGGCTTGAAATTCTCTCTCTCCATCTTTCTCTGCCTCTGTCACATTTCTCTCTCTCTCTCTCTCTCAAAATAAATAAACTTAAAATAAAAAAAAAGATACTTCTGCAGAAGTTGCCTCAGAGGATGGACATCTTACTCACCATCATCAATAATCCATCTTTAGCAAAGGGGGCTACACTTCTTCCAAGATCTTCCCCAAGGCTACTTGGCATGGAAGCAAGATCATCAGTTAAGTAATACAGCAACTCTGCTGAATACCAGAGCTCAGAGTCACAAAGTCCCAGAGTTAGAAGAGGCCATAGAGGCTATCAATCCTTACCTCTCATGGATGTGAGTTACCACCACCACACCAAGCCAAAGAGCCATCTATTTTTTTTTTCTTCTAATAAAAGAACCATATTTCCCTTTTCTCTGGGCTATACATTCTCAGTTGCCTTAGTCATTCCTTCTAAGATATGACACCAGATGCAGGTATTTGGCCGGCCACTGTCCTGGGCATACAAAGATGAGTAAGACAGAGTAACCAGGTAGGCACATAAGCATAGTGTCCTGCATGCGAAGTGCTGCAGGAAGTGGAGGGAAGGGAAAGGGCTGCAGAGCAGGAAGGGCTTTCAGAATGCCTGATGCCTGAGCTGGACGCTTTAGAGGATGAAGGCAATTTACCACATGGACAAATGGGAAGGGAGGGCATTCTAGGCAGAGGAACTGGAACTGATTCATTTATCCCTCCATTCATTTCTTTGTTTAACCAGTATTTATTGAGTACTTGTTTTGTGGCAAGATCTTCCCTAAGCAGAAAAATAAGAATGCAATAAGCAACACTGGCCTTGCCCTCAGGTAGCTTAGGTCTGTAGGTGGTAACCATGATGTAGTAGGGAAAGGCAAGAACAAACAGGGGTAGAATAGGTGCTGTGAGAGCCCATGGGAAGGCATGAAATCTATGAGAGAAAGCACTAAGCAAGAGCCAGCCTGGTAAGCTCTGGGTACATTGTGGCCAGAATATCAAGCCCACTGGGAAAGTAGAGTGAAATGCTACTACAGAGACAGGGTTAGGATCTGGAAAGTCTTGGGTTTTATTTCGTAGGCAATGAGAAAAAGAGTACCAAAGGCTGTAACTAAGTGAATGATGTGACCCTATTTATTTTCTTTTATTTTAAAAGTTTGTTTATTCATTTATTTTCAAGAGACAGAGTGATCAGGGGAGGGGCAGAGAGAGAATCCCAAGCAGACTCCATGCTGTCAGCACAGAGCCCAATGGGGGCTCAAACTCAAGACAGTGAGATCATGAGCTGAGCGGAAATCAAGAGTCAGATGCTTAATCGACTGAGCCACCTAGGCACCCCATGATCCTATTTATTTTCAAAAGAAACCACCCTGAAAACAGTGTGGAGAACCTATGAAGAAAGCAAGGCATGAATGCAGGAAAACAGTAGATTTCGTGGGTCCTGCTTTTCTCCTCTGTATGCATCCTACTATGTCAATTACCTTCTTCAAGTATGATACCAGAATGTAATAAAATCCTACAGGTGTGGATTAGCCAGCACAGAATGCTGATTAATTATTATAGATACCACTCTTCTGTTATTGTTGCCTGGAATGACAATAGAGTTTGGTAATCTATCAGTATGGTGCTTCATACAGAACTTAATTATCAACAGAAATTGTGAGGTCATTTTCTTATTTACTATGGCTAAACACTGGTTCCCCCTCTGATATTTATATATTCATTTCTTGCTACCAAAGTTCAGGAGTTTCCATTCATTCTGATTAAATGTCATTTGTTCACTCTGCCCATTCATCTAGCTCTGTGGGACCTTTTGGGTTCTGTCAACAGATTTCTATCTTGCCAAGCTTTGCAACAGCTTCCAAGTTAGATCATCGTTGCAATAATGCTTTTATTCGAGTCCTTGATAACACCTGGACAGGCCAAGGGGAGAGAGGGTAGAATATGCCATTTATAAATTTAAGGAATAAAACTGTGTCATAAGCCTCTATTTTGCCATCATGTCAAAAAATATATATATATTTTTTTCCCATGTTGAAATCTGGGCAAACTATGGAACTGTCCAGGGACATTTTATAAAGAAAAGAATGTGTTTCATCTGGCAAAACCAATCTTGAATCCTAATCAATACCATTTTCTTCTCAGGATTCACTGATGATCCTTTTAACCAACTGTTTCAGTGGTCATCCCTCAGTCCTTATCTTCCTTTGATTTTCAGCTTGAGTTAACACAGTCGATCCCTCCCTCTTCCTTGAAACCTTGTCATCACTGGCCACCAGGACCTTCTCCTGGTTGTCCTCCAACCTCGCTAGTTACTTCCTTTTAGTCTTCCTGTGGTGCTTCCTCCTCGCCTTCTCTGTATCTCAACATTGAGGTGTTCTCCAGCTCAGTCCTTGGACTTCCTCTCTTTTCCAGTTAATTTAGTCCTTTGTTAATTTCAGTATTCGCAGGTAGGTACCTCTCCAACCATGGCCTCTTCTTTGATATCCAGACTCATGAATCCAACTAACTGCCACATGTCTCTTCTTGGATGCCCAATAAGCATCTCAATAGTAACATATCCCCAAACAAGTTCCTCATCCACCTCCTTCCCTAAGCCAGGTACTCCTGTAATTGTCCTGTTTCAGTTAATGCCACCCCATTATTCCAGCTGATCAGGCCAAAATCCTTGGAATTAAGGATTCTTTTTTTTTTTTTTTTTCCCTCTCAAGTGTACTCAATCTATTAGCAAAATCCAAGTGTTTCTATCCAGAATTTGACAACTTCTTAAACCATATCTCAACACCTTCTTGGGCTAAGCCATCACCACTGCAGTTTGTTACACAGCTTATTACAAGAACCTTGTAACAGGCCTCCCTGCCTCCATGGTAGCCTCTTTTCGGTCTCTTACACCATGAAGCAAACTTTTACAATGTAAATCAGAGAGTGTCACTCTTCTGGTCAATGGCTGCCATCTCTCTAATTCCTGGTCCTTACGAGGGTCTGCAAAGCCCTGCCCAGCCTGCCCTCCTGCTATCTTTCTGACCTCATCCTCTACCACTAGTTCCCCAGGTCCCCAACCCCCTTATGCAGCCATGCTCGACTCCACACTGTGTCAGGAACCCACCAGATGCGTTTCCCTGCTGGGTTCTTGGCACTTGCATTTCCGTCTCCAGAGAGCCACACGTCTTCAGGTTTTACTAAAAGGTCTTCTTGTGTCAAAGACCTTACCTAACCCCCCTCTTCCAAACTGAAATCTTCTCCCTCTACCATTGTGCATCTTCTTACCCTACTTCATTTTTCTCCATATCACCTGTCAGCAACCACTATGTATTTACTTATGTAAACTTACATATCTCCCCCTGATAGAGCTACTATCCTGAAGAAGGCATGGATTTCTGTCCTCTTTTCCCAGGGCCCAGCACAGAGCCTGGCACATGGTAGGTATGTAATATTTTCTCAATAGCTACATAGTTAGAGAGTTTGCCTCGCATGGACAGCATTGAGAAAATTCACTTCTTTGATTTTCTAAATTGGAATATATTTGTTGGAGCACCTGGGTGGCTCAGTAGGTTAAGCATCGAACTTCAGCTTAGGTCATGACCTCATAGTCCATGTGTTCGAGTCCCACATCAGGCTCTGTGCTGACAGCTCTAAGCCTGGAGCCTGCTTAGGATTCTGTCTCTGTCTCTGTCTCTCTCTCTCTGCCCCTCCCCACTTTCATTCTGTCTGTCTCTCTCAAAAATAAACATTTAAAAAAAGGAATATATTTGTTTATCTTTGTCTTCTAGACTTTTCTCTGATTGCCACAAAGTTTTATAGACTACCAGATCAGCCATAAAATAGTAGTAGCCGCAGTAGCTAACAGTTATTGAACACTTGAAGGTACAAGGTTGAGTGCTAAGAATAGACTGAATCTTACTGAAACTTTTAACAGTCCTGTGAAGTAGCTAAGACATAGACTGTTCAGGTAATTTCCCCAAGGTCACACAGCTAGCAAGTGACCGAACCAAGATTCAAACCCAGGTAGTGTAGCTCCAGGGCCTGTGTTAACTATTATTCTGCATCTTCAGTCAAAAGATTTTTCAGAATTTTTTTCAGAATTCTGGAATAGAATTCCTTTGGGCCAGGATGTGTCAACTAAGTCGATGGGTAAGTTTCCCTCTTGCACACTCTTCATTCATTGGGGATTTCAATGTCTTCTCTTTTTTTGGCCTTAAAATGATTCACTTTGACAAAGACGTTGGACATAAAGTAGAAATTGATGGACTGGTTTTTTTTTTTTTTTTTTTTCTGTCATTCAGTAACATCCTGCCATCCATCCCTAGGGACAGACCTAAGTCTCCTTTGTCCACTCAAAGCTTAAAAAAACTTTGCCAACATTTTTCAGTTATCCTGGATCAACATTTCTGACATGACTCTGACAGCTCCCTACCAGTCTTTTATATTTTTATGTTGTTTGAGGTCAATAGCCACTCTTTCTGCCTTTTGTACATGCTCCTTTTTTTAAGGCTGAGCTCCACTGAGAGTTTCCTGGGTGGCCATTTTTGCCTATTTACTTACTCACCCATGTTTATTAAGGTGGCCTTTTTAGAGCCCTCCCACTCTCCTTCCATGCCTCAGATGCAGCTGAGATCACAGTAGCAGAATTTCATTCTAGGATGCCTCCAGCTGGCATTCCCATTTGGTTGATTCCACCAGTCATTTTTCCAGTCCACAGTTTGGGGGGGTGGGGTTGTCGCTGGGAAGGGTTATCCAGCAGAGGCTATGTTTCCCAGCCTCACTTAAGATGAGGAACCTTGTGGTGGACTTCTGGTTAACAGCATGTGGTCAGAAGTGACGCATTCTGATTGCAGGCTAACCCTCACAAATCCCTCTTCCCGGCTCTCCACAGCCCCCCTTCCCCATCTGTGGGTTGCTGTCTCCACTCCAGCTACTGTTAGAAGCTGCCTGTTGAAGGGGCAGTGCCTCTGCCCGCCCAGGTGCCTGGGTGAGCCCTTGTGGGAGCAGGAAATAAACTTCTGCTGTGGTAAGCCGCTGAGGTCGGAGCAACTGTAAACAAGAGCTACAAACATCTTCACTAGAACCTCACACACATATGCTTTTCCAGGAGCTTAGTGAAATCTGTCCACAGCCTGGGGAACGTGCTGAGCCCTAGCACCGTTTCTGTCCTCGGCCATCACCACCTTCACCAGGACATGGGTATGTTCTCCCAACAAATCTCACTGCCACCATCCCGCCAGCCATCTGCTCTGTCATGCCCACCTCGCATGCTCTCTGCCAACCAATAGAGAAAACTCAGCAGAATGAAAGGTAGAGAGGCAGCTCTTTAAACAAGTGGTTCGGGTGAAGGCCCACCCAGTACCTACTAAGAAAGCTAATAAGAGTAGGAAGAAAAGTAAAGATTCAGGGAGGAGGCCAGTGTTCTCCCTGTTGGGGGGCGGGGGGAGGGGCAGGAACAAGCTCCAGGCCACGTAAGAAACTCTTATTCGGCCCTGAGGTGCAGGCCAAGAAGCAGGCCTTGTCCACCCTGCACGCCAGGCAGCAAGTAGCTGCTGGCAGCCTGGGCCCCTGGGTGGTTCGGTGTGTTTTTTGTGCAGCCTTTATGCCGCAGTGACAGCCCGAGTGTTCCCAGGACAGATGGGTGTTTGAGAGCCTAGCC
Organism: Neofelis nebulosa; assembly: GCF_028018385.1. Lineage (NCBI taxonomy): Eukaryota > Metazoa > Chordata > Mammalia > Carnivora > Felidae > Neofelis > Neofelis nebulosa. The sequence goes on from NC_080796.1 coordinate 32,553,969, forward strand.
CGGCGGTAGGGAGAAGGCCAAACCAGAGAAACCCGTTCCTAGAAGGCCCAGTCCCGGTGCCCCAGGACCTCCCGGCAGAGGGCGCTCTGCGCGGGCGGTGTGGCCCCAGACCCTGAGGAGAGAGGAGCTACTGGTTGTTTGGCTTCAGATTTTTTTTTCCCCTGCATAAAATAGGAATAAGTCAACAATATTGCCCTGTTTGGAAGTAATATTAAATATCAAACATAATTAGTATTAACGACTAAGACACTTATGAAGCATTTACTGAGTGCTAACCACTGTTTTAAGTGCTTTGCACAAATTAACTCAGTCCCCCAAACAAACCCTATGAGGTGGTGCTGTTCTAATCCCATTTTCTAGATGAGGGAACTGAGGTCCAGAGAAGTAAACTATATTGTCTGGTATCACACAGGCAGGTTGGCTGAGATTTAAACCCAGGAGTCTGGTGTGAGCCCATGTTCTTAGCCACTGTGTCAGGCCTCCAGAAAAAACTGCTGGCTACTGTCCACAGCAAAGGAGGGCTTAGGGAGGAGACTATACCAAGTCGACAGACAGTGGCCACCGACTACACCTTGCTCCCCATCGTCCTGCCTTGTTCTCATGCCTCTGCGGGAGTGGGAAAGGGTAAATGGCCCCATTCAGTGTTTCAAGGAAGGAGGTGGCTTTTGTGTAGGGGCAAAACCCTGAATTAGCAATCAGGGGACCCATGTCTACCACTTAGCATTGTGGTCTTAGGCAAGTTGCTTAAGTAACCTGAGTTTTAATTTCTGCATTTATAAGAGGAAATCATGCCCTTTGGGGGGCTGTTATGAGGCCTAACCATGAAAAGGCCTATTACTATTCCTAGCATCTAGTGGCAATTCTATCGGCTAGTTGACTACAAATCTGAGCCAGGATTCAACTCTGGGCAGATGGGATATTGTGGGACAGGTCGGGGGGGGGGGCTTTTGAGCAGGAGGAACTGGACAGAAACCACTGTTGCTTGGAGGGCTGATGTCCACACCACTGCGCTTAGGCTGCCATCTGCTCCAATCCTCAAGAACAAAATTCTCATCTTTCCTGGCAGTCTGGAAGGGCAAGTTCACAGCACAAGGGCAGGAGGATACAGCCAACCTGAGGGCAGAGCTGGCCTTGCCGGCCCAGTGTTGAGGTGCAGAGCCAGCCTAGAAGCCCATTTCTCGGAGGGTAGTTGGGGGCACACGTGGGCTGCCTCAAACGCACTGCCCTGGGTTAGTGAGTAATCGTGGCTGTAGGACCGATCCCTGCCTAGAGAGCTGTTCTTTCCCCACTGCCTCTGAGCACTCAGCACATTCAAACCCCCAAACTGATGCCGATGACGGTTTTGGTTTTGTGTGTTTGTGATTGTGTGTCTGCCGCTTGCTACAGGGATAAGGGGTTGAACCATGAGCTTCTGGCCTAGACAGACAAGATGGGAATCTCGCCGGTCTTCAGGCCTCCACATGGGGTCTTCATGGATTCTGTGTTCACACGTCATTGGGGGTCTGATCCTATGGGTGATTTTGTCCCCACTCCTGCTGCCATCTGTTCAGTGGCTGTTACAGTTCTTAGGGTCTCCACTCTCTTGATGTGATTCATGATCAGCAGGCCCATGCAACCCCCTCCCCAAGCTAAGAAGTCCCATTAAGTGTATCTGCACTGGAGGGTGCTGTGTGTGCAGTGGAAAGCTCAGGGCTTAGAGGGGGCAGTGAGACTGGGTGTGACAGATGTTTGAGGTTCAGTCCTGTTAGCCAGGACTCATTTAAGCAAACACCTAGGACTCGATAGAGCAGAAAACCATGTATGTCTGCTCTGGCTGGCTTAGGATATTCCGTTTTTCCTTGCACAAGTCCGTTCCCATGTCAGGGGTGGTTCCCGCTGCTTCACATGGGCTCAGGGGATAAAGTGTAAGGTCCAGGTTTAGGATCTGGAATGTGTAGAACCAATGTGCTTCCCTGAGGGGATCTGGGCTTCCATCAGGGAGGAAAGATGTATTTTTCTCATGTATGCCCCAGGATGGGGCTGCTCCTTCTAGGTCCCTTGATGATCAAAAGGCATTGATCTGCATGATGGGTTCAACATTCTGTCTTATGTGGTGTAGGGAAGGAAATCGAGAGAAAGAAGGGGGAGGATACCACATTCCAAGCAGTTTGGGGCCAAATATGAGGAACAGCTCACATTTTTTTTTTTTTCTGAGAGTTTCTCAAGCCTCTGTCAAATAGAATGGGTATCCCTTTTCTTTCATCCATCAGAGCATCCCACAAATATTGTCTCTGTGTGCTAAGGGCTTTCCAGGGCTGCAGGACCCTGGGGAAGCATATCTACACTCTGGGGCAGATGTCGGGGAAGGAAGAGGATCCCTCATTGGGGCTCCTATCCTGGGGTGTGTGGAAGGGGTGGGTCATTACACTGCACATATTGCTGCCTTACAGCAATGGCGGATGGGAACAGTGTACGGGCCCAGGTACGAAGGACGCACACACACTTCATCTAATGGGCATCTGCTGGGCACTTGGGATGAGCCAGGCTCTGTGCTGGAAGTCAAAACTAAATAAGCCCCAGACTTGCTGTTGAGGAGGCCAGTCCAGGGGAGAAAGTGGTATCAGGCAGATGCACAGCTATAAGCAGACTGGTTCATCCTCCCAGCAGGCAGGAGAACCCAAGGACGAGCCTGTTGTTCTTGTAAGCTGAGCAACTCTGAGGATGTGACCTTCTGGCCCAGTATCTCTCCTGTCACTTTTGGAGAAGTGCCCAAGGGGCAGCATGACCACCCAAATCAGCACCCCAAGTTCAGCAGCTGCTCTGTCATTAGAGTTACCTCTGGTACCACTGGGGTGCAGCATGGGCTGAGGGGTTTGTGCACCAACTCAAAAGGTGTCTACTGAGTGCTTACCAGGCACAAGCATTATAGTGGCTGTCCGAGACAGGTACCTAGGGCTCCCCATTGGGAGGACAGACCCATAAGTTACATGGAGTAGGACGAAGAGCCAAATCGGTGATGTGGATGCAGAGGAAGGAGAGTGTGTTTGGGATGAGCTAGGAGGGAAGTGTGGCTTATTTACAAAAAGGCATTAGTCAACATGAGGCATTCAACACTGTCTTCCGTGGAATTCACCTGGCACCACCCTGATCTTATTACCTCTTCCCTTCCTGGTTCCTACCTTATGAAAGGGTATAAGAAGATGCTGACGTCAGAAATGGCAAATCAGGGCACACGCCAAGTTTCAGGACGCTTCTCCTGCTGCCCCTCCCACCAGCTTGCTGCAGCCTCTTCCTGCTGCCCCAGGGACAGGCCTAACCTTGGAAGACTGCAAGCAATGCCCCAGCTGTACCTTTCCCTGGGCTGGGACTGCCACCTGGGGCAACGAGGGTGTTGTTTTTCTCCCGTGGTTGCCCTTCTGGTTACCTGAGTGACTCATGGGAGGCGGCAGGCCAGCCTGGGGCAGAAGAGGAGGGCTGTGGCCCAAGGCCAGCTGGGGCTTAGTGCCAGGGATGTCCTGAGTGTCCAGACCTCATGAGACGCTACAAGGGAGGAGTTTGTTCCCACATGGGCATAATTGTTTTTTGGAAGTCAGCAATGTGGCTTGGTAAAGAATACAGTGAGGCTCTCAAGGAGGAAGAAAGGAAAGGTAGGGAGATACACATTTTTTGGCCAGAGTGCCATCAGATAGTAGAGAGCACATTGTCCTAGAAGGACACAGGGCACACTCTGTCCTTGCGGTGCCTTTTCCCAATCAGCAGGGACGAGTGTCCTAGGCAAGCCACGGTGGGTGTAGTGCTGGCGTGTCACCAACAGCTCTCCATCCTGTCCGTGACACCCACACCCACTCTCAGGACTGAGTGGGTGGCTGAGAGGGATGTCCCTGGTGGAACCTTTCCTTGTCTTAGGCAGACTTAGAAGGAAGCGTGGTGGGTGTGGGTTATGCATCCAGAGCGGAGCTGAGAAGGCAGAGAACAAGGTTTCTACCCCCATTGTGGGCACCTCTGCTTTCTCCCTCTTACCTGTTGTCTCACCTTGGCTCTCATTAAGCAAAGACTCAAATTTTCACTTAAGAGGAGAAGCTGGTTAGAGGCCCAAAGTCTCACTACATTTACGTTGGGGATAGAGGAGGAGAAGGTAGGGAGGTTCACGCGAGTGCAGAAGTCCTCAGGCTCCAGCCCACAAGGTGTACCTCTGAAGTACCGGAAGACATGGATTCCACCTCCCAGGCTATTCCCTCTTTGATTTTAGGATGTCACTTTGCTGGACTGGTCAGGCAATGGCTACATCACAACTCTGCTTCAAACACAAGGGCTGTGTTTGGGAGGGCTGTGCCCACTCTGACAGCACCTGCCTCTAGCCCTCTCTCTGGCTTTGTGCTTGCTATTCCTTTCTTGGTGTGAACTGTGTCCAGGAGACAAACCAATGCCTTACTGTCCATGTCCTCCTTACTCCCTAGTCATACCACACACTCCAGAAAGTTCGACTGGGACTGACCAAGAGTATCAACAAGATTGACTGTTGATCATGATTGGCCTGCCCCACCCATGAACCCCTTTCTACCCAGAATATCTCAGCATTGACTTGCCATTAAGAAGAAAGCTCTGAGAACATGCTGGTGACCTTTCACCTAATCATCTAAGCCATCCTTCAGGGCTCAGACCAATTTCTACTCCGTGACAAAGCCGTCCCTGTCAACTGCAACTTACCACCATCTTCTTCCTTCACCTTTTGGACTCACAATATTTAACAACCACACCTCTCTTGTGTCTTCCTTCATCACTTCCTGCATGCTCCCTTTTGGCATGCCTACGTATGACCTTGCACCAGGGGCCAGGGGGCAGGTGTAGCATGGCACCTCTATATCTATCTATATCTATATCATCTATATCTATATCTATATATCTATCTATATATTTTATACATATACATGACCATCTCAGATCTCACAGGTGGCATCTGAAAAGTGATCTTTTGAAACATATAAGATTTGGATGGAAAAGACTTTGTGGTAGACAAAGGCATCAAGACAGGAAATGGTGGGTGGATATGTGGGGAGCCACCAGGATGGGTCCCAACCAGGCCAGCTCCTTCAAGTTGGCCCAGTCAGCACCTGGGCTTCACTCTTTCAGGCTTTACCCACTTTGGCAGCTTTCTACCCAGGGCCATTGGCGGGCAGTGACTCAGAGATGCTGCAGGAGGGAGTAGAAACAACAATGTGGTCACCTACTGTAAAACCCAGTCAGCCACCCCAGCCCAGATTTTCCATGCATGGGTAACCCTGCTAACCCATGCCCCTGGTCAACACCAGGACGCCCTCCATGGGCCTCAGCTTCATGAGGTACTACTAAAAATACTGTCTGCCTGAGAGGTGAGAGAAATGGCCACTAAGCACCCCATGGCGGTCTTGTTTGCTTCTGCAGACTGGTCAACAAGCCCTGAAGTTGGGTTAAAGCTCAGTGGGTGGTGGGGGTGGGCTGTGCTGGGGAGCAGGCCGGCCAAGGTTGAGAAAGAACAAAGAGAGAGGAGAGGGCCTGGGGGGAGCATGGAGCCTGTGCCTGGCAGCCACCTCCTGCTGGACCCCTGGAGGCACGCTGCTCAGCCCTCCCAGTTGAAGTGCTCTCTGGGGCAGAGGGGCGGGTGGTGGGCCCAGATGTACTGGGTTTTCCTAATGGATAAAGTCAATTTTGTGACTGAAAGGCTAACCATGGAATCTAATCACACAAATGAGAATTTGGCCTTCCCTCATCAAAACCACATGGGAATTCCCAGGAACTATCCAGGAGATTCTGATTCAGTGGCTCCAGTGAGGACTGTGAGTGAGTGAGTCAGTGATTGATTGATTGATTGATTATTCACAACAAGAATGCAAGACCTCTAGAAGAAGGCCTGGAATTAGAAAAAATTAGATCCACAAATGGTTACAGATCTTTTCTGTGTGTAGAGCAGCTGGAATCCCGGCCTCATCAGGCCAAATCACTCAAGGCTCAAATCACTCTGGCCTAGAAAAGGCCTCCCATGAAGTGCCCTGGAGAGCAAGAAAGAACCCTGAGCTCATCCTGTGGAAGGGAGTTCCTCATCCAAGGGGCAATGCTGCCACCTGCTGGCTAGTTCTAGAAACTTCTCCCATTTTCCAGGTGCCTGGTGTAAACAGGTGAGAAGCCAGGTGGCATGGCCCTGCCCTCCCTCTCGTTCTGCCTTTGAAAATGTTCTATTTCTATTCTGAGAACTACAGCATCCCCAGATCTTGCACCTCTTCTGTCTCCTCTCATTTAAGCCCATGTTCCCTGGGAAGCCACTAGTCAAAGGCAGATCCTGTTAATCTGATACCTTGCCCTGAATTCCATTTAGTTTAGCACACACTTGACATGAGCCAGGTGTGGGTTGGCCACACAGCGGAAAATAATTGAGGGCCTTTTGCAGAGGTGGTGATTCATGAAGATGGAGAATTCTTATCCAACGTGACGTCTGAGCTAAGTCCTAAGCATAAGCGAGAGTCAGCCAGGTGAAAAATAAAAAGGGAGATTCCAGGCAAAAACACTAGCACAATAGGATATTCTGGCCATTTGACTATAGAAACTCAATTGTTTTATTTTTAATCTACTTCTTTGCCCCAAAATGATGGAAGCATAAACATTGCCCCTCAATTTCTGGGCAGGTTTCGAGATTTAGAGAAAGGAAACAAGTTTTCCGGTTGCTAAAATTAGATTCTGGGTTTTAGAGGTCTCCAGGTCTGTTGTGACAGTACAAGAGGCAGGTCTAGGTTTGAGAGAAGAAGCCACATGACCAGAGAAGACAGCAGGCAGAGACACTTTCTCTCTACTAGAGAGTTCTCCTGGCCCGTGTGGGGAAGGGCTCTAAGTCACCACCCACAGCCTGGTCCTGCAGTGCCCCATAGGGGTATCCAGGCCCGGAGGGAAGTGGCCGCATACACTGCATTTTCAGCCTTGCAAAGAATCTCCAGGTTCTGAGAATGGCAGCGAAGCATCCCTGAGCCAGCAGACCTATGAGCCCCACGCTGAAAGAGCCCCAGATGTCTCCGTGCTAACCCTTGTTGCTAAATGCCCAGCCACCAGGCCCCCTCAGCCCATGAAGGACTTGGGGACCTCGACATAGGCTCAGAAACAGAGAAATACAAATTTAAACCACAATGAGAAAATAAAGGAACTCGATGTTCTTGCATGCCTGCTGTGCAGCAGATTCATACTGGTCATAGGCACAGGAAATACCAGGACGTGGCATCAGAAGAAAACGGAGAAGGTGTACCTATTGTAAAGCTGGTTGATGAAACTGTCTGGGTGGTGGGTAGGAGGCCAAGAGCCTAGGACATTCTGTAGCTCTGGTGGTTCCAGGATCCTAGCCAAATGTTCTCTCCCAAATGGCATGAGGCCTTATTTGTGCCCTAGAAGGTTGTGGTCGTCTGCCTCCCGAGTGCCACCTCTGCACTTATTCTGGGGCCAAACACAATGGAGGCCAAATTTGATCACATTCTACTTCTGCTCATAATCCTTCCGCAAAAGAAGTCTATACCTTCTAAAGTATATCCTTTTCAGTGCCCCCTCCCATGCCCTCCAGGATCGAGCCCAAGCTCCTTAGCATGTTCTACAGACCCTGCTTGTCCCTCAGGCCCCCATTTGGCCATTTTCTGAATCCCCACTTCCACCAGAATGGCCGAGTTAAGGCCTCTGTCCTGTGCTCCCACATCTGGGTTGCTCCCATCACGGCCCTGAGTACACTCTCAAACTACCTGCTCACTTCTTCATTTGTCTCACCACACTTTGGGGTACCTGAGGATAGAAACTGTGTGTGGATCACAATCACTTCTACAGTGCCAGAACAGCACCCTCATTTCAAAGGGGGTATTCAGCAAGTTTTCTTACAGGATATCCTCTCAACATGAGACCTCAAGGATTGGGGTGCAATTTCAAGAAGAGAAAGCATGGCACCAAATGCAAAGACCCTGGGGTTGGAAAGAATGTGGCGTGTCTAAGAAACATGCTAAGGACGCTGTGGCTTGGATGCAGAGAGGTAGGTGAGCAGGTGGCATGGAATTTGGTCTGTTAGGTTCCAAGCGTTGTGGGAAGTCATTGAAATGTGTTAAGCTGGATAGAAACATTATCCTATACCCACCACTTCTCTTTTTGCTTTCACTGAACACAGGCTCTCTTCTGAGAACGGTTCCCGGCAGCCTTCTCCAGTGGTGCTTAGTTTTCTCCACCACATCCCTCCTACCTCTGGGTGGGGCACCCGCCTTGTCTTCCTCACTCCTTCTTGCTGTTGCAAGCTATTCTTCCTCAAAAGTTCCCAGCTGTGAAGATCAAGTTGTCAGCCTGCAACGCCCACCATCCCTCAAACCCCAGATGACTACCCTTCATTCCTTCTATGGCACTTAGCACCAGGCTCACTGTCACCATCTGTCATCAGTCTTGGGACTATAACTCCATGGAACTGGCTTCTTAGTTCCCTGGGTGTTTCTCCCCCAGTGATGTCCTCCCAATGGCATCTCAAAGACTCAAGAGCCTGACATCGAGAGTAACTGCATCCCTGTCAGAATCTCAGCTAGGTGCGTCTTCCTCTCCGACCAGCACCTATCTCCTCCTGAAATCCCATCACTGGCAATCCTTCATCTCAGTGAATGGCTGCCTCTCTTACCTTTAACTCATGCCCCACTCCCCTCCTGTTCTCTCTCCCCACCCTACTTGGCTCAAATTCCATGGTTTATCACTTCAATTACTTCTTTCTTTCATATGCCCTCATCCCCAATACCCCTCTTTTGCTTCACTCTTTTGTTTGGCAAAACTCTGATCTAGTTAACTGCACCTCTGAGTCTACTCCATGCCTGTGCCCACAGAGTGGACCACAGCAGCAGGAAAGTGCACATCCTCACACTCTTCCTGACTGGCCATGACAGCTAACCTCAGGTGGGCCTATAATGCTGCCCGACAATCATGAACCCATGCACCGTCCCACATTCCTAGACAAATACTTTATACCTTCTTTTTATGCAGGTCCCCCACACCTCCTGCCCCACCTGCCATCTTAGCCAATGGCCTCACTTCCTATTGCACAGAGAAAAGGCAGCCCTAGAAAAAGCATTCCCTCAAGCTCCCACCTCTACATCTCCCCACACACCTCTGTCTGTGTCTATGTCCTTTAACGTTCCCCCTGTTCTTGTGGATGAGCTGCCCGCTCAGCTCAGAGGCTGACCCTTGTTTGGTCCTGGACCCAACCTCCTCTCACTTTCTCAACAACCTGAAGTTCCCTCTGCTCCTGCCTCAGGCTGTTCCCATGCTCAGCTCTCTCTACAGTGAAGCTCCTTGAATGGCCTGTCTATACTCATCGGCTACAATTCCTCTCCCGTCTGCAATCTACTCCAATCAACTTTTGAGGCCCATATGGCTAAATCAAATGGTAAAGTCACAGTCTTCATTTAACTTCATTTAATGGGCTCTCAGCAGCATTTGACATAATGGTAATTTCCTTCTCTTTGAACCATTTCTTCCCTTGCTCTCCAGAACCTCACATCTTTCTAGTTTATCCTCAAGGCCCTGTGTTCTCTGCTTTTCATCTCTTTTGCTTTTCATCTCCCCACTTCTCAGACTCTGTCCTTGGACTTCTTCCCTTTACTACTACTACCCTCTCTTGGTGACTCATATAATCATGTGGCTTTAAATGCAACCCATATGTTGATAACTCTTTAAATGTTATGTTCTACTAAGATCTCTATCTTGAATCAGATGCCTATATCCAATCCAGTGCTGATATCAATGATCTCTTATCTATCAGTTATCAGTTATCTTTAGGCATTGCCCAAGCCTAAGCTCCTTTGATCCTTTCTTGCAAAATCTACTCCGAAACACCTTCCCCATTTCAGTTAACCACAGCACCACCCTTCCAGTTGGTTGGGCCCCAAATCATAGGGTGTCCCTGATACCTCTTTTTCTCTTGCTTCCACATTCAACCTATAGCCAAATCATGTTAGCTTGAACTTCAAAATATTTCTGGCATTTGACCATTTCTCACCATTCTGATCTAAACCACTGGATTACTGCAATGTCTCCTAACTGACCTTCTTGAGTTTACTGTTGCTCCCATGTGGTTAACACATTACTCACAGCAAAAGCCAGACTCCTTAAAATGCCCTGCAAGATCCTACACAATCTGGCCATGACTTCATCTCCTCCTTCCCGCCTCCCCCCCTCCCCCCCCACCGCGCTCACTCTATCGGTCCACTCAGGCCTCCTTTCCCCCACAGTCTAGGCATGTTCCTGCCTCAGGGACTTTGTACTGGTTTTTCCATCTCCTGCCTTCTCCCAGATGTCTGTACATCTTGCTCTCTTGCCTCCTTCAAGGTTTTGCACAAAAGTTATCTCCTTAGTGAGATCTAGCTCAGCCACGCAATTCAAATTGCAATCCCCACACCCTCACTTCTAAGCCCCTTAACACTATTCAATTTTTCCCATAGCACTTATCAACATCTCACAGACCCTATCATCTGATTACTATGTTTATTTTGGGGGTTTGGGGTTTAAGATTAAAAAGCAAAGTTTATTTCTCTCTCGTGCTACATGTTCTCTGAGGGTCCGCACAGAGGCTCTACCCACCGTAGCCATTCAGGGATCCAGGTTACTGGACGGTGGAGGTACCACCCTCTCAAATGTTGCTGGTTTGTCAAGAGAGAGAGAAGGGGGAGCTTGGAGTCTCATTGAGAAACACGCATGCCATGTCGGAAAGACACTCATACTTCATTGGCCAGAAGTAATCACGCAGTCCTGACTAACCACAAGGGGCCAGGGAATAAATCCTACAGTATGCTAAGATGGGGGAAACTGGAAATATTTGATGGACAACATCATATGGTTACTAAGCAGTCAATATTTATTACATGAACAAATGAATCAATTCGAGGGAATGAGCTAGAAGCTTTTGCCCTTGATGAAGCCTTAGATATTGGAAATTGAGGAAAGGGGAGGAATATGATACAGGAGTCAGTGACAAATCAGATGTGTAGAGTGTGAGAAAGTCTAGTCTGACTCCTAGGTTTTCAGTCTGGGTGAGTGGAGGAATAGTAATTGTGACTTTATTTTACAAAAAAAAAAAAGGTACAGAAGATACAAATGTAGATGTGTTCCCATGTGTGTGCTAGGTAGGCTGTAAACAAGACACCTGCATCTTGCCGTCACTTGTTGCTAGATAAGATATGACATTTGGCATCAGGTCTTTTGCCAAATAAACAGGTAAACTGTTTATTCTTTGTGGTCAGAGGACCTGGGGACCTGGCTGGGAATCATAGGTGCCCTGTGCTCTGAAAGCACTTGCAACCTGTTATAGGGGCAGAGACCTACAAAATGTGGGGAGCAAGGAGGAATTTAGGGAGATGCAAGGCACTTTGAAAGTGTTGCCTCACAACGTGTCATCAGTGGAGTATTCTTATAGAATTTACCATTAAAGATACCCTACCCAGGATCATGCTCTTCCCAGAGCACCTGCACCTGGTGAGCCAGTAAGAAGGAGGTAGAAAGACCCGGTCTTCGGACATGGAGTGTTACTTGTGTCCTGGTTTTTAAATACAAATTCAATTTCTTTAATCGACACAGGGCTATCACATTATCTATTTCTCCTTGACCAAACTTAGGTAGTACATTTCTTTCAAGGAATTTTTCTATTCTAACCCATCAAATGTGTTGTGATACAGCTGTTTATAATATTTCCTTATTATTAATCTTTTAATGTCTGTAGAATCTATAGAGATGTCACAGCTCCCAACCCTGATATTAGTAGGTGGTGTTTTCTCTCTCTCTCTCTTTTTTTTTTAACATGATCAGTCTGACTAGAGGGTTATCAATTTTATTGATCTTCTCAAAGAGACACCTTTTGGTTTCACTAGTTTTTTTTCTATTGCATTTATTTTCTCTCTTAGTTATTTTTGCCTTTATCTTTATCATTCCCTTTATTCTACTTTAGGTTTACATTGATCTTCTTTTTTCTAGTTTCTTGAGGGGGAAACTGAGGTAGTCATTTTAGACCTTTCTTCTTTTATAATAGAGAACTTTTGTGTAAGTATAAGTTTCTAGTGGCTTGAATTTGTTTCTGTTTTGTTCACTGATAAAACTGCAATGTCAAAAACTGGAATTGGTACATAGTAGGTGCTAAATATTTGTCAAATTAATGAGTTAATGCCTCCTGTCTACCCAAAACCCTCTGAAGAGTTCCCATGTTATTCCAAAGAAAGCCAAGTCCTTACAGAATCCCTTCTCTGACCCCTGTTCTTGTTGTCCTGCCCTCCTCCCCCAGCTACACCCCCTTCTTTGCTGTCCCTCAGACAAGCCTGGCAGTATCTGAGCTCAGGGCTTTTGCATTTCCTGTTTTTCTGCCTGGAATCCTCACCCCCACCCCATTTCTCCAGGTAACAAATGATGTTTATCTTTGTGCCAAGAGTTTCTGCCATCTCTCATCCTCCCTTCCCCTGTGGCTCCTCCTGGATGAAGAAACTTGGCCGAAGAGCTGAATCCGGATACTTTGGGTTCTCATTTCCACAGCATCCCTGCCTAGAATCCTCACTAGAATCCTGTGCCCTGAGCCCATGAGCCCCATCACCTTGGGGTGCCTCATCAAAATCAGGTTTGTTTCTGCAAGGCTGAGGACTGGCATTGGCGGAAGCACTTTCACCTCATGAGGCACAGCCACTAGGAGGTTGTTGATACAAGAGTTTAACTTCATTCATTTTACAAACAAGGACATAATTTGCCTCACTGTTTTCAAATATAATGGCATAAAACTGTGCAAAGTGTGTCTTTATGTTTTTATAATCGCTTATAATTTTGTTTGTGTTTTTATCTCCATCCTCCACCCACACCCTCTGAGTAGGCTTGCCAGGGGTTTTCGAGACCTTTCCACTGCTGGGGTATGGTGCAGGACGACTCCTCAGTTCGTTTTAGCCAGGAGACTCCACACTGAGGGAGTTATGTTGCATTCCAGGGGCCCTAAAAGGAATTTCTTTCCAGAATCTCGGCTGCACACCCAGGGCCAGAGCATGAAGAAGAGAGGTTCTGTCCAGTTACTCTCCGTTCTGCAGTTGAAAAAGGAAAGAGGAGGTGGTTTTTTTTTTTGTTTTCATGGAAACCTCAAACGCCTCTCCTGTGAATTACCTCTGTGTTCAGGCAGCCGAGCTAGACAGCTGCGAGGAGAAGCATGTGTGTTTGGCGGGGGCCTTGGAAAGAAAAGGCCCCTTGTACCGTGGCCAGCGACTGGAGGTGGTGTGGCCAGGAGGACAGGGGAGTTGGGGAGCCCCGCAGCAGCTGCGCCAGAAGCCAAAATCCCAGTGGCAATGCTCAAGTGGGCCGGAGGGGGAGCCCGAGAGCCGAGACGCCCATCCCCGCGCAGAGGCGCACAGGGAGGGCTGTGCCCCAGAACACAGGGCCCCAAGGAATATGGTGTGAAATTCCTGACAGTAGTGAGGCCCCTTCCCTCCCCTTCTTTTCTTGGCATACTCAAACTCATCCTTCAAGGCCCAACTCAAAAGACGTTTCGTTTGGAAAGACTTCCCCAAAGCCCAGGCAAAGCCAATTCCCCCTCCTCCTCCTTGCAACCCGCAGCATTGGCGGCCCAAGGTGCCCCGGGTTCTCCAGCAGGCTTCGCAGGGCTTCGCAGGACCTGGCCTGGTTCCCCTGCACCAGCGGGTCTCAGCGCCTGGCTCAGAGCAGTGCTTCTCGGTGTACCTGGGACTCATGCTTCAGGATCCTGCATGGGCTGGTCGCAGTGCGGACTCCGGGATCCTCCTGGACCTGAGGAACCCCTGGGGAGTGTGCCCCGGAATCATCATATTTAACTAGATGCCCCAGTTATTCTTCTGCACAGCAAGACTGGCACAAAGTACAGTGTTTTTGACCAAGAATCAAAGCAAACCAGAGTAAGAAACACAGTTGCCATCACAACTCCGCATATACATAAAACTAAAACTAAAACAAAAACAACAAAAAAACTTGAAAGTAAAGTTTTCCTTACGATGTATCAGATATTCTGGTATATTTTATATTCTACTCTGTTCTGTTTTACTCCATTCTATTCAAACAAGCACGTTGGGTGTGACTTACTAAAGTGATTCCCTGGCCTGGTCACAAGTTTTGTGCCTCAGTTTGGAAAACATAGAGTGATGCTCACCAAATGTTTGATGAATGAATAAATGCAAGACAGAGCAACCAAGCGAATGCTTGTATCTCAGCAACTGTAAAACAGAGGGGCTGCGTTAGATAATTTCTAAGATCTTTTCATTCAAAATTCTGAGACCTGATGCCTTTTCTTCAATTTCCAACAGCTCCATCATGCCCTAGGGCTGGTGATCTTTACTTACAGCGATTCCCACTGATAGAAGAGTGCAGCGGGTTCTATTTCTGTGTGTTCATTAAGTAAGGACATGCAGTGCCTTCCCTTCTAGCGTCCCCAGGCTTGTTGTCTCCCAGCCTGGAAGGACCAGCAAAGGCAGGAGGCAAACCTAATAGTATAGGAGATTCCTGGAAGTCCTGTCTGTGGTGTTCTCTCCTTGTCTTCCACATGGTCCCAAGGTTAAGGTGGAATAGAAGAAATCTCTGTGACCTGAAAGGGTGTGTTATCCCCAGGGCAAAGAAAATGTGCTACTATATCAATAGAGAGAGTGAATGTTTGAGTGTTTGGCCAGTTGTATTCAGAGGGCTGTGAACCTCAGAGATTCCCATCCTGCGGCTGATATAGCTCATCCTCCTACAGTGTGGGCCAGGGGCTTTGGTGTTTATCTGGGAAGGCCACCACAGCACAGGGTGGGTCTTGAGGAGCCAGGAGGGGGCTGGTCTTCATGGAGAGTCACCAAAGAGGTTCTGGTTCAGTGGTACCTGGTTATAGCTCATCTATAGGGTAAGGCCTCAGGAGAGCTGGAGGAGAGTTCTTGTGGAGACCAGAGGTGGGGTTCTCCACTGCTTGCTTTTTTCTTTCTTTCTTTCTTTCTTTCTTTCTTTCTTTCTTTCTTTCTTTCTTTCTTTCTTTCTTTCAAGATTATTTACTTTGAGAGTGCAGGGGAGGGGAGGAGAGAAAGGGAGAGAGAGAAGCCTAAGCAGGCTCCACAGTGCTGAGCTGAATGCAGGGCTCAGTCTCATGACCTGAGCCAAAACCAAGAGTCGACACTTAGTCAACTGACCCATCCAGGCACCCCCTACTGCTTCCTGATGTTTGGATTATAGCAGAGGCTAGTTCCCCCCTCCCCAAATTTTATTATGATTAGCTAATATTGGTAGAGTCCTTGCACTCTGCAAGCCACATCATCTCATTTAATCCCCACAACTCTGTAAGGTAGACAACTATTATTAGCCTTAATTTACAGATCAAGAGGCTGAGACACAGAAAGGGTAAGTAACCGGCCCACACTCATGCAGCAAGTGGTAGAGGCAGGATTAACTAACCCACACAGCCTGACTCCAAAGCCTGCGTGCTCGGTCACTACACTGTGCAGCCTTCACCAGGGGCAGGTGGAGTTGTCAGCCAAGGGTGGTGGTGTCTACCTGGTGCTCTTCTGCAGAAGGTGCTGGCAAGTACTGGCATTCAGAGTCATCACCACGTCTTGTCATCCTGTCTGGAGCACGCACCTCCCACCCCGTCATTGATTACATGTGTTGAGTGTAGCTCATAATGAAGAGCCCAGGCTTATGCTCTTATGCCCAGACTCACTGCTCTGGGGATGTCGTTGAAACCCTGTTTGACTAGCCTGTCAGTGGGGATGCTTGGGACAAGGAGACCAAAGTGAGCCAGAAAAATGGTAGCTTTCTGGTGGCAGGTAAAGAAGGAAAAGCATTCTAGAGGAGCAGGGATGGTTAAAGACATCAAGCTCCCACCAGCTGTAGGATAAAAATAATAATACATCTTATTAAAAAACCACTCTATGGTTGACATTGGACGAAATTCTTTAAAAAATCTTGTTTTGGGGCACCTGGGTGGCGCAGTCGGTTGGGCGTCCGACTTCAGCCAGGTCACGATCTCGCGGTCCGTGGGTTCGAGCCCCGCGTCAGGCTCTGGGTTGATGGCTCAGAGCCTGGAGCCTGTTTCCGATTCTGTGTCTCCCTCTCTCTCTGCCCCTCCCCTGTTCATGCTCTGTCTCTCTCTGTCCCAAAAATAAATAAATGTTGAAAAAAAAAAATTTTAAAAAAAAAATAAAAAAAAAAAAATCTTGTTTTAGGGTATTTTCACAACAAGTCTGTCAATGAAGGTATTCTTTTCTCATTCTACAGAGAACCCAAGACTCAAAGAAGGTAAGGAAACTGATCAAGGTCATCTAACAAATAGAATTGGGATTCGAAGCCAGATGTGTCTAATCTAAGATCATGTACCCAGTTCCTATCCCACCCACAATTCTGCTTCTCACTTATATACTTTTACTCAACAAAGTTTCATGCCTGAGAGAAAAACAACACTATTGTGCTTGGGACACTTAAGTGGTTCCATTAATCTTCCTCAAGGATGACGCAGGGTGACAGCTGGTGGCAGAGCATGGGGAAACCCGCAGGGGAGAGGGTCCAGGCTTCAGAGTCTCATCTGCAGAACTTGGGAAGACTCTCGGGTCCTCTCAGAATTACTGTCTGACCCAGTGTCCAGACTCAGCCATGGTTCACCAGCTCAGCAAGGTGCCAAGCACCCTCCAGGTAGAGGGTCAGTCTCGTCCATTTTCTACCCATGTCACTCAGTTCCCTTCAGCCATCCATGTAGTTCAGACTGCTGAGCCCCTACACAGTGCCTAGTGGGGGCCAGGTGCCTTCCTTTCTCTTCCTGCCTTGTGCTTTTCTCTTCATCTCTGCTTTATTCCCTTCCCAGATAAGCAGGAAGGGGGGCCCTTATTTTCACCACTGCCAGTCAGGGCAGCTCTGGGACAATACCAGATTTTTAAGGCAGACTTGTTAATAATAACAAATAAGTAAAAACAATGTCTCCCTTGTTTCCACAACATAGGATTGAGCAGAATGATATAAATTCCAAAATTTCTTTAAAAGGTGGGGAAAGATGTGGTCCTAGGGGAAGTCCTTTCACTCCAATGCCTGTGGTCCTTACAGAGACTGTTGGGAAGACTGGATGAGACAGTGAATATGCTTGTGCTATCAGAAGTGGAGGCATCCAGGAAACAAAAGGGATCTGAGCAGCAGGTTGACCAGTGGTCTAAGCAGGACCCAGAGTACAGTTCTGAGACCTGATCAGTGCCCTGTGCACAACTCATCAGGATGGCGAAGTCTCATATATAGAAAAAGTGTGCTCCAATTCAAAGCAGGATTTTTAAGATGGCTAAGGGGACATCTCAGGGTAGGTGATTCAGGGAGATATAAGGCACACATTATTTTTCTATGTAGGTAGCATCTGGGCCACTCCTTACCCCTTTCATTGCTAGGTGGCCTACATACTAGTGAGATGATAACACCAATGTGCCTTGAAAACCAAGGAGGAGACAAAGTGGGCAAGTTAACATGGAAGGAAGTCCCATGGTATATGGTAATTAATTATTTGTTACAGTTGCTAGAAATAAAGCATGATGAGGAACAGGCTGTTCAGGATGGACACTAACAGGTAGGCATTCAATGGAACCATTGTCTCCTTAGGCAGCTGTACTGAGGAAAGAGATCTTCTAGGAGAGTGCAGTGACCTCACATACACAGGTCACATGGCCTCGGGGTGGAGGGACTAAGTTTTCAGGAGGAAATGAGGGTGGAGCCAGGCAAAGGCCAACCATGCAGACTCTAAGGGGTCAGTGTGTGGGTCACTTGTCCTGTAGTGGTTACGAATGTGACCCTAACAGCTCAGAATCGATCACAGCTCCACTGCGACCTTAGATGATGCACTAAGCTGTCTGTGCCTCAGTATCCTCAATCTGTAAATGGGAATACCATCGACAGGAGCCACTCCATCAAAATGTGGTAAAGATTAATGGAGACACTGCATGTGGTATGTTAGCATAGCGTTAGCACAAGGAAAGCTCAGTGAATGTACATCATCGCTGTGAAGCTGCCATGGGGAGGGACACATGCAGGCTGACCCCAGCCCCAGCTCTCACCACCACAGGCCCCTCCTGAGGAATTGAGCCATTTCCTTGTCAAAGGTGTCCAAAGCCCAACACTATACAATATGGCCACCTGAGAAATTTTGAGCAACAGTGTTGGGATGCAGGTTGGTGGTAACAGAATCTGCTAAGTTGCTGTGGGAGACATTTTACTTTAAGGGTCTATTTTCCCCCATCCTACACCATCCCTGCCAACACCAATGGTTCTCAACCTTTTTGGGACCATGGCCCCTTCGAGAAATATGTGATCGTTAGGGATCTTCTTGCTCAAACAGTGCATATCCACATAGCTGTAGCATTCTGCAGTTTATTTCAGGGGTTCTATGGATATGAAGGTTTGAATCCTGTTCTAGACTTTGAGACTCAAAGACCTCGAGGCATCTCTGCTGTCTGCCTATTCCCTCTGAAGCCACAACTATAAAACTCCAAGGTGCAGATAGACCTGCTTTTCTGGATCATACTCTGAAAATTGCTGTTCAGAAAAATGGATGAGGTGTCAGTATTGCCATCAGAGTTGCAGCCCTAATGAGGCCACTGGGATCAAAAGGAGCCCCTTGAGCCATGTCTTCCCTAGAAACAACAGCATCAATAGTAACAATGAAGGCAGCTGACTTTTCTGGGCACAGCTATGTGTGAGATACTGAGCTAAACTCTTTACATGCATTAGCATATTTGATTCTCCAAGACCCCCATGATGAGGATGCCATTATCTGATGCCATCAAATGGGGATTCTCATTTTACAGATGAGAAGCTAAGGCACAGAGTGATTAAGTAACCTACCCAAAGTCACACAGCTAGTGAGTGGTAAGGTAGGCCAGTCCCACAACCTGCTGTCAACCAGTATACTTTTTGGCTACTCAGGGACATCACAGGTACCATACTCCCATCTCCTGTTTTAATGTCCTGAGCTTTCACCCTAGTAAAGACACATTAGACGTGAGTGGGTGCAAGTTCTGGAAAGAGTGACTCTCATATCCTGGGCCAACCTTTTTCTTCAAAATGAACCTGCATGGGAGCCAATGCTGAAGGATGGAGAGAGGTCCTAGGCGGGCCTGGTATCCATGAGAATAAGGAGAGAAAACAATCTCCCTGCATCCCACCCTGCCGTGAAATTGTCATGGGCATGTTTGAGCCGATGAGTACTTCAAAAAATTCTGGGAACACCCCTTTGTCAAACCACAGCTCTACAAAAGGCACGCACCAGAATAGGGGAGGTTGTACACCCTGTCCTGCCTGCCGGGGAAGGAAAAAGCATGCTTTCCCCAGGAAGGTTGCATGTGACAGTGGTCTATGGACATATCAGGGCAGGACTGAAGGATGGATTTCTTGCTCTGCTGGGGAGAAGGAATGGGAGTGAGCAGGAAGGAAAGGCCACCTGCAGGAGGACTGAGCAACCTTTCTGAGGGAGGAGGGGAGAGGGAGGGAGGCTCTGGCAGGAGGGGAGGCGGGAGCAGAGGGAAGGCAGGACCTTTCAGGCAGTGAGAGAGGGCAGCCCCACTGTATTTCCCAGGCTGCTCTCTGGGATGCAGGCAGGAAGGTCGAGTGTATTACACTGGCCCCACCTCCTGAAGCTCTCTCTGCAGCTGCTGGACTGGACACAAAAGAGTGAGGGACAGAGACACCACCTCCGCTGATTTGTACCAAACTCTGGTTCCAGTGGCTGAGAGGCCACATGTGACAGAAGTCAGGGTGGGGGACCCACGCAGCTGTGTGCATTTCCCAGGTAAGCAACTATTTGTGTCAGAGCCAGAGGTAGAGAGCAAGGCCTGAAGGCAGAGGAGAAGGCGGGAGGTGGCTGCCCCGGGGATGGACCTAGAACTATCGATAAGTTACCTTATTGATAAGTTACTATCTATAAGATTACCTAACTAATCTATAGAAGGAAAGTAGGAAGAGGGGCTGGGGCCAGCGCCAGAACAAGCCCTCAGGCTAGGCTTCTACAAGGTGTCCCTGTCTGAGGTAAGTAAGGCTTACATTTGGGCCACTTCTGGCCGGCAAGTGTGGTGGGAGTTCCAGGGCAGGGCTGTGCTCTGACAGCCTCTGGGGGTCAGCAGATCTGGAGAGCAGAGGGACCCGCCACACCATGGCATCAGTGTTCTTCCAGACCAGGAATGTTTGTGTAGGCTTTGCCAGAAAGCCCTCCCCTGGGCCCCTGCCTTCCTGTCGGTCTTCTTGGTGGTCAAGAGAGAACCTCTGGAAGCTACAGAAGGAAGAAAACAGGATATATTCCCTAGGGCTGTGGCTTCAGACAGGGGAGGGACTTCCCACCTGAAAAGACAATCTCCTGTCAGGCTTCTGAGAAGCTGTGAGCTGGCGGAGCGTGCCCTGAGGAGGCTCACCTGTGGCCCAGAAGAAGGGGAACGAGACACGTATGTAAAACAGGGTCTGTGTGCTGGAGGGGGGTTGGGGGCGGGCAAAGTAAGTGGTCTGCAAGCAGTTCCGTATGAACGTGCACAGAGTGTTGTCCCAGAGAAAGAAAGAAGCTTAAGAAGTCTATCTCAATCAAATCCAGCATCCCTTTGCTGTCCCTGCTGGTGGACCACCGTCCCTGATCGGGCATGCTGGCCTGTGCTGTGACCCTTCTATTGACTAGACACACACACACACACACACACACACACACAATAACTGGGATTATGATCAGGCAGGAGCTGGGGGAAGGACAGTTTGATGAGCTGGGGCTAGGACATGACTTTATTGTGTGAACCTTGACCACCAAACTATGACTGTCCATCTAGACACCTCCCAGAAGTCCCGCTTGGGTGCAGAGGAGCTCATGGTACAAGGGACAATGCGCTAGTCATTGAATGCCAGCTGCGTGCAGGAGCTTCCCACAGACTACACAGTAGGGGTATTACCTTCCATCTTTCAGAGGAAGAAAAACAAGGCTCTGAGACCCTAATTGATGCACAAGCATATGCTTTTGAGTTTGATACACATCTGCTGAATGAATGACTACTCTTTGCTGGGGTAACAGAATGCCTCCTGCCATACGGGGAGCACACTGGAGCCACACCAAGTGCAGAGATCACTCCTCTTATCCTGCCCTAGACGTGGAAGGTGGAAGGTGGGAGGTGGGAGGTGGGAGGTGGGAGGTGGGAGGTGGGCAGAGGAGGAAAGAAGGAGCTTTCTGAAAGTAAATACTCAGTGACTAATACTCTTGACCACCCCAGGCAACAGTCTCCACAGCATGTGTCCTGGCCTCTCTCTGCGGAGGGCAATTTGGGTCAACACGAGCAGGGAGGAGCCCAGTGGTGGGGCCCCAGAGCCAAGGTTCCTTGGCCTGGAAAACACAAGGCGCTTTGATGCCTACAGAAAGCAGTGGCTCTCCCCCAGGATGCTGTGGCTGCTCTTGGGCAGGGCCCTGCCCCAGGGCAGGCCTCAGTCTGGAGGCCACATCTGGGAGGTAGGCCCTAAGGCTCAGGGTGTAACATGATGGCCTCAAGTTAAAGAGAAGCCTCAGGGCTGTTGTCTATGAGCAGTGTGGTCTTGGGCAGGTAGGAAACCTCATGAACCCTCACTCTCCTGGTCTGTAAAATGGAAAGATTAACAGCATTCCTCTTAAAGGCTGCTGGAAAGAATAAATGAAATCATGCTTATGAGGTGCTCAGCATTCTGTCTGGCTCATAATGTCTTCCCAGAAAGTGGAACTGCTAGCATTATCCCCTCTGAGAGTCCCAGAAGGTTGCCTCCAGACAAAAGCAAACTCAGCCCTCTGGTCTGAAATTGCTCCTTGCCCCCGGGCCTGCAGGAGCCCACTTCTCACTCCAGCGGCTCCTGTAAAATGTGTCACTCACACAAACAATCCTTAGTAAGCCAATCCCGGCAAGCTTTCTCTGTGTCTTCAAGCTAAAATAAAATCACTCAGAAAACAAAACTCAATGGCTTCCTTGTCTTATGCCTTGCTCTCAAAACCTTAAGTCTATGCTTCTCAAATCGGGGTACATGCATCCCTGGGGGCATATGGGGTTTGCCAGAAACACATGAGGCCATGGGATAAATATTGCATGCTTAAGGGGGAAAAGTTAAACATTTAAACCGAAGGTAACTTAAAACACGATCTTTGGGGAAAAAAAAAAGACAGTATTTAGTGGAAAAGAAAAAGAAACACAGGGTAAATGTGTGTATAAATACATATATACATGTGTATATGATTTACTTAAATTAGAAATACATAAATATAACATTGTATGTCAATTACACTTCAATAAAACTATTTCCGTAAGAATACATAAAAATGAGATATGTTAAACAAAAAAATCAACATGACATAGAATGTAAATTCTCATGACTGTTTAAGATGAAGCAATGTATTTTTTTAAATATAATTTATCGTCAAGTTAGCTAACATACATTGTATACAGTGTGCTCTTGGTGTTGGGGGTAGATTCCCGTGGTTCGTCGCTTACATACAACACTCAGGGCTAAGACATTTTAAGGATAGTTCAAGTTTCTACAAGCACCCCCCCACCCAGGGTGCATATGTTCACTGCCTCCCCAGCAGCTAGGGGCTCTTTATTGCAAAGGCCTGAGAAGCTCTGTTTAAGCAGGGAGGGGCGGCTGGGTGTCTTCTTGGGTACGTCCTGACCCACCTTCCTGACCCACCTGCATTCTCCCAGTGGCTGCTCCTTATCTTTGGAGGACATGGCCTCACACCCCCGAGCCTGGGAGGTAGTCCCAGCTGATGCCACCGAGAGATGGCAGACTTGGACACGTGGCAGGGACATCAGGAGCCAGCCTGGTTTTCAGCTTCCCAGGTGGGCCAACAGTTTAAGAAGCCTGAGGAGGCCAAGACCTTGCGTCCTGCCCTGTCTTCTAGTCTTCTCCCATGCTCATAGAGAAGCCACCTGGCCAGCAGCTGGGGTTTGAGCCCCCTGGACAGGGCAGGGCCCAGCTGGCACTGGGCAAATATCCTGCCCTTGCCACCCCTGACAACATGCTCTCCTGGGGCTTCTGGCAAGTGGACCATTAAAGTGATTAAGGATGGCCGTGTGGGTTTTTCGGGAGGGCCCAGCTCCCCCTTGCCAGTGAGGAGCAACAATGTGCCAAGCACAGCTACCAGCTGGAAAGAGACCTGTAGGGAGAACCTCAGTCCCCGTGGCCATGAAGGTGATGAAGTACATTCTTTGTGATTTCTCTTCATACCTCCCTTTTTTGCAGGTATCCTGAGCCAAGCAAAGGTTCTGTCTAGGAGGAACAGGAATAGAAGTGCCTGAACATCATGACACAGGTGGACCCCCAGGACAGGTGGGGCAAGGTGTCTCCTCTTTGTAGCCTGCCGGAGGAGGCTCATGACCCCCGGATGCTGAGCATGAGCTTAGAGAGTGAGGATGAGGACGGTGGGGAGGCAGGAGGCAAAGGGAGCCCTAGGGGCCATGATCACCAGGCCTGTCCAAGAAGCAGCCCCCAAGTGACTCAAGACAATCCTGACTTGCCATGGGATCATCCATCCAGTGAGGAAGAGAGATTCTCTGGCTCCTTTAGTTCTGGGAGCCCGGGGAAGGAACCGATGGGGGTGCCTCGGAAGAAGGCCAGCTGGAGGAGAGATGAGTCAAAGATCACCCGGACCCAGGACTCCTCTGGGGCAGGCATAGCTCCGGGGACCGTCCCCAGTGACCCCTCACACAAGTTGTTAGGTCCAGTGCAACCGCTTAGGGACTCACTACCTTCAGGTGCTGACGGAGACTCCACGGAAAACCTGGACACTGCCTTGGGTGTCCCATCCAGCTTCCCTGATACTGGAAGGTATTTCTGTGCACAGAGGGGTGTAGATACCCCAGACCACTCCTCCCTCATGCGTTTCCCCAAGCCCGGTGGCAGCTGGGACCTACCCACGCAGGAGACTCGCACACCAGCGCGGGGATCGGCCTCCCCAGCCGGCCTGGCAGCAGCGCTGAAGGCCAAAGCGCAGATGGGCAGGAAGGGCCAGAATCCCGAGGGCACGTGTGAGGGCGGGCAAAGGGAGGCGCACCCCTACAAGTGTCTGCGAGGAGGAAGGGCCTTCCAGAAGTCCGGCAGCCTGCTGAGCCCATCGCAGCCCCGAGGCACGAAGCCTTACGCCTGTGAGCTGTGCGGGAAGGCCTACTCCCACCGCGGCACGCTCCAGCAGCACCGGCGCCTGCACACGGGCGAGCGACCCTACCGGTGCCCCTTCTGCGACAAGGCCTACACCTGGTCCTCGGACCACCGCAAGCACATCCGCACCCACACAGGCGAGAAACCCTACCCCTGCCCGGACTGCGGGAAGGCCTTCGTGCGCTCCTCCGACCTGCGCAAACACCAGCGCAACATGCACAGCAACAACAAGCCCTTCCCGTGCGCGGAGTGCGGCCTGACCTTCAACAAGCCGCTGTCTCTGCTGCGCCACCAACGCACGCACCTGGGGGAGAAGCCCTTCCGCTGCCCGGCTTGCGACAGGGAGTTTGCGGTGGCCAGTCGAATGATGGAGCACCAGCGCGTGCATTCGGGCGAGCGGCCCTTCCCCTGCCCCACCTGCGGCAAGTGCTTCACCAAATCCTCCAACCTGATCGAGCACCAGACCCTGCACACCGGCCAGAGGCCCTTCAAGTGCGCGGATTGCGGCGTGGCCTTCGCGCAGCCCTCGCGCCTCGTGCGCCACCAGCGCATCCACACCGGCGAGAGGCCCTTTCCTTGCGCCCAGTGTGGCCAGGCCTTTGCCCGATCCTCCACCCTGAAGCGGCACCAGCAGATTCACTCTGGGGAGAAGGGCTTCCTCTGCGCCGAGTGCGGCAGGGCCTTCCGCATTGCCTCCGAGCTGGCCCAGCACATTCGGGTGCACAACGGGGAGAGGCCCTATCAGTGTGAGGACTGCGGCCAGGCCTTCACCAGGTCCAATCATCTCCAGCGGCACCGAGCTAAGCACAGTGCCGGCAAGAAGGAGCCCATCCCCTCCTCCTCTGATGAGTGAGGGCTCTGTCAGCTAACTCTCAGGACGGTGAAGACACTGTCGACCTCATTACCTTGAACCCTCCTCTGTGGGCAAGCCCGTTCTCATGGTATTGTCACCTCGCCCTACTGGTCAGCCTTTTCTCCCAGCGGGTCGCCGGCCATGGGGTGATCCATTTGATTTGTATGTTTGGTCTCTTTGTGTAAAAACGAACAGGAGGGCTGGCATCCCTGTGTGTGGCTTCATGTCAGTCTTCTGAATCTCAGAGGTCATATTCCATTGGAAAAGGATAAGAAAAAGTGGCAAGAGCTGGTCAAGAGTTGAGTTCCTTGGCTGAGGGATCTCGATGGATTGGGAATTATAGAATTCAATCGTGGGCACTGTGCAAGGCTCCAGAGATAAGTAAAGAAAAAGAATGTCGTGTCCTGCCCTGGAAGCCATATGCAAATACTAAGAAGGCATGAGGGTCTGGGCCTCTTGGGGAAAAAGGTACTTTTCCTTTTTTACATGAATAAAGGAATCCCCAGATGTGGTCTCTGTGAGCAACTCTTCTCAAGCAGCAAAGCCTCCCTGGGGCTAGCTCAGACCCAGCCAGACAGCACATTATTTCACTTTCCTCCCAAATTACTTTACCCTTGGGCAATGAGTCTTGGCTTTGAAGTAGAGAAGGTCTCTATCTTAAAGAGAGGGGAGCTTATGTTCTGTGTTTTGGAACCAGTTATTCTGGTTCCAGAACAACCTTAGCATCTGAAAAACGTCCATTCCTCTTTTCGGTCAAACTCAGTAACTGGATTCAACCTGAGTCTCACCCACAAAATTCACATGTGCCTCCTGTCTGGCCACCTCTTTTCCTTTTCCCACCCTGGGACCTTACCTCCTATGTAATAGAGAGTAATATGCCCATTTACAGACAGATATATAAAATTTCTCCATATGGGCCTGACCATAATTCAAGAAACCTTTTAGATTCATTGAAATCTTTGAGTATCATTAGCTCCAATTTGAAGTAAAAAAATAAAATACCTCTTGCCCAAGTGCCAAGTGTCTGTGTTTCAAAGTCATTAAGACCAGGTTTGGAAACCAACATGACTCACAATTACTCTGTAATGAGGTTATTTGCAATTTGTATTATGAACAGCCATTCTCCATAATGTATTGATTTTCTGTAGTTTATTTTTATTTTTAAAACATTTTAAAATGTATGATTTATTTTTGGGAGAGAGAGAGAGTGAGGGAGGGACAGAGGGAGGAGGAGACACAGAATCTGAAGCAGACTTCGGGCTCTGAGCTGTCAGCACAGAGCCCGATGTGGGGCTCAAACCCACAACCTGCAAGATCATGACCTGAGCTGAAGTCAGAGGCTTAATCAACTGAGCCACCCAGGTGCCCAATTTTCTATAGTTTAAGGTCAGTGGTTCTTAGTTCTGGACCTCAACTGTGAAGAATCCATGACCTCACAGAGTTCCCTTGATGCCTATGGGAAAAGAGCGCTTCTAATCTTACCAAAGTTAAATAAGCTATTCCATAAGAATGTATAGTATATTCCTTTTGTAGCTATCATTAGCATTTTTTTTAATTGCCACCAAAGGGTGCCAAATCCGAATTTCTCTTGGATTCCATCTTGACACATGGGAGCCAAAGAGAAGGGGTACATGTTGTCATGCCTTGTTTGACAAAGGTAACCTTGGTATAAGAGTTCTGACTGCATGTCTGGAGGTTTTGTGTCTCAATTCCCTTAGATACATCTGCATGTTCAAACAACAGAGTTGGCCTGGTTCTGGGGCTGACATGACAGCCAGTGGTTATTAGTCCATTCCCATTATTTACCAGTGATATGACCTTGGCTTCAACTTCTGTATCTGGCTAATTAGGAAGGACAATAGTGGGGTAATGAAAGTTGGAGTTATCCTGCCAGGAAAGGAAATTAGGTTGAAGTCACAGGTATTAAATTGGTAGATAAGTCATAAAATCAACCATAACCTCGTGATTATGAACAAAGTAAAGGCTAGTATATTTTTCCTGGGTAATCAATGAAATCTTTGAAGATTGAAGTTATTGCTTTTCTTTGTATTTTTTTAAAGATAATTGTCAGTACAGTTTTAATAGTTAAAAGTTTTAGTTTGCTTCTATAAATTTTTAAGGCATTGTTCCCCAGACCAGTTCATAGAATGGCTGTATAGAAATCACCTGGGCTGTTTGTTAACCATAGAACTTCCTAAATCCTAGCTTGGAATATTGGAACAGGTCTGTAGCGCATCTTGGATTCTAATATTTTAAGCTTCCTGTGTGTCCTGATGCACAGCCAAGTTGGGACCACTGGTATAATTAATGTGTTGGTAATAATTAAAGTTTATCATCTAGTAAGCAGACAATATGAAAATAAACAGGCAATCAGGATGAGATCACAACAGAATGAAACTAAAAATAGGTTCCAACTGCTAGAACTCCTCCTGACTTGGATATGGAAAACTCAAATTAGCAAGCAGGTTTTGATATGGTCCCCTAATCTCATTTCTGCAGATGAGAGGCAGTATCTAGGTATAGGCTTCTGGATGGGCACATCTTTGGGGAGATGGTGAACATCCTTTTTTTGTTAATATGCAGAGAAAAGCTAGATTAGCTTGTGCTGGGTATCTTTAGAGCTACATCCTGTGTTTCTGGAATATAAGGGAATATAATATACTGAACAGACTGAAGAGAAGTTCACTAATCCTTCAGTGCTATCATATAATCAAGTCACAATTTAAGGAAAAGTCTCCCAACCAGTGTTTTCTCACACCAGCTGCAAGGGTCATGCTGAATAGGGATTGCAGGGGAAAGCAGGCCCACTACTGTAGCCACCGGTCACTGGGCTGGGCAGTGGCACACAAGTGGAAGGCAGCGATACAGGCAGTGGAGAAGCCAGTACAGAAGAGAGGCCAACCAGATGCAAAGTGGCTTGGCACAAATTCTTCCCACTAGAGTCTGTCCTTCCAAAGTGGAGGCAGTTGGAAGAAGGAAGACCTATGGTTTACTTAAGAATGGATTTGGGAGAACCTGGGTTGGCAGCTAGTAATCATTATTTCCTTAGAAAAGGTGTTAATAACCTGGCCAGGAGAAAGGAATTTGAGTTAAAGGAGTGATGGTTCCTGGAAGGCCCACCAATGTTTTACCTCACTGACTAACAAAACATTCTGTGTCTATGCCATTCACAGAAAAATACACCAGCAATGAATCTTGACACAGCATTTACTCAAAATTTTATAACCTAAATGCATACACATCAAAAAGCTATATTATCTCTGATATGAAGCCAACAAATCACACGGGAGTTCCAGCTAGGCCTTGACAATTCTTGCAGGGAAGAAAATCATTGTTTAATTGATAGAATACTTGAGCAGATGTCACTGTTAAACCCAGAAATAGGCTGTGAACCACAAATTCAAGGATCCATGAAAATATTGCCAAAGATGGAACAGCAATGTTTAATCAAGCCAGAAAAATGGTATCTTTTTAAAGTTGAGAGGGAAGCTCATCTTTAACATAAGTTGCCCTCTCTCCATTTTGCATAAAATTTTGCCAGAACAGTTAAAAATTTTCCACCATGGTACAATAATAATTTCTTATGTTTTCTTCTTAGCCAATTCCCGCATCCTCAGTCAGAGTTGGCTCACAGTTTCAATGTCTTAGGAGTGTCAGGCACTCAGTAGAATGGTTCAGTGAATAAATGGAGCCTCTGTAAAACCCAAGCTATAATTAAGATGTAAAGTAAAACATTTCTTCTGTAAAGTGAAGAGGATGTAGAGGAGGCTGAGGACAAGGAGGGAAGCAAGGATCTTCTGTGGTAGTTTAGGTGAAGTTAGGACAAGTGGGGGCTAGTAAATAAGATGAAGAGATGCCCAAGATTTCAGAGATGGAATCAATAAGGTTTGGTGACAGGAAAATAACAGCTACCATTCAGTGACACTTTTTAGGGGTCTGACACTACATCCATTATCCCAATTAGCCCTTACAACAATCTGTTATGTGAGAACCTTGAAAAATATTCCCACATGAGGTAAATAACAGTGTTCTTTTCTAGGAAAGCAGGTAAGACTAATAGGTCTTGGCTATTGTCTATCAGTATGGTTAAGCAAGGGTCACTAAGGTTTATGTGCTCCTTCTCAGAAATAGGTTGCATATCTGCCACCAGGAGAATGTGCTGCAAATCCCCCATTTTTGGTTTAGAAACATGCTTGCTTACATTTTTATTTTCTACCATTGTGGTGGCTTAAAAAATGTACCCACATAAGTGTCCGTCACGGAATGATTGGGTAAAGAAGATATGGTGGACACATACATACACACAATGGAAAACTATTTAGCCATGAGAAAGAAGGACGTCTCCCATTTGTGACAATACAGGTAGACATGGACATTATATATGCTAAGTGAGATAAGTCAGAGAGAAAGACAAATGCTATATGATATCACTTATATGTGGAATCTAAAAAAGTCAAACATATAGAAGATAGAATAGTGGTTGCCAGATGCTGGGGGTGGGGGAATTGAGGAGATGTTGGTCAAAGGGTACATGCTTTCAGCTATAAGATGAATGAGGTGTGAGGACCTAATGTAAAACATGGTGACTGTAGTTGATAACATTGTACCATATAACTGAAATATTTTAAGAGAGTAGAACTTAAGTATTTTCACCAAAAATAAGAAAAGATGAATATGTGACATGATGGATGTGTTAACTAGAAAGACAGAACCCTTTCACAGTGTATATGTATATCAAATCACCACAAGGCATACTTTATCTTAGAGTTTTATATGTCAACATACCTCAAGAAAGCTGAAATAAAAAAACCCCAAAGAATTAAAAAATTAAATAAAAATAAAAAATATACCCACAAATTCTTTGATACCCTTCCTTTTAAGAAGTGAGCTTAATCTCTCTTCTTTTTTGTGTGGGCTGAACTCAGTGACTTGGTTCTAATCAATGGAATAAGGTGGAAGTGTTGGTGCACAACTTCTGAGGCTAGATCATAAAAAGCATTGTGGCTTCCATAGCTCTCTCTCTTTCTCTCTCTCTCTCCCCCTTGCCCTCCGCCCCCACTATTACTTGCTCCGAGGGAAGCCAGCTACCACGTCATGAGCAGCCTTATAAAGAGGGCTTGGTGGTGAAGACATCTGGAGCAGCCACATTAGTGAGCCTAGAGGGGACTGTTTAGCCCCAGTCAAGAGTTCAGATGACTACAGACCTGGCTGACTACTTGACTAAGACCTCCTAAGAGACCTGAAGCCAGAACTATTTATCTAAGCGGCTCCCAAATTC
Organism: Neofelis nebulosa; assembly: GCF_028018385.1. Classification (NCBI taxonomy): domain Eukaryota; kingdom Metazoa; phylum Chordata; class Mammalia; order Carnivora; family Felidae; genus Neofelis; species Neofelis nebulosa. The sequence goes on from NC_080796.1 coordinate 32,584,214, forward strand.
CTGACCCTTGGAAACACTGTGAAATAATAAGTGCTTGTTATTTTAAGCTGCTAAGTTTGGTTGGTAATTTGTTAATGCAGCAATAACTAACAAACCATAATACAGAGAATAATTCACTCCTAATGAGTAGGAGAGCAGTCACTCACTAGATGTCATCATGAGCCCTGATTTCTGCCCTAGGAAAATTGACAGATGGGTTGGAACACTTCTCCACTTCCTGTCACCACATCCCCATGCCCACCCCTAGTCGGTGGTTACTATTGAGGCTGGCAGAGGCCCAGCTGGTATTCAGGAAACCCCTGTGTCATCTGCCCCATTGCCAAATGAGCTATCCTAACTCTAGGACCCAGCAAAAAGGAACCTCTGGGAAACGGGCAGAAACACTGCGGGTAAGATCTAGACACCAGCACCACATTTGATATGGAATGATAAGAATCAAACCCTTTTTTAAAAATTATTTCTTATTTTTTAAAATTTACATCCAAATTACTTAGCATATACTGCAACAATGATTTCAGGAGTAGATTCCTTAGTGCCCCTTATCCATTTAGCCCATCTCCCCTCTCACAGCCCCTCCAGTAACCCTCAGTTTGTTCTCCATATTTATGAGTCTCTTCTGTTTTGTCCCCCTCCCTGTTTTTATATTATTTTTGTTTCCCTTCCCTTATGTTCATCTGTTTTGTTTCTTAAAGTCCTCATATGAGTGAAGTCATATGATTTTTGTCTTTCTCTGACTGACTAATTTCACTTAGCATAATACCCTCCAGTTCCAACCACGTAATTGCAAATGGCAAGATTTCATTCTTTTGGATTGCTGAGTAATACTCCATTGTATATATATACCACATCTTCTTTATCCATTCATCCATTGATGGACATTTGGGCTCTTTCCATATTTTGGCTACTGTTGATAGTGCTGCTATAAACATGGGGGTGCATGTGTCCCTTTGAAACAGTACCCTTGTATCCCATGGATAAATGCCTAGTAGTGCAATTGCTGGGTTGTAGGTGTTTTTAGTTCTATTTTTAGTTTTTGGAGGAACCACCATACTGTTTCCCAGAGTGGCTACACTAGCTTGCATTCCTACCAACAATGCTTCTTTCTCCACTTCCTCTTTCTCCACATCCTCGCCAACATCTGTTGTTGCCTGAGTTGTTAATGTTAGCCATTCTTACAGGTGTAAGGTGGTATCTCATTGTGGTTTTGATTTGGATTTCCCTGATGATGAGTGATGTGGAGCATTTTTTCATGTGTCGGTTGGCCATCTGGATATCTTCTTTGGAGAAGTGTCTATTCATGTCTTTTGCTCATGTTTTCACTGGATTATTTGTTTTTTGGGTGTTGAGTTTGATAAGTTCTTTATAGATTTTGGGTACTAACCCTTTATCTAATATGTCATTTGCAAATATCTTCTCCCATTCTGTCGGTTGCCTTTTAGTTTTGCTGATTGTTTCCTTCGCTGTGCAGAAGCTTTTTATTTTGATGAGGTCCCAGTAGTTCATTTTTGCTTTTGTTTCCCTTGCCTCTGGAGACGTGTTGAGTAAGAAGTTGCTGCGGCCAAGATCAAAGAGGCTTTTGCCTGCTTTCTCCTCGAGGATTTTGATGGCTTCCTGTCTTACATTGAGGTCTTTCATCCATTTTGAGTTTATTTTTGTGTATGGTGTAAGAAAGTGGTCCAGGTTCATTCTTCTCCAAGTCGCTGTCCAGTTTCCCCAGCACCACTTGCTGAAAAGACTGTCTTTATTCCATTGGATATCTTTCCTGCTTTGTCAAAGATTAGTTGGCCATACATTTTTGGGTCCATTTCTGGGTTCTCTATTCTGTTGCATTGATCTGAGTGTCTGTTCTTGTGCCGGTACCATACTGTCTTGATGATTACAGCTTTGTAGTATAACTTGAAGTCTGGGATTGTGATGCCTCCTGCTTTGGTTTTCATTTTCAAGATTGCTTTGGCTATTCAGGGTCTTTTCTGATTCCATACAAATTTTCAGATTATTGTTCTAGCTCTGTGAAGAACCCTGGTGTTATTTTGATAGGGATTGCATTGAATATGTAGATTGCTTTGGGTAGTATTGACATTTTAACAATATTTGTTCTTCCTATCCAGCAGCATGGAATCTTTTTCTATTTTTTTGTCTCTTCTTCAATTTCTTTCATAAGCTTTCTATAGTTTTCAGCATATAGATTTTCCCATCTTTGGTTAGATTTATTCCTAGGTATTTTATGTTTTTTTGTGCAACTGTAAATGGGATCGATTCCTTGATTTCTCTTTCTGTTGCTTCATTGTCAGTGTATAGGAAGGCGACCGATTTCTGTGCGTTGATTTTATATCCTGCAACTTTGCTGAATTCATGAATCAATTCTAGAAGTTTTTTTGGTGGAATCTTTTGGGTTTTCCATATAGAGTATCATGTCATCTGTGAGGAGTGAATGTTTGACCTCCTCCTGGCTGATTTGGATGCCTTTTATTTTTTTGTGTTGTCTGATTGCAGAGGCTAAGACTTCCAATACTATTCTGAATAACAGTGGCGAGAGTGGACATCCCTGTCTTTTTCCTGACCCTAGAGGGAAAGCTCTCAGTTTTTCCTCGTTGAGGATGATATTAGCGTTGGGTCGTTCATATATGGCTTTTATGATCTCAAGGTATGCTCCTTCTATCCCTACTTCCTTGAGGGTTTTTATTAAGAAAGGATGCTGTATTTTGTCAAATGCTTTCTCTGCATCTATTGAGAGGATCATATGGTTCTTGTCCTTTCTTTTATTGATGTGATGGATCATGTTAATTGTTTGGCAGATATTGAACCAGCTCTGCATCCCAGGTATAAATCCCACTTGGTCGTGGTGAATAAATTTTTTAATGTATTGTTGGAGCCAGTTGGCTAATATCTTGTTGAGGATTTTTGCATCCATGTTCATCAGGGAAATTGGTCTATAGTTCTCCTTTTAATGTGGTCTCTGTCTGGTTTTGGAATCAAGGTAATGCTGGCTTCATAGAAACAGT